>NC_051155.1:89099188-89155433 GCF_013339745.2 Dermacentor silvarum
AGTTATTTGTACATGAGGAATGTTGATAAAAAATGGAGGAAGCTGACCAGAAAACTGTCAATCAAATATTTGGACTGCAGGAGGGGTGCAAACCAGGAAACAGCGGTTAAGAAAAAGGTTAAGGAAACAGAGAGGGGTCTGTGGAAAACAGGGATGCAGACGAAATCAGCACTGGGCACATACCGAACTTTCAACCAAGAAATTGCCAAAGAAAATATCTACGATAATTCTAGGGGAAGCTCTTTGTTGTTTGAAGCCAGGACGGGAGTATTGCGGACTAAGATGTACCGAGTCAAGTACCAAGGTATAGACACGTTGTGCTGTGCGTGTGGAGAAGAAGAGGAAATGGCTGAACACCTCATACTTTTCTGTAAGGGGCTTAACCCTACAGTGCAAGGCAACGGGGCTGATTTTTTCAAAGCATTGGGGTTTAGGGACAGTGAAGGCAAAAATGACTTTAAGCGGGTAGAAATAACCAAACAGAGGTTATCTGATTGGTGGATAAAATTAAGGCAGGGGTGAAATTTCACCCACCACAAAGTACAAATTATGTTAATAGCCATGGCTAGGTGGCGTATGCCACCGCCCGATTTAAAGGGTTCAGCCTCATCCATCCATCCATCCATCCATGCTTTAAGCGGGTAAAAATAACCAAACAGAGGTTATCTGATTGGTGGATAAAATCAAGGCAGGGGTGAAATTTCACCCACCACAAAGTACAAATTATGTTAATAGCCATGGCTAGGTGGCGTATGCCACCGCCCGATTTAAAGGGTTCAGCCTCATCCATCCATCCATCCATCCATCCATCCATGCTTTAAGCGGGTAAAAATAACCAAACAGAGGTTATCTGATTGGTGGATAAAATCAAGGCAGGGGTGAAATTTCACCCACCACAAAGTACAAATTATGTTAATAGCCATGGCTAGGTGGCGTATGCCACCGCCCGATTTAAAGGGTTCAGCCTCATCCATCCATCCATCCATCCATCCATGCTTTAAGCGGGTAAAAAATAACCAAACAGAGGTTATCTGATTGGTGGATAAAATCAAGGCAGGGGTGAAATTTCACCCACCACAAAGTACAAATTATGTTAATAGCCATGGCTAGGTGGCGTATGCCACCGCCCGATTTAAAGGGTTCAGCCTCATCCATCCATCCATCCATCCATCCATGCTTTAAGCGGGTAAAAATAACCAAACAGAGGTTATCTGATTGGTGGATAAAATCAAGGCAGGGGTGAAATTTCACCCACCACAAAGTACAAATTATGTTAATAGCCATGGCTAGGTGGCGTATGCCACCGCCCGATTTAAAGGGTTCAGCCTCATCCATCCATCCATCCATCCATCCATGCTTTAAGCGGGTAAAAATAACCAAACAGAGGTTATCTGATTGGTGGATAAAATCAAGGCAGGGGTGAAATTTCACCCACCACAAAGTACAAAATATGTTAATAGTCATGGCTAGGTGGCGTATGCCACCGCCCGGTTTAAAGGGTTCAGCCCCATCCATCCATCCATCCATCCATCCATCCATCCATCCATCCATCCATCCATGCTAGGGTGCCTCGATGCCCAGCGCCGCCGTCCAGGGTGGAGACAACCCCGCTGGCGCCGCCATATTGAGTCACACGAGCTGAGACTCGGCTACGCTTGCGTTCATAAATAGTGTTACTCGCGGCGCACTTCCAAGTGCTTTGCCTTGATGAGGATTTTTTTATCGGTATTTCATCTGCACATCTTTATAACCAATAGCCGTTAACTCGTCGAAGGTCCAAGACGTAAATGTATGGCGCCGGGAACACGCCCCAAGTTGTCTAATTCAATCACATTTAATATGCCGTGTGTATGTTTGAAATACGCACTACTTTTTTGCGCTTCGATGCTTGGTATATAAGGTTTGCGACCCCCTGTGTGTGGAAGTTTTTCTTTTTCGCTGTTGTATATTGGTTTACACGTCACGCCTCCTTTACCGTAGCCAGCCACTCGGCCACGGCGGTTAGTTTCCCTTGCGTTGCGCGTGCTCTTCGCGTTCGTTGCAATTATTTGACGATATCTACGCGCAATTTTGCTTTTCTTTTTGCCCACAAAACTGTGTGCTGACAGGATTAAGCTGGTGTAAAAATAACTGCGATGTGAAAATAAGGTTTAGTTAGTGCTGTAGAGAAACATGTAACGTAAGTTGTCTGTGTCAATCTTGCGTAGTACACACAAGAAACCAAACGATGCACAAAATACATTTACTTATAATGTCTAGTACAATCAATCATGAAAGAGATATGTACATCTTGTACATTATATATGTACACATTGTACATGTACATATGTACATGTACAATCATGTACGGCGCTGGCATCGAGGCACCCTAACCGTTGCCGCCTCCGCAAAACGTGTTCACAGATGCGCTCCGGCACCCGCAACATCTGTGTAACCCTGGCTGTCAGACGCAAGTTATCTGGAATTTTAAAGCCTAATATTTATTTTCAGATCCAGTAGTCAACACCATAGCCTCATACGATGTGAATGAAACGGCTTACAGCCTCTGCTTGAAGCCACAAGCCTGTAGCAGACGACGCTCGAAAGATTAAAGGGGAAGGTTAAGCCAACACCCACAAATATTGAATACACATGTCGTTACTTAGGGAAAATTATTATCTCAGTACATGCACTTCAATTTATAAGAGAGGTACAGATACTGCGAGGCTACAACAAAGGTAAAAATTTTACAGGTACAAACTATTTATTTCCTGATCAATACAGTGCACTCTTGTACATTTTGGTGCCAACAACCTTCACATCATGTACAATAAAGCCTAAAATATTTTCTGGATGGCTTATGCACAAAAGCAACTGGTTTTTCATTTTTTTCGTTTATCTTTGTGATTTACTAGAAGTAGTCGGACAAATTTGTCAGCAATCACACCAGCTGTGCACCTTGTGTAACCATTGCCAACATCTGGGCAGTTCAAGATGCGCGATTATTCAAGGTAGAGCGCAACGAGAAGTTGCAGCACTTCATGCACTTTTGTTCGTGGTAAGTGCTTCGCAGCCGTTTCAAAGAAAGCCATAATGTTGTCCAAAAGTGACAAAAACATGCGATTTGGGTGAAGCGTATACACTTCGCCGGCAGTGTCAAGAGGTCAGATTTTTGAGCGTGATCATAACCTTTTGGCGAAAGGAAGCGCCAAATCACACACTCTCTGACAACTTCTTCTGAATAACAAGGTCGTTTACTGCCATAGACTTGGATCTGGTGACGGAGAAAAACAGCCTTTTTCTCACGTTTCTTAGAATCGGCAACGATATTTTTTACGGCAATATAGTGTTAGTCGTCGTTGTACTATTTCATCTTTTCTCAGTAGCTCCCCGCACTTCGAGCGCTGGTAGGCAATCTGAGCCTGAAGCCTTTTCATCATGACCAGATAGTGACTAGCTCGGTAAGCATTGTTACTGGTGGTTTGTGTTGAAGCACTTTGTCTCTCCTCGGTTACCTCCTCCCTGGCCCCAAAATCTTCATGAGCAGGCAACAGCGACTCTGCTTTTCGCTTTGATGAATTCCCAGGAGCTGGGGGGTCACGACATGTAGGGTCTTTAAGCGGTCTTTTTGCAGCTGGCATTATGTAGGACGGATAGAGTTCGAAGATGGTCGGTACAGCTCCCACAAGCAACTTCCGTATTCGGCATCCGGGAACATAATCACTCTCATTGAAGTGTTTGCTACACACTACAGTTTACAGTTGATGACGACTTGTCGTTGATGACGAGATTCTCACGGCAAATGTTTTTTCGCCACTTGGAACACAGTTCCGCATCGCTAGGAAATTGGTGAAAGGAAACACCCGGCGTCTTCCCCTGTTGAGATTTGCAAAATGGCACACAACAGTAAACCATGGCTACAGTAATCGCGTTTGAGGCAGGAGGAAAAAACGACGCTTTCACGCTTGCAACGATCCCGTGGAGAAAGCTCACACATTCAGCTGCAAAAGCTGGCACACAGTAGGTAGCACACGAGGGATCAGCGACATAGGCGTGCTGCTTCAGACGCTGCCGTCAAGCACAGAAATGGTGAATTGCGCCCACAAAAGCAGACCAAGCAGACCACACTCATGTCGATGGTGGGCATCAGCGGACAAGTCTGATGAACGTTGTGCGCACAAGAATCTCACCAGTCGGGACACCAGCACAGAATAAAGAACCAGATTGATAGCAGGTGTTGAAGAAAATGGCAGCAGCAAAACCAAGCTCGCGCAAGTTTGTATGGGTGTTCTGTGCCAGCGCTACGATGGCTACCCGCGCGACCCTTCGCTCCCACGGACACGGTTACGGATGGATGGATGGATGAGGCTGAACCCTTTAAATCGGGCGGTGGCATACGCCACCTAGCCATGACTATTAACATAATTTGTACTTTGTGGTGGGTGAAATTTCACCCCTGCCTTAATTTTATCCACCAATCAGATAAACTCTGTTTGGTTATTTCTACCCGCTTAAAGTCTATTTTGCCTTCACTGTCCCTAAACCCCAATGCTTTGAAAAAATCAGCCCCGTTGCCTTGCACTGTACACGGTGAGGTGGTAGCAACCTCTTGCGGCTAACCATCGAACTACTCGTCACAAAAAAATACGTTGACTTCCGTGGCGTTGCAAAGGCCGTAAGGGAGCGCGGAGGAGAGTCGAGTCCGGCCGTGGTCTGGCAAGGGAAACGCGCCGCGCTTTTCACACCTCCCGATTCTAGCCACCCTACCTATATAACCACGCGCCAACAAAAACGGAAATACGCGTGCATGTGATGTTTTTTTAGTGACGTCGCTTCCGTGAGTTGCAGGAGCCGATTCTTTGTGGACTCGTCTGGAGAGCTGCGCGGCACAGCAGTCTTCGCCTTTAATCAGTGCCACCCCGCCCGCTGATCTCGACCACTACAATATTCTACAGGACGCTTTTCAAAGCCTTCTAGTATTGGGGGCGTGGAGTTACGGAGTCGCCATCTGTCGGAAGCGCCTTGCTTGCGTAGTATGAGGGATAACGCGGCGCGCTCCTCATAAGTTTGCCTGTCGGTGCTCAATAAAAGCACCACACGGGAGCCCTCCTGTCCATTTCTGTAAGTACTCTCCAAACGAGGGAAGTTTCTTACTGTCGAAATAATAATGTTGGGCAAACAGAAAGCGCAGAATAGTTTACAGGCACTATGTCTTTACCGAATACGTACAGTGAACGCCCATTGCACCGCGGTCGCCGCGATGGAGTCCCCTGAACCAGCTTCTTGCGTGAAATGTAGGCAGCCGCTGAGAGCAGACTATGTGAAATATGTTCCTAAAGTGTGTTGGTCTGTATAACCAAATGGAGCATAACAGAATGAAGCCTCAATGCTGCGAGCGCACGGGTTCGCAGCGACCGACTGCGCGTCTGCATGCGAGCTTGTTTTCTCACCGTGCCGCGAGCCGCAACATATGAACACTTGACAGTACACATGCGACCGTTGTTGCGTGGACGCTATCAGAGCTCTTAAAAAATAATTTCGTTATAACTAGGGACTTGGACGCTATATACGGCGACTCGTGATGTGCCATCGCGACGATTCCAATCATTTTTTTTTCTTTTCTTCTAAATTCTTGGACATTTCAATATCATTATTTCTCAAGTTGCGTCGCACTGTACGTTTATCAGTCTTCTCAGCGACGAATTTCCCGCTGCGTATTTTTGTTAATCCATTACATTCATTGTTTGGTGCTAACACAAACATGAGCATATGCCATGCCTTTTTTGAATGTGCTTCTTAACGTTCCCTTTCCATTCTGATGAACTTGCCAGTATCTACAATCTTCACGACATTAACCGTACAGCGCGCGTGGGCGAGCTCTTCAGTGCATGCTTTCGGCTGCTTAGTGAACATCGCCGCCCCAACGTCGTAGCAGAAACCTTCCTCGCGGAAGTGCTTGCTACACACCAGAGTTGTAGCCGATGGCTGCTTGCCGGTTCTAAGTTTCGCAATGCAAGCTACATGCAGCTTCTTGGCCTGCGGGTACGTGTGAAGGCTGACACAGGGCTCCGTTGCGTGCGCGTCCGACACTGCGGTACTGACCAATAGCCTAGCATGTTGGACGCCTTCTAAGGCAGCCACTACCTGTTATAGTGTTTTCAAGTGTTGTCAAACAGACACCCGGAGCGGGAAAACATCCCTTAATCAGAACCGTAGCGCAGGTGGGACTAAATTTTCGTTATCAGCTCGCTTCGGGCACTTCCGAAGCAGACGACGCGGCCGCTGTGTCCACGTGATCCGCGTCACGCCGACGGGGGCGCCAGCTTTTCCAGTGGTGTAGGGTGCCTCGTTGCCCAGCGCCGCTGGCATCGAGGCACCCTACAGTGGTGGAGTTCGCCCCCATGGAGGTCCATGCTCGCCCCCAATACACTGTACAGGGTCCTGAATAGTTCGCTGCGCGTGTTCGAAAAGAGGTTTTGCGCTCACCGGTGCACTGTTCTTGCTCAAATTTTGCAGAAAGATGGCATTTTGGAGTCGACTCCGTTTAGTATAACATTTGGCACGGTTACTCACCTGTTTTTTAAGACAAGAATGAGAAACTGCTTTCGTCTCTGCGAAAAATGGCGTCTGCAAAGCAGGTCCGACTCTTATGTAGGGTAGGCTGGTAGATGTCTAAATGTTAGACTGCAAGAATATAGCAATAAAGTGCGAAAAGGGCGAGAAGGGTTTATTGGAGTACATTGCGCACAATGCGACCAGTATTCCGTTTTTTTAAAAATACCACTATCTTAGCTATAGGCACCGGGCGGCCGTTGTAAGGCGGAAAACGCATTTTCGTGTGTCTGCTTTTGAGAAAGGTCGTCACTTGTACGAGGCAGATCACATTCGTGGCATCAAGTAGTATATAAAGCAGACAACGAGCGCAAATTGCGATGCAAATGCACCACGCGAACGGAGCTCATCGCGGCAAGATAACACGTGGAACTCCAGCAGTTATATTCCAGATGTTATTTTGCTGTGCGCGTTAACATCCTCGCGTATTTAATCATGTAAATAGGCGAAGAACACAAAAATTGTGGAGAGAGAAAAAAAAAAGGAGACATACGTCTTCCTTATTCTGTTTCTTGAGCTGCTTCGCCGATCGGACATGTGTCAGTGCTTCTCTGTCCGTTGTAGTTCTTTTATCTTTGCAAAGCTTCCCCATTCTTAATTGCTTATAAACTAGCCCAATCTTCAGTCACGGCCCATTTTATATAGCTTAGCGCGACGGGAGCCGTCGGTGGCGGCGAGTGTGAACACGCCACTGCGTTGGCGTTCGCCGTCGATGCACAGCACAGTCGTGTGCCGGACGCAACCAGAGTTTGGAATTGCTACGAAGGAAAATGTACATTAAAAGAAAGACTGATACACCTGATAAGACGGCAAAATAACTACAAATCTGAGTGTTCGCCTTCGGTGCCCAAGCTCCGGAGCCGTTACACTGCGGAGGCGAAGACAGGCAAGTGGGACACGAAGCTCTTGCGTATGAACGGCGCTTTTATTAACGTTAGAACAACTAGACCATAGCAGATCAGCGTCGGAAATGTACAGTGTCCAGCGATTGAAGCGCTGGCAGCGCGTGGCTGCCGCCATTTTTTTTTTCGCGCCACAGGTGAGCGCCGGGGGACCAAATGCAGTCATAATGCGTTACTAAGGTTCTGGCTTTCACTCTACACCACAATGCATCAGTTTGGCGTCCCCAGCGCTTACAGTCAGTGCAAAAAGCGCTGTTGACCATGCGATTCGAGTATCGCGTTATTGCTGAGCACTGTATGCGCTGTTGCCTACAAACCGCACATATACAGACTTTCTGCCTGAAAAACGCGATGCCGCGATGAACAAAGATTGAATTTAATGGCCTAACCAGTTTCAGTCATGTTTCAGTAACTGTTGGTGCACCCAAAAACGCAACATGTTTGATCAGACTTGGTTTCAAGGCAGCGCCTGCTGCGCGCGGCCCGGCCGCCACATGCCATACATTCGCGGCGCAGCCGCATGAAGGCGCCACCGGTCCAAATTCATCCCGCGCCCGGTGCCTATACTCGCGGACAACTTTCTGTGGCAATGAAGGGAAAGCTACGGATACAAAGCGCTCACAAGTGAGAGCGCTTATCACAATTCTCTCCGCAATGCCGCTTCAGCGCAGAGCCCGGGTCCCTGAGGCACATAGTAGGGGGTTGCAGAGAGGCACCACTCAATCCTCCGAAGCCTTACCACACCAACAAGCTTTGGGAGAGAGCCTTGGCCAGCTCCGACCTCGAAGATGAGCCGTGCTCCCTCAAGGGCTGCAGAAGATAGCGCCAACCTTTCCTTTCCAAATGAACCACTTAGCAGATAAGCAACGGCTGATTGCGAGGGCCCAGGACGCGGCCCGAGCTGAGGACGCGTCTCCCGAATGAGGACGCGTCTCCAAAGCTGCATTTACATAATAAAGATGTTTATTCTCTCTCTCTCTCTCTCTGAAAAGAGTCCCGTGTTTAAATCCACGCTAGTTTAGGCTGGGGAAAAGAAAATATAAGCACCTTATTAGAAACAGTTACACCACTCAGGGTAAAAGTTTGCTTATTTTGCGGTTTTTCCCTACCGTGCGTCTCAGCAAACGTGAAACTGTCGCACGTGGAAGCTGCGTCAATTCAGCGGGTGTTCGGACTCCCGAGCAACCAAAAGCACTATCAAACGATGCTGGACTACTTGGCGCGGTAACACATGTGCAGCTGCCACGCTTTCCCTTCATTGCCACAGAAAGTTGTCCGCGAGTATAGGCATCCCAATGGAAGCACTTTATGGACTTATCAGACGGCAACGATTGTCATAGCGCGAGATCACCCAATATCAACGTGCTTAGCCACCGACGCGCTCAGGGCGCATATTCGGCACGTTGTCCGACTACCTTCCCACCATCTTGCATCTTTACCTACAGTAAGGCCACACACAACTTTCAGTCGTACAATTGCTGCCAATCGTACCTCGTTGCCATCGAACTACATGCCTGCAGCAAGAGCATCCTCACCGTTATGGTGCCTGCATGCACAAACATGACATACGCCTCACCATCCCCGAAATCTCGAAGAAAGCTCACATGCCGTCATTTGTCCTGAAACAGGCCACATTAGGACTTTTACATGAGGTTCACAGTGGCCGCGTACGTGTTTATGTCGATGGCTCAGTCACACCTACAAGTTCAGCTGCCGCAGTGGTGATTCCAGCAAGATTCGTCAAGATACGGCTAAAGACGTCACATGTCTCATCAACGAGAGCGGCTGAACTGGTAGCCCTCCGTGCGGCTCTTCATTTCATTCTGGAGGAGCCACCCCATCCATGGTCAATCTTCTGTGACCCCAACGCAGCCCTCCAGAGTTTACTCTCAGTACTGCGCCATGAATCACATGAGCAGCTCGCCGCAGAGATCAGACAAGTACACCATCGCATAGTTGATGAAGGGCACGATATAATATATCAGTGGTTGCCTAGTCACTGTAGCATACATGGCAATAATCGAGCGGACGCAGCGGCCCGATCTGCCCATGACGGTGTCAACTGCGTTGCCATTCCTCTTTCGAGAGCCGACGCAGCGAAAAAACTTTCCGCGCTTTCGCGTGAGCTAACATTGATGCAGTGGAATTCATCTGATTTCACAAGTGCACGCCTTCATGCCCTGGACCTTAATTTACAGCTCCGTGTTCCGTTCAACCTTCTACGACGGGACTGCACACTTCTAGTCCGTATATGGCTAGGTGTAGCATTTTTAAATGCGCACTCCTTTCTTATCGGAATGGCCAATAGCCCACTTTTGTGTATTCTGCGGGTGCAAGGAGACAATCGCACACCTTCCTTGTGAGTGCCCTCGTTTCAACCCGCAGAGAGCAGCACTCTCAGCCACGATAGATCAACTGGACAAACACCCAATAACAGAAAAGAACATCCTTGGAAACTGGCCGACACAAACAACGGCGTGAGCCGCCCTGAAGGCACTGCTGCGTTACTTAAAAAAAAAAAAACAGATACCGGACTCAGTGACAAATTGGGACTCTGCACTGTGTTACGTAGGATGAAACGTTGACACTATGCAACATGAGAACGCCTTCGCAGACTGCGTGACAGTGCCCACAGAAACAGAATTCTGTTTTGTGTGTGTGCTTTTCTTTTCTCTTTCCTTTTTTATTTTTATTTTTACTTATCGTTTATCTCTCTCCTTTCGCATCCCTTTACCTCTAGATACAGCGGGGGCGTGGCACTGCGGGTCACGTGACTTCCGCTTAACACGTGTTGTCATGGCAATCGTGGAGCGCTCCTAGGCGCTTAGGGACATAATCGCTTAGGAATTTTGAGGCACTGGTCTGCACGGCCGCGCGGCAGCTGCTAGTTCCTGAGCGTGGCTCTCATGATCTGCGGCACCGCGAGCAGCCTACGTGCGTAGGGAGCGAATCCTTTAGGGCGCGATGAATGTCGGGCGGTGTCTGGGCCACGCCGGCCGCGCTTTATTATTCTAGTGTTTGTTCAAGCGACGGAAATCCTTGCAGTAGTGGTGGTGTGGCATGACGGATTTTGATCTCGGTGAACTGTGGTGGTGTAAACAAGCGGATTTACAGGGTGCGAGAGAGAAACGATGATATTCCTAAATAAACGCATCACTGTTTTGATGATCCAAATGTAATCTCACTATCAGGGAGGGAGCAGTCTACCTGAATGGAGCAGTAATTTTTTATTTGGGGTGTTGCTACGCTGCGCTCCGCAACACCCCAACGACCGCCGCTTCGCGTCGGCGCCCGGTACCGCGGCTTCCGCCGCAGCACCGGGGCTCAAACGCGAGCAGTATCCGCTTGTTTACACCACCACAGTTCACCGAGCTCAAAAGCCGTCATGCTACACCATCACTACTGCAACGATTTCTGCCACTAGAACAAACGCTACATTAATAAAGCGCGGCCGGCGTGGCCCAGACACCGCCAGACATTCAACGCGCCCTAAACGATTCGCTCCCTACGCACGTAGGAGCTGCGCTCGGCAAGGTCGCTGAGCCCGGTCCCGGAGATAAAAGAGCCACGCTCAGCGGAGACCAGTGTCTCAAAAGTCCCTAAGCGATGATGTCCCTAGGCACCTAGGAGCTCCACGATTGCCATGACAACACGTGTTAAGCGGACGTCTCTGCTGTACCTACTGGGTAGCCAACCGTACAGTAGTAGCCAACCGGAGATAACCTCTGGTTAATCTCCCTGTCTTTCCTTTACATTTTCTCTCTCTCTAGACTTATCATTGAAGCAGCAGCGATCGCTGAGGGTGACTCGGTCAGTAAGCCGTCGATTGCATTGACGGTTAAAGAACTTGCTTTCTTCGGATCGCACATGCGCTCTCGTTCGTCCTAAGAGGGCGGTTTGGGTTCGTTTGAATTTTGTGTGTGTGCTCATGTTGACGCCGTGTTTTGGAGGCAGTGGCGCACCGACGGGGAGGGGTAATGGGGGGGTTACAACGCCCCCATTACCCCGCCTCCAGCCCCACCAGTCCAACGTGTACCTTCAGCGCTCTGTTCACATTGTCATTACAATTCAGGTGGTGGCTTGAGGTCGAATTTTCTTGGTTAACCAAAACACTCTATCACTGTCTTGTATTTATTCATTCACTCTTAAATTACTTTGGGTAAAACGCTGAAGAAATAAACGTCGTCATCATCCTTGGTGCCATTATTATTATAATTATTAGGCGTTTTATTTGTTGCTGGATTCCTCTAGCTAAAGCAAGGAAATTGCATATTATGCAAAGTGCTTGCTTCCCCCCCCCCCCCTAGCAGAGATCCTTCCTCGGTGCGCTACTGTGTGGAGGGGGAGTTTTTGTCGTGGTGTGTTGGATATATATATATATATATATATATATATATATATATGCTTGTTATCCGAAATAAAAATTCAATTCTAAGTCAGCGCTTGTCATTCTTGCTGTCCCTTTGTCTATGGATGCGCTGTAAGTCACGTTTGCGCTGGAAATGCCAACTAGCCCGTACCCAAACGCTACTACTAAGTGGTTCGTTATGAGAAAAGGAAAGGGTGGCACTATCTTCTGCAGCCCTTGAGGAGCACTATACCTGGCGACAACTTTCTGTGGCAGCACGGCCAAGGCTATACGTGCTTCGGGTCTGTAGCCTTGGCCGTGCTGCCACAGAAAGTTGTCGCCAGGTGTAGGGTGTTTCGATGTCCTCCTCCCCCGCCGGTCCTTACAGGGTGGCGACAACCGCGTCGTCTGCTACAGCATCCGCCCTGTCAGTGCCCACTCCTCGGCAGCGCACGGTTGGCGCGCGGTTGTAAACTCGTCTCGATGTAAAAAAAAAAAGCATTTGGCGCATGAAATAACACGAAAAAATTCATATCAAGCGTTAGTAGTTAAGGGGGTTGCATTGTTGGTCATGTTGCTATTTTATATTTGTAAGACAACAGCTGTAACGTCTTTTTTCTTTTGCGTACATCATAGTGGCTTTCTGACACTGCTTGATGCAGTGTCATTGTCATGCAATAACAATTTTGGTATTTGCAGGTTGCATTTGTTATACTGAGGTTTTCGGAGACATTAAAAATATCGTTTGGCAGTGCCTCATTTGCAGAAGTAGAAGCGAACATCTGGATCGACTAACGGATGGATGAATTCTATATATTTCTTAAACATCTTTATAGAGCAAACTTAAAGCGTACTAGAATACAAAGCCTACCCATTTGCTCGAAATCTTGCGCACGATACCAATGTCGAGAAAAACGTCCCCGGTATATGCAGACAAACGTTGCGCTATGTTGACGCTTTTCCAGTGGCGTTCCCATATGGAAGGGGCGGAGGGGGGGGGGGGGGGCACATCGGACACGTGCCCGAAAATGTTTATTGATTTTGCGGTTTGCCTCCCCTTCCACATCCGCACACTCCTCGTCCACGGTCAAGTGCGTGCCCAACCCACTTGGATCTTTCCACACAATATCCACCACAGACACACAGAAGAAGGTATTGTTCCGATTAAACAGCCTAGCTGTAATATGACCTGTTCATGCTGCGGTTATTCGGCGGTGGCAAATTCTACTGAAAAGAATGGGTGCCCTCCCGAATGGGTAGGGGGAGTGGGGAGAGACGTATGGAGAGAACTGCGACATGGCCTTTCTAGAATTGATATTTCGGCCACCAAAGCGTCCCTGACTACACCAATCAAAAATACACTTCAGCAGATAAAGAACGTAGGACGAAAGAAAACAAATAAAAACAGCGGGTGACTATAGATCACCGTCTAACTCGGATGTGTCAGGTTACATGTGGTACAGACGAAAAAGCGATGTTATTTATATCGGAAATAGTGAGCCTCAGAGTGCACTAAAAGTTGGGCCCAAATTAGCGAACCGCACGTGCATGCCTCTTAAGTTTTACGCAGGGACATAATTAGGTTGCACATGGAACTAAAACAGACGTGGCCGTTCACGCAGTGGGATAACTATAATGGGCGTTAGGATGTATAATACTTTTCAATTTATTACGTACTGCAGGCCCTGAACGGGTTCAAGCGGGATGGGCGAAAAAAACAAACAGCCTCAACTAAGAACCCATCGGTGGTGGTGGTGGAAAACTTTTATTGAGAAGGCCCGAAGTAAAGAAAATTAAAAAGCAGCGTTGTGAGCGGCCTTCAGGCTGCCGGTTGTGGCGTCCAGGCCGTGCCTAGTCACGACGTCCTCTGCCCAGGTCACCAGCCGGAGTTGGAGATCCGGCTCGGTGCTGGACAAAGCAGCCTCCCACTGCTGCGGACTGGTTAGGTGCCAAGAGGCAGGGGGCAAGTGCGCCGGGCAGGAGAATAAGATGTGATCGTAATTGGCGCGGAAGCTGTCACATAAGCGGCTGGCCGGCGAGTACGTCCAGGCGTGGAAGAGGGCAAGACGTGCAGGAGTAAGAAAGGTGTGGGCCTGAAGGTGGCGCCACAAGTGTTGGTGGTGCTGGGAAAGGGATTTGTGCGGTGGGGGGAAGGTGACGAGATAGGCGGTAGTGCAAGGTGATATCGTGGTACGTGAGGAGCGCGTCGCGCGTATCCATTCCCGGTGGGGGCGGGCTTGCTCGGTCAGTCGAATCGCGAGCGATGGAATTGGCCGCCTCGTTGCCAGGATGGGCCGCGTGAGCGGGCCCCCAGATGATTTGGATTGGGCGAGAGGGAACAGTGTCTGAACGCAAGATACCGGAGGCCGGGGGTGCCACCCGTCCAACCGCGTAGTTGTAGACTGCAGGCTTGGAATCACTGAAAATGTATTCCGCGGAGGTTTCCGTGATGGCAAGGGCAATAGCTGCCTCTTCGGCCTCGACCGAGGTCGAAGTGTATACTGAGGCAGTAAGAGTGGGTCGGAAAGAGTTGTCAGTGACTGCAAGGGCATGGGCTGGGTAGTGGCGGTACGGGGCGGAATCCACGTAAGCCACGGCGGATCGCATGGGTCCAGGAGGAAGGAAGGGTGCCAGCCTGCCAGTGCGTATTGAGAAGGTCAGTAAGGTGCTTCGAGGGAGGGGGTATCTAGGTTTCGGAGTGCCTTGTTAGTGATGCGGTCCACCCCCGGGGCGATATCCGCTTCAAGGTCAGGGTTGGGGGAACCGGTGTAGGCGGGAAGAGTTGTAGGGGGGTCGGTGCAGAGGTAGCGGTCCCGGAGGGCACCCAGGAAGTCACTATCAGTGAGTGGGGAGGAGTGAAAGAGATGGGATATATCCTTGCGCTGGGAAGCTTTGGTGTGTGTAGGGTCTAGCAGCACCCTGAGAAGTGACCACGTGTCGCGGAGACCCAGGTTGCCGGCCGTGCGGTCCTGGCCCCACTGTTGTCAAAGAAGAGAGGAGCAGTGCTCCTCCATGTCCGACGCGAGCTGGGCCAAACGGAGGCACAGGCGGCGATTGTGTTTCTGAGCCTGCCACCAGCGGTGGACAGCGTGATAGGCCTCCCAAAGGTGCAGTAGACGGCTGTCTGCCGTGGTGGAGTGTGGTGCTACAGGGAGTGTGGATGTGGCAGCATGTACGTCTGCCAAAAGGGTCTCAGTGCAGGCAGTGATAGGAGCAGAGGAGGAAGTAGAAAGACGAGTGGAACGGAAGCGGTCCCAGTCAACTATCTGGGTGAGACGAGTAGAGGTGCGAGCAAGGGAGGGGAGAGGGAAAGTGGTGCAGAGGATGTAGTGATCGCTACCGTGGGAGACTCTCGTATTAGACCAGGTCGGATCGGCTACATTTTTGGCGAGGGTAAGGTCTGGATTGGTGTCTCGTTGGACACTGGATCCGATCCTGGTGGGGCGAGCTAAGTCATTAAGGACGGAAAGACATTCGTTGTGGATGAAAGTCCAGAGCGAGTGGCCCTTGCGGGTGTTCTGGGGGGTAGCCCCAGCTAGTATGAGGTGCGTTGAAATCGCCCAGAATCGCCCAGAATATATCCGACCATGGCGTTGCGGCCAGCGCTGGAGAGCGCTTTGCGGAGGACGAGGAGTAGAGGGGCTGAAGGGGCTTTGGGAAGGCTCTACACATTGAGAACAAAGAGGCTTGCCTCAGTGCGACGGCGGGGAAGGATTTCGAGGAGGAGATGGGCACAGTCTGAAACGTCCAGCTGGTGCAGCACGGCAGCAAAGTTACGGTGCACCAGCGTGGCAACGTTTGAGTGGGCCTCACAAGAAGGATGAAAGGAGGTGTAGTCGCGCAGCTTCACGGGAGCTAGGGGTTCCTGGAGTGCTAGGACAGAGGGGAGAGTGTCGGGAGGGATGTTCTGGAGGTGGAGCTGTAGGGTGCTCCGCTTTCCGCGGAACCCCCGACAGTTCCACTGCCAGAGATTAAGGTGCGGGGGGAGTCTGGCCATGATGGATGGCGGGGTTACCGGACGGAGTTGGGGTAGGTGCCGGGGTGAGGGGGGCGGGGAGCGAGAGGTGCGCGAGGGTGGCCTCAGTCGCGCTCTGGCGGGCCTCTATAGGACCGCGACTCTGGTGTCTAGGGTGGTAAGGTGGGATTCGATGGTGGCTACGCGGTTGTCGACACTGGCGATGCGCTCCTCAAGTCGCACGAAGCGCGCCATGACGCGCTGCTCAAACGCCTCCAAGAAGAAGGCTGTTTTGCGAACGATGTCACGCTCGGGCGCTACGTCATCGGAGGAGGGTGATCGGCGTTTGTGCGGGGGGTCGCGGGTGGGAGAGGAGGCGCGCGATGACGCAGTCGAGGGTGCCGTGTTCATTGGCTCCACAGCTGGCGCCAGCTGAGGCGGCGTTTGTGAAGCTGCAGTAGCTGGGCAAGGAGGAGGAGAAGGAGCGGGGGAGGACAGACGCGCTTGCGCGGCCTGCAACTGGCGCGACAGCTCCTGAATTTGCAGCTGCTGAGCAGCAATGATGACCTTAAGGGCCGCGGTTTGGGGGTCCGACGTGTGAGGCTGCGATTTCCAGCTTACCGGTGATGTGGTGGTGGGGGCGGTGAACCCATCGGCTGCACGTGCGCGAGTTCCAATAAAAAAATTACTCCATCTCCCGCTAAAGGGAACCATGTGTGGATGCGAAGCAGCGGGGAGATGGTTAGCTTGAGCGGGAGATGGATACACCGCTCAACGTTGACGTTTCGATTCGGCTTCCCGAGCCCGGAGTTCAGGGTCCGCTTGCCGCCGTTCACGTTTCCTTTCGGCTTCACGAGCCCGAAGTTCGGGATCGCCACGTTGCCGCTCCCGTTTCGCGGCAGCGGCCCGAGCGCTCATCGCGGCGCTGCACAGGAGTGAGAATGAGGCGCGCGCGCTCCGTCATTTTCATACCGCGGAACTACCGTGGCGCCCCCAGTGGAGTATGCAGCTGTCGCACCACCTTTCGTGTGCGCCGCTTCGTAGAGTAGAGGATTCCTAGAGGAGAGAGAGAAAGGGGGGAGCGTAGGAGAGGAGAGAGAAGGGGAAGAGACGCGCATGCGCTGTGGGGGTGTAGGACGCCGCGGGACGGAAGGAGGGACGGACAAAGCCCCCGCCATAAGCTGCTTCGCATCTAAAACTTTGTACAAGCAAGATGCAGCATGCCGCAAACAATAAAAAAGTGCATTTGAGTTTTCGGGAAAACTTCACACTTGCCCGGAAAGGCATGTCGAATTCAGCGCTTATGTACTCACATTGCATGCGCGCGAGTTGTTCGTTGGTTCACACTTGTCTCTTGATTTGGACGATCCAGAGAAGTCTTCGTTTTGGCTCTTTCCGGAATAGAAATTCTCCAACCATTCCTGGAATAAATCGGACACAGGGGCACGCAACATCCAGGCATCTTTTACGAAGCGTGGAGACCAACCCACTGTGCGAGCTTGCTTTGGCAAGCGCGCTCCTCTATCTCCTATATGTTGTGAATAGAGCAAACATACATTTTCGGATTGCGGCTTGATGGTTGTTTACGTACTGATCCCTATGGGTGCAGCACCAACAGTCGAGACGCAGCGTATGTGCACTGTTGTATCTGGCGGTCCTTCGGGACAAAGGAGGCCTCATCGACTACGGGGAAGCTATCAAGTGCTCTTCACGCTTGTCGGTTCTCGGGGCAGGGAAGTGTCACCTGGGACTGAGGGATTAGCAATTAGTCTCCAGGCTGCCTCATGCGTCGCTAAACGGCAACGTCGCCCTTTGGTGCGGTTCCGTGAATTACCAGCGCCGCCCGAACTACGACGAGGCCCAGCGCCGACTGCGACGCGCCATCCTGGAGCCCCTTTCGGGACAGCCACCGCCCTCCCTGGAAATGGTGGCTTCCGCGAACTGACCGCTATGGAGAGGCGACTCTTGACTGGAAATGGTGGCTTCCGCGAATTGACCACTACGGAGGGGCGACTCTTGCAAGGGGCCAGCATCTAGCATTCCCGGATGTGGCTCCCAAGGTGTCAACCGCTGCCTGTGTACGGGGGCGACGCTCATGGGCGGGGTTTGGCGAACCGCTGCGGAGGTGGCCATTGGCTAGGAAGAAATAAAGTACATTCCCTCATCGTGTGAAAGAGGGAAACGGAAGGGATAAAACAGGGGGCTTGAGTGTTGTCAGAGACGCTTGACCATGTAGAGACGCTCGACCGTGTAGAGACACTTGACCATGTAGAGAACGCTCGACCATGTAGAACTCTAGGAGATGTAAACGCTACTACATGCAAAGATGTTAGCACGTGGACGGCTCCAATATCATGGAGCCCTTCTTGTAAAATACCATATGTACATTTGTATATAAAACAGTTTTTCTAGTCTCCCTGGATAACTGCTCCTCTCGGCACCTGGCACGGCACCATCCATGGAACCTTCTTGGCCGCTCGTACCTCGGCTTTCGCAACAGCACACTGCTAGTGTCGGTGTTTGCTTCATTGAAGCTCAGTTGCAAAGTAGCATATATACCCAGCATTCCTCGTCATCGGCCAATACAGCCATTGATCCCCAGTCGCAAGTTTACTGACGTGAGGACCGTAAGATCTCTACTCGTTTTTTTTTGTGCAACATCTTGAAGCGATCAGAGGCCGCACGCAGGTTTCCAGGCAGTTTTTGTATGTGGACAAATTGCTGGACATGTTCGTCTTTGTGTCATGTTATTAAGCGCCTATTTCAAATATGACTCTATTTCTCATTTCAAGAAAACACTAGCGAAAATGCGGCAAGCATAAAATGAGCGCAGCTTGCACTAGTGGTGCAAGGCTGGAGCAAACAGCGGAGCTGGTGATCGACCAAGCTACAGCCAGGGTCGCTTTTCCGACGACACTGGATACTCAAACGCAGACTATCGCGTTCTCGTTCTCGAAACTCAGCATCTTCGACTCGACGACGCCTCTTCTCCGCTGCAGCTTCGGCACGGTATTTCGGATCGGCTCGCCACCGGCCCTTTCCTCCTTTCCCCAGTACAGGGTAGCCAGCAGGTATTTACACTGGCTAACCTCCTTGTCTATCCCTTTCTTTCCCTCTCTCTCTTGCTTGGCAGCACGACGCGCTTCAAGACGTGGCCTGGCGAAGCGAGGCACACGTCTAAGCGAAGCGAGGCACATGTGGTCGCTAGGCGACGCGAAGTGACGTCATGGCTAGACGGAGCAGGTGCGCGGTCGTAGCAGCTCGGCGCGGCGGTGCGGAGCGGGGGCGAAGCGAGGCGCAGCTGGTTGCTAGGCAACGCGCGGTGACGTCATCGCCAGGCGCAGTTTCTTGTATACGCTATACGGATCGACCTCCGGCTTAAACAGCTCCGCTGTTAAAATGCCATTTACCAATCGTCGTTAGAACGATCGTATTTCTGAAGTGTTTCAAATTTTTTTTCTCAGCGCCGCGAATTATGCTTTACAACTGATGACAGCGTATGAAAATATATACAAGAAATGTTAGCTCAGGGTAAGTAGTTCTGGGAGATCATTCCACAGAATAGCGCAAAATAAACTTTTCTAATTGCATTTGGTGCTCAGCAAAAACCACTATTCGGAACGAACGCCCACAGTTCAGCAATAACGCGATGATATCTATACCTTCGTGCAGAAAAAAAAAGGGAAGATGGCGGCGACAAAGAAAGTACCTTTCCAAGTCGACCCCCAAATCAAAGCCAAACTCCTGGAAACGGTTCGAGCGCGATAAAACGATTCGGCATTCCGAGGTTGCCAAACGTTCGTGTTCAATTGTGATACGTACACAGTATAAGGAGGCATGAAAGCGCCGCTTAACCCGCAAACATAACTTGTGATAACTTATTCCATGCCTACGTTACTTGTAATATGCAAGTCGTTTCAAAAATGACCCTAAAGTACCAGACGTAGCAAAGACAAAAGGAAAGTGATAGGAAACAGCAACAAAGCGTGCATCAGTCACGCTTGATATGCACGTCCACAGGAGTCTTCTTTTAGGATCCCTTGGGAAAGAAAACATCTTGCAGCCATTCCTAGAGTGGTTCGTGCACTGTGGCACGCAACATCCAGGCATCTTAATCTCGCGACCGGTCAGAAGGGCGACAAGGCGACCGGCGCAGCTTGCACGTTTAACCGAAGCGCGGCAAGGGCCTAAACATGGCGGACGCTCCGACGACGGCGAGGAGAGGCCACAGCTACGATGGTTATATATATATATATATATATATATATATATATATATATATATATATATATATATATATATAATTTGCTGGAGTGGAAGCCTATTATAACTACCCATAGAGGCGAGTGAAGCCGCCGGCGGGCATCTTGTGTTGGGCAGGAAACCGGCCATGTAGCATATCGGGCGCTTTCACCACCAAACGTTTTTTCCCCCCACAAATGATCATAATGACTAAAAGAAAAACGTACTTATATATTCACCGTTAAGTGATATTCTTTCTCCGTGGTTACGGTCTATTAATTTGTTTCGCTGATTTTTAAAAAACAACCCGTTTTGAAAGCAACGACCTAACTTTATCTTTCGCTGGTTCCCAGTTTCTCTCCTTTGTGATGTGGTGAAGCCTGATTTTGATGTACAGCTCCAACACTTGCTTATTCAAAAGTTGTAAATGTGATTGTCCAACACGTCCAACTCTAAAAAGATACGGTTCTAATTGGGAAAACCACCTCTTTTCCAGTGATTGAATCAGTATCTGCAGGACCAGCGCCTTGCTTTTTAACAGCAGAGCTGTTTAAGCCGGCCGTAATGTGTCTGCTGAATCCAAAAATGTGGGCCTATCCTGTCGGTAGTGCAGAAAGGGTTCAAGCGCAATGGCACATATCCCCGTGAACTAGCGAAGCTGAGTTTACCTCTGCCTGTATCTCCCACTTCCCCTTACCCAGTAAGGAGTAGCAGGCTAGCTGGCCTGCTACTCCTACGCGTCTAGAGACACGCTCTCCAGGCCAACATCTCCTTCCTTCTCTTCATTGAAATCTACTCCTCCTCCTCCTAGATAAGCATGGTTGTGACTGCTGAAGCTTAGTCAGTCTTCGATAACCAATAGATAGTCAATCGATAGCTAATCTGGAAAATTCTGTGGATGACTTGGTTGTGCTTCATCATCATCATCAGCCTATATTTATGTCCATTGCAGGACGAAGGCCTCTCCCTGGGATCTCCAGTTACCCCTGTCTTGCGCTAGCTGATTCCAACTTGCGCCAGTTGCGACCCTGGTTGTGCTTAGCCTAGCCCAAATGCATGGTATTGTGCCTGGCGATTTCGGGGCAAAGGAGGCCTCACCAACAGACGTGCACCTGTGGAGTGTTGTTCACGCTTGTCGTATCTCGCGGCCGGGGAGCGTCACCGTCACCTGGGACTGATGGACGAGCAATTAGTAGAGACCGGATTTTAGGCAAATGCCTTTTTTGTTCCTTGCGCTCCTATCGCCCCACTTTGATATATGAGCATGAATTAGAGGTTAAGAAGGGCTTTTATAGTGTTTTTGTAGTGCCTATAAATGCCTATTTTGGCGTTTGTGCCTAAATGCCTATAAATGCCTAGAAATGCCTATTTTCAATATCGGCGCCCATATGAACACTATTTAGCCTGAAGTTTCGATTTCGAGTGCAGTTAGTGACCCTTATTCATGTTACCGGGCAACATTGACTGTTCGGAACTCTATGGGGTTCAACCTAGTCCTTTAGTTCAACCAACTCCCGGAAAACAACTGCTAGCAGCATTGAAATGGGACGCGCCGGCCAACATACGTCACCGCGCTGACATTGCGCGAGCGGTTGGCGAATGCGAAACCGCGGCGAGCCGTCAGGGGAAAGGAGAGTGAAGAGCAAAGAAGAAAGAAAATATGATGTGAACGCGGCTTTTGTTTTGTTTGTAATTTACTTTTTAGGGTATTCACCACCGTCGGGCGTTCCTTCTCAGCGTACGAGATCATTCTCAGTGACAAGAGGCACAATTTTGAAACCAAAAATCGGGAGATGGTGGTAGTTTGCTATTGTTTCCACAATCTTCACAGTGATTCTTAGACTTCGTTCCGCGTGCTCTCCAAACAGATTTATTCAAACATGTGCACTTCAAAAGGGCAGAAGTGTATTTGGCAGTGTTGGGACGTCTGGCCTGTACAATTCGGATAATGTCATTGTATATGAGGAAATTGCGAAGAGTTGTACCAAACAGTCCTCATGTAAGAGCATGCTTATTAATAATTTGTAGTCTCTCTTGCATTTATTATTTGTCTGTTTTTGTTGTGTCTTAATTTAATTGCGTCGGGAAGACATAAAGTATCGGTTTTTTAAATCAGTATTCCCACCTTTCAAGTATTCTTTTTCATGCTTGTTTCACTATATGCGACGCTCGAGTATACAGTGGCCATTGAACATGAATATGAGCAGTGTGCTTATTGAATGAAGCCAATTGATCGTCATTAGTCCAGCAGTATTATGGGACAATTGCACGGCTATGTTAAACTGTCGGCGCCTTTGTGCCATCATAGACAATAAGATTTCTTGTTTTCCTATCGTAGATATAGGCCGCGCACGCCTTCGTTTGAGATTATTTGCATTTATGTAAAAATTTATTCTGCCTATATTTACGACGTTGGAGACCTAAAACGTTGTTTTGCCTGCCTATTTTTGGCGCCTAAAACGCGCTGTCTTAATGCCTAAAGATCCGGCCTCTAGCAATTAGTCCCCGGGCTACAATGGGTGATTACCCTGGAACCGTTGATTACTCATGCATGTATAAAAGCGGACGCGTTTCGCCGCTGGTCAGATTTTCGGTGATCGCCGACTGTGTTCGCCGCTATCGTTGTGCTTCGATGTAGCTTGCTTTTGTGGGCACAAGTTCGCCCAATAAAGAATCAGTTTCGTCATACACAGTTTTACGACTGTTTTCTTACAATATTTAGTGATGTCGCCACGCTTTCATATAACACTCCAAGCGGATTTGTTCATTGCATTTGCCTTTGCCTTGCCTTTGCCGTTGCTCTCGCCTCGCCTCGCCTCGCCTTGCCTTGCCTTGCCTTGCCTTGCCTTGCGTCGTCGTCGCCATCACTGTCGCCGTCGTCTTGAGGTTCCGTATAGCGTCCAACGGCGATGAAATCGTCGCCGCGCGCCGTATGCTGTATGCGCGAGTGAAAAGCGCGCGAAGACAATGCCACCTAGAAAAAAAAAAGTTCAGGCCCACTCACTGCCGCCGTGACGTCACGCGTCTTGACCGAGCGAGCGAGAGCACGGGAGGCATGTGAAGGCATTGCCACCCAACGTTTATAGATACTTTTTAACGTTGTTGCCACCAGCGTCTCCCGTGAGAAGATGAAGCGTTCGCGGCGACTTTTCTATGTGTGCGACAGCTTCTTTTCGCCTTTAGCGTCGCGGTTGGCGTTGGTTTAAAGAATGCATTACGCTTTGGAGTTTTTGACGATGTGTCTGTAAGCCATTTATTATTCCACTTAAAGATAAGATTGTACGCTATAAAACGTGCGACCGATTTATAAGAGAAAGGTTTGATGGCCCAATGAATTGATGAAACAAATAAAATAACTTGTATTCATTCTTTTTTCTTTGTTTACACACACGCACACACACACACACACACACACACACACACACACACACACACACACACACACACACACACACACACACACACACACACACACACACACACACACACACACACACACACACACACACACACACACACACACACACACACACACACACACTGTTCCAGAAGATGCGCAGAACCTGCTAGTACTCATTTTCTTAATTTCTGCACTTTTCTCTGTTGTGCCTGCGCTTTTGTGCTCTTTAGAACATCTGTCTTCATAGACACATAGTTATTTAGGAGAGCGTTCGCTGCTGCAACAAGTATATTATTCAACACAATGTCTGGGTGATGGCCATTGAAACAAACATCGAAATTTTCAGTTTCACAAAAGTGTCTTGTGACAGCCACAAGGAGCCCTCTCTGATTTGGCGTTGCATGAAAACACGTTGCATTCTCTTTTTTGGTAAGCTGTTAAAGTACAATGTGGGCATGCAAAATTGCATTAACGACAGCCGACTTGGGAAACTTCAGAGCGCCTCTCGAAAGGTTTTCAATGAGCTGATTGCTCTCATGGTGAATTTCCCGGTCCTCAGATGTAATATTCTTGGCACAATACTCACAAGGCAGCTTTCTTAACGCAGCATGGGCGCAAAAGCCAGCGATGTATGTGATTACTGGCAAAATTGACTCCTTATTTGTTATGTCACGGTCTGATATCTTTATACCGTACTCATCTGTCAATTGAGCCCCGTCAAGTGCCACAGAACATGGCTTCTGTAATTCTTGCATATCTTGAAATACCAAACTGTCCTGTAGCCTCAGTTTTTTTCCGACTCGAACATTTGCTGTATTGAGATGTGATAATCCGTTCCTGACAGCCGCCGGTACTGTCCGAACCTTTCTTCAAGACGGTCCGTCTGAAATATGCCCAGCAACACGTAGTCAAAATTCACTTCTTCAAGGCAGTAACGGCACAGCTCTACAAGTGAGTAACAAGTCAGCCGCAATGCTGAGTGCGTTTCCGTGGATAGTGCGCCTGTATCCATCTTGATGTCTCGCCATGTGTCCAACCAATGTAAAAAATATTAAGAAATTCTATCTGCTTGCCAGTCAAACTCCTGACTGGGTCCTGGAGAGGATCTCTTAGGCGACGGCCCTTGGGGGGGCTTTTCACGTAGACGACATGCCACCACTTCAAAATTAGGTCAATGAAGTGCGTTGTCCCTTCGGCGCAGTTTAAATTGAGCTCGTCTCCGCGCATTTTTAGAGCCTCCACCACAAATGAACTGAAAACTTTTAAAACAAGCTTCACATTCTGCCGCTCAATGCTCGATGGGTGCAATGCTTTGTAGCTCAATCCATAACCAAACTTTGTGACACGGTGTTCCTCCGAAGCGTGCAAGTCTCGAATGGCTTTGAAAGATGCTCCATTAACCCGTACTAACGATGATGTGCTGAACATTTCATGGTAGAAGATACACGTTCCTGGATTCTTCTGGTTCAACCAGTTGTTTCTGATGCACTTCAGAAGGTGGACGGGGTCTACAACATAAAAAGGGGTCTTGCATTGTCCACTGGGTGAGGGTACACAATATCAACTGTCCGTGTTTCAGAAAACAAGGACATCACTTTCCTGTTTATGGAATTGTTATGTGTTATTACTGCGATTACAGTAAGCCCTGCATTTTCAAGCTCTAAAATTGTTTTTGTAAGGGCTGCATGCAGTTGCATTGCTTCAATGTTGACTACTGGCAGAATGTGAGCAACATCCTTGTGCGCTGACAGCAACGACTGAATCATAAAAACATGCGCAGTTTTGGCCGCTTCGGAGGAATTAGAAGCTGCCCCGGTCACTGAACCGCCTTTGTATTCAAAGTACGGCTGAATATGAATCTCGTCCATCATTATAGTGACAATTTTTTCATGTGGTTTGAGAAGGCTTCAGCGCTTCTTCACATAACGCAAAAACGCCTCGCCGTTCTGCTCATTTACAGGGTTCACGTTATATTGCGAGCAAATTCGCATGAGCGTAGATCGATGTGGCAATGCTATCTTGCAAGCACCGCGAATGAATCGGTAGGCGTGTGGGGAAATAGTGTGTAGAATACTGGAGAATATTAAAAGTTCTGCAGAGTATCGCAATGAGTGGTCCTTTCTGTGCAGTAGGTCAAGCTGCTCCTTTATGAAGTCAAGTGCTTGTGTTTTCTCTTGCGGCAAAAGATCATCCGACTTGATGTCGTTGAGCAGAGAGAAAAGCAAGCTGAAGGTTGCCTTCACGTTTTCCTCCTTGTCGCAAACGTCTGGAGCCTTGAAACTGCTCATACGGTCAAGTATGGTGTGAAGGCAGCGCAGATCGTTCAGCGTAGATGGGATGAGGAGGTCCTTGGCAGGCACTTTTACTTTCCTCCAGAAGGCCGTAATTTCCATGTTTCTATTAACAATAACAGATATTTCGACGTCTGGTGGATCTTCGCCACTTATGTGCACGAACAGTACGGCATTCTCTGTTTTTACTGTAGTCCAGTAGGCGGAGAGGCCGAGACCCTGCAGGCGCGATTCGAGGTCATCGTACGACGTCAGCTTATTGCGGCTCTCTTCTTCCTCATGCAGTGCTATCGACTGTCAAATGGCTTCTTCTAGGTGGAATGCTTCTAGGCGTTTTCTCTTTTGGTCTGGCCCCTCTCGCACTGGTGCGTAGTCGCTCAAATAACTTGGGGCATTGGGAAATATTGTCGGGACTGCGTCCGGAGTTAGCCGAGTAGCCCCCATGGGAGCTTCTACTGTCCTGCCGGTTCTAAGGTACTGCGGCTTGAAATGGAGCTCACACACCTGAAAACCATTTAAGAAAGCGCTTTATCGCAAGCTTTTTGCTCCGCACGCCCCTTATCTACTACGGCATGAAACAAGGAATGCATTGAGGTGTCTACTGGCATCTAAATTCGGCTGTATTGCACCACTACTTATTTCAAGAAAACAAATTAGGCGAACGTTCCGGCGAGAATGGTGCATAGTACCGCGAACAAGTGGTCGGACCAGCGGTAAGAAATACTATGTACAAAACAAATGCACGACTACACACACCAGCACACGTTCCCTTTTCTCAATCAAGTAATCAGAGTTGTTGCGCTCGCGGTGCTATGCTGGCTATGCGCACTTAGCTAAATATTATCGACACGGAAGGGAAAACGCCCATTTTGATAATGCACTGCTACGTGCGTTTATTACTTTATTTCGACGAGTTCTATGTGCGAGCGGTGTATCGTAGAACGCATCTCTCGCACGGCTTATGAATTCGATTGAGTGGAGCGTGAAGGTGTGTCTACTTTTTTACACTGTCCTTTTGCCGCTGACTGCGTCGCGGCAGACGCGTTCGTCCAAAACGTGAAATCCATGCAGTTCCCATCACTGTCTCGGGACGCTACATCATCGCGCTGGTGAGCGTCAGCAACGCTCAGCTAAAAATTTTCTAATGCCAAGGCTTACGCCAACTCAGAAGTGCACACAAGATCACTATTTTGGGGCAGGAACGCGACATGTATGAGATGGTGCCCTTAGGAATGACTCAGAAGCATGTAGCATGGATGTGCACATACCTTCGGATCACGGAGAAAACGGATGTCGATGTCGTCTCGACGAACGGCACGCTCCCATTTCTCCCTTCGGTCGTCCTTTGGAAAGGAGAACATGGGAACCTTCGGTCCGTTGTCATAGTTGCCGCGACAGTTGGGCACGCAGCATCGCCCCATCGTGCGAGTTTGCAGCCGTACACTACGTGAATATCCCGTGCACAAAGCGCATCACACATCCATGCCGCAGTTCACACACACACAAACAGACGGACACGGTCTTCTTCACTCGCCAAGAACAGCACCAGCAGAAGTTGAAAGGGTTCGTGAAGCTTAGTAATGCAGCTGTTCCAACGGCGTGAGCAGGCGTAGGCCCGTCTGTGCGGTCAAACACGACGGTCAAGACTGTCTGACGTCACATCCCACGGCCGGAAGAGTGAGTTTGATTGATTGATTGAATAACTTTTATTGTTTCAGTCCTGCAGAACGCGTATTAGCACGTCGCGGGCCGCTCCCACGTCGGGACCGACAGGCTTAGCCTGCCGGCCGCATCGTGGGCCTGCTGGACAGCCCAACGTTGCTCAGCCAGGAGTGAGCTGCGGAAAGCCGCCTCCCACCTAGCTGAGCTGAGGTCAGGGCTTGCTATGAAGATACATCCCCAGAGCATGTGCGAAAGTGTTGATCTATTCCCGCAAGCAGGGCACGCATCATCAGTGTGAATCTCCGGATATATCGCATGTAACGTGAACAGATTGGGATAGGTCTCTGTCTGCAAAAGTCTGAATGTCAGTGCCTGAGGCCTGGTGAGCTTGGGGTGAGGAGGAGGGTATTGTCGCCGCGAAAGATATAAGTGTTTAATAAGTTCATTATAAGTGGCGGGCGCGTCCCTGCCATCCGTAACTCTCTCCTCGGCCGTTACAGCGCCAGCGCGGTCAGTCAGTGCGCGCGCGGCAGCGTGGGCCGTCTCATTGAGGTTCGTGGGGACACCCACCATGTGCCCAACGTGGGCTGGGAACCAAGTAAGCAAGTGATGCTTGATTCTATCCGCACCTGCCTTACGAAGCAGCCCAAAGGCCTGTTCTGAGATCACTCCACATTGAAATGCCCTAATGGCCAACCGTGAGTCACTGTAGATGACGTCGCTGCTGTCATCAAGCATCGCCAAGGCAATGGCCACCTGCTCGGCTATCGCCGGATCTCCGGTTCGTACAGATGCACAGTTCGTGAGTCGCTGTTTGGAATCCACCACTACCGCAGAAAAGGAGCACCCCTTCCAATATGCAGCCGCGTCAACAAAGCAGGCTCTACGCCCCTCTGCCTGGATCTGTTTGAGTATGGTTAAATCTCTCGCTTCCCTTCTATCCTTGTTATATTCAGGATGTACATTTCTTGGTATCGGCGATACGGAGATCAAATCTCGTATGTCCCGTGGTAACTGGCATTTTCTTGGTGCCTCTGCAGATGGTGGGTAGCCGAGCTCTTGTAATATCCTCCTACCGGCGGCGGTCGTGGAGAGTCTGGCAAGTTGCGCTCTTTCCTGAGCCTCTGCAATCTCCTCTAGAGTGTTGTGGACGCCTAGCTGGAGGAGACGATTGATGTTGGTGAAGATCGGTATACCCAGGGCTCGCTTTGTGATCTTCCTGAGCAACGTGTTTAGTTTGTTCCTCTTTGCCATCGGTGCATAGCCGCCACGTAGGCAAAGTGGCAAAGCACAAAGGCGTTAATCAACCGTAACAGATTGTCTTCTTTAAGGCCATGATGGCGGTTAGCCACCCTTCGGATGAGACGTACTGCGTTCTCCGGCTTGGTCATGAGCTTGCTTATCGTTTGCGCGTTAGAGCCAGTAGATTCCACTACCATGCCGAGTATTCTTATTGCGTCGACCCTAGGAATCTTGTCTCCCTTGCCCGTGCGAAGAGAAATGGTGCTGTCAGACAGTGGTATCCAGCCCATGGGCTTGCGACCTCTTCTTATGGGGCGATAGAGTAAAAGCTCCGACTTCTTAGCCGAACAGTTCAATCCCGTGGGTCGAAGATAGTTCTCCGTGACTTCGATGGCCTCCTGTAACGCACTCTCAACCTGTCCGTCACTTCCTCCAACACACCAAATGGTAATGTCATCCGCATAGATGGTATGCCTGATGCCCTCGAGTCGTAAGAGTGTCCTGGAAAGGCCGATCATGGTCAGGTTAAACAAAGTCGGCGAGATCACCGAGCCCTGTGGAGTGCCCCTTGTTCCAAGCTCCACCTCTTCCGCCATCATGTCTCCTGCGCGGAGAGTCGCCCTTCTTCGGTGCAAAAATGACCGGACGTAATCATGGAATCTTACTCCCAGACTAAGTTCGGATATAGATTGCAGTATAAATGGATGGGATATCTTATCGAAAGCCTTCTCCAAATCTAATCCAAGGATGGCCCGAGTGTCCCGAGTGTCATTGTCAATTATCTGACACTTGATGAGCTTCATGGCGTCCTGTGTGGACAGACCTGCCCTGAAGCCAATCATCGTGTGGGGGTAGAGTTCCTCGTGTTCGATGAACCAAGTGAGCCTGTTGAGTATGACATGCTCCGCGACCTTGCCAACGCAGGATGTGAGGGATATTGGTCGTAAGTTGTCCAGGCTTGATGACTTGCCAGGTTTGGGGATGAGTACTGTAAGCGCCTGCTTCCATGCTTCCGGAACCTTGCCTTCCTTGCATGCCTCGTTGATGACTTCTGTCAGGTATGCTATCGAGTGATCGTCCAGGTTTCGGAGAGTCCTGTTTGTGATGCCGTCGGGACCAGGGGCAGACTTGCTATTAAGCTCATGTAGCGCCCTCCTAACCTCTTCCGTGCTGATGTCTGCATCCAGGTCGGAGTTGGGTGGCCCAAGGTAGTCTGCGTAGGCGACCGATGTCTCTTGCCGGGGACCAACGGGGAGGTACTTCTCCACCAGGCTGTTCAGGACTTCCTCAGTGGTCTTGACTCGTGTGGCTGTATGCAGAAGCTTTGCCATCACATGCTGCTGGTTGGACCTTGTGTCGGTGTCGTCCAGAAGATGCTTTAAAAGATTCCAGTTTCGACCGTTCCGCATTTGACCATCAACCGAGTTGCACACCTCGTCCCATTGTTGCTTTGAGAGGGTGTGACAGTACTCCTCGATGGTTCTGTTGAGTTCAGCAATCTTTTTGCGTAGTCTACGATTTAGCCTTTGCCCCTTCCATCGATTGAGGAGTGACTGCTTAGCCTCTAGTAGATGGGCGAGGCGACTATCCATCTTTTCCACGGGAAGGTCCGTGCATATGTTGTGAGTGTTACTCTTGATATCTTCCCTGATCTGGTCCGTCCACTGCTCAAGGCTCAGTCTGGTGGTTGGAGGTGGGCGCTCATTCCTTATCTTGCGGAACTTGTCCCAATCCGTGAAGAAGAACCCCTTCTGCCTCTTGGGGGTTGTCGGAAAGTGTGCAGCAAGGATATAATGATCGCTGCCAAGATCAACAGCAGTATTAGTCCATTTCGCCTTAGACAAATTCTTGACGAACGTTAAATCCGGAGTCGAGTCCCTGCAGGAAGATGTTCCCAATCCGGTTGGAAAAGACTTGTCAGTGACGAGCGTAAGGTCCAAGTCTGTAGCATTCTGCCATAACTCTTTTCCCTTGACCGTGTTGTACATGTAGCCCCACGTGTAGTGCGGGGCATTGAAGTCTCCGGCTATCACCAAAGGATTAGTTCCTGCGAGGCTGATTGCCTTCCTTAGAAGTGCTTTGAAACGCTGGCGAAGGTCATTGGGGCTACTATACACGTTAAGAATGAAAACGCTGTGGCGTCTCAATTGGCCTGGTAAGATTTCTATCATCCCATGCTCCGCCTTACAGGTGGCCATTCCGAGGTCGTGAGTGATGTATGTGAGCTTACGACTTACAAGGGTGCATACACCTCTCCCCCCACTTGGACCGATAATCGATTGATATCCCGATAAATTCACTTCAGCAGACAGGGTCTCTTGAATCAGAATTACATGCGGTTTTTCGGGATTGCTGCGAATGTACTGCTGCAGAGGCGCTTTCTTCTTAAGAAAGCCCCTGCAGTTCCATTGCCAAATGCGAAAAAAATCATTTGAGACCGCCATCTTGTTGCTCTCTACCTTTGCCCCAATTTTCTGCGGATGGATTGTCGCTAGTTATAGGGGGGCCAATGGTAATATGTGGTACGACATTGACACTAGGACCAGAGATTGGCAACATCACGTTCTCTAGGAAACATTCTAATTTCGATACCCGTTTGTTCATACTTTGAGCTTGAAAGGCCATCTCACTTGGTATCTGGGAGACCTTCTCCGCCAGTTGCCTTACACTGTCACTGAGCGCTGAAAACATTTCGCGAATTTCTGATTTTACGCGTCCCGGAAGACTATCCTGCTCATGAACCACTGCTCGTTTCTTAGAGGGTCTCGCCTCATCATGTTCGCCCTCCGCTATGGGCACCTCCATAAGTTGGGGTGTTTCCAACGGAGCGGACGCAGGCGAAGGACGCGTTCCTCTCGCGTGTTTGATCTCCGCGATTTCGGACCGTAAGCTTTTTAATAACTTCCCTCATATTAGCATTCTCGCGTTCAAGTTGTGCTATTTTATGCGCGCTTCCTGTCGCATGCTCTGAGGATGCCCCCGACCTCACCTCTGCCTGTCGTCCACGGATAATATCAGCCCAGGTGGTCGCTCCCGCCGATCCAGGAACCGCTCCAGTCTGGTTCCCTCTGGGTCTGGAACTGGACCTGGTGCGGCTGTCAGGCCTAATGCGGCTTCTGGAATTGATGCGGATTCTCGTCCCTCTGGACGCTGTCCATCCTCTGGATCTGGAGCGCCCCCGGGATATGGAGCGTCCCCGGGATTCTCTTTCCGTCGTACTGATACCCGTTGCAGCCCATATGGCTTTGCGACCACTGTGGGGCCTGCCTTGGTAATACTCAGTCCGCCTCTGGGTCTGACCACAATCTTCATTTCGTCCTTCGGTAGTGGTGGCATCTTGCTGCCCCGGAGAATCTTCCTTTTAGCATCTTTGTACCTATTTCGGCTCGGCAGAGTATCTTGGCCGTCAGGGTGGGCCGCGTGGCCGCGGACGAGTTGGCGCAAAGACGCGCGGCAGCGTTCTTCCAAACGCGCCGCTTGGCGGCCATTATCCAGCCAGAATCTTTCCCAAAACCTTCGGGGGCTAAATCGTCCCCATCGTCCTGACTATCCATCGCAGAAAAAGCGGTGAACTAGCGCCTACAGGCTAACGCAGGCCAGCGGCAGCAGGCGCAGCGTCTCGCCACGACTGGCACCGTTGCGTTTAGAGTTAGTGCTAGCACTCAGTTCGGCGTGGTCGGCACATTGCAAGATCGGCGATAAATTCTCAGAAAGTCCACCCACCTCCAAAAAATGGTATCCACGTGTTCGGCAGCACTTCACTGAAATAATGCACTCAAAGTTCACGGGCAACCACTTCATAAACCTTCAAGAGATCAAGAAAAGTTGTCGCAGTTTCACCTGAAAGGCGAAGCATCAATTGCGATAGCAAATTTGTAGAGAGCTATACGGAGTAAGGATAGTAGTTTTATCAGCTGTATAAATTTGGACATGCAGCAGCACCAGCAACGCGCAGAACTGTTGTCGACGCCGTCGGCGTTTTGCCCGCGTTCGCACAAAATGCGTGCGGCGTTGGTGACTGTTGCCGGAGCCTCTGATATAAATAGGCACTTGGTGCCGCAGCTAAACGTCGCCTCCCTTTCCTCCCCCTACCCCCCCCCCCCTACGGCCTTTCGCGCGTCGGAAGAAGGCACGTTTGCTCTACATATATGGTGATTGTAAAGGAGGAAAGAGACGCCTACTTCTGCAGCCCTTAAGGGAGCAAGGCGCAGAACGCGCGTTTGTTCTCCGCCGTGGGTTCACTCCCCGTGAAAGCGCGCGTCCCTCGCGCCCTTTCACGCGCACATATAGCGTTCGGCGCGCGGCGACGATTTCATCTCCATTGACGTCATACGGAACCTCACGGCGACGGCGACGGCGACGCCGACGGCAGAAATCTGCTTTTGAATGTCCATATAATTGCTATCGCAATAAAACAGCAGGAGCCGATCGGAGAGCGTCGGACCTACTCGGCGCCATCCGCGTTCCCGGAAGAGTGAGCGGGCCTGAACTTTTTTTTTCTAGGTGGCATTGGCGAAGCGCGCGACGGACGCGTGCTTTCACGGGGAGTGAACGCACGGCGGAGGGCAAACGCAACTTCTTCCATCGCGCGAAAGGCCATGGGGGGACGAGCGGGAGGGAGGGGAGGTGGCGTTTAGCTGCGGCACCAAATGCGTATTTATATAAAGAGAGTTTCGCTCGAACGTTCGAGGAATCGGACGTGTCTTTCGGAGCTTTCGCGTCTGCGGGAGACGCTGTGGCGTCTCATGCAACGCTCCCCTCTTTCTACAACGTACTGACGCGTTCTTGCAACTGTGAGTGGACTTCGCCGAGCCCGTTCGCCTGACCGTCGTCCTCGCTCCCCTCTCTCCCACAATATTGCAGTGACCGAATCCACCAGATCCCAAGCCATATCAGGAAGCAAATACAAGCCACACCGATACCAAAGAACATGAATCCCGAAGAGAGAGAGAGAGAGAGACAACTTTATTCGTCAGAGTGGGGAGCTAGTTCATGGGCTCCTCAGGAAGGCCAGATGGCCGCCAGGCGATGCGTGACGGCGACCTCTTCGGCTCGCTCCACGGCTCGGAGTTGTACGTCCGAACTGGAGCTAAGCAGCACTTCCTCCCACGATGAAGGTGAGGGAGAGGCCAGGAGATCGGGTGGAGGGGGATCCTCTTCGCAGTCCCAGAGGATGTGACTGAGCGTAGCTAGCTCGCCGCACAGGTGACAGTACGGACTTAATCTATCTGGGTAAATGTAAGAGTATACGTAGGGGTTCGGATATGAGTATGTCTGTAACCTGCGCCAGGTGACCTCCTGACGCTTGTTTAGTTTACTGTGTGGTGCGGGCCTAGTGTGTCGCATAAGACGGTAGTACTGGGTTATGTCGTGATATGAGAGCAGGACTTCGTTTGAGGTCTCCGGGTACGGGAGGCCCACCGCTCGGCTGACGAATCCTCGAGCATGTTGGTGGGCCGCTTCGTTCCCTGGATTCCCCGCGTGAGCCGGGACCCATATCAACTCTACTGAGCGTGGTTCTCCACTGTTTTGTAGTGACTGTAGGAGCTTTAGTGTAGTGTGTGCCACTATTCCTCGCGCAAAGTTTGTTATGGCGGTTTTGGAGTCGCTCATAACTATACAGGCGTCAGTTGAGGCCACAGCTAACGCAATGGCGGCTTCTTCTGCTTCGGTGGGTATGGCAGCGCTTAGCGAGCTTGAAGTTGTCTGTGCCTTGAGTCCTGGGCCTGGAACGGCGCAAACGGCGTAGGTGTGGGGTCGATCAAAGTACTGGGCTGCGTCGACGTACGCCACAGCGGAGTTGGTCCCGTACGTCTTGTGTAGTGCCTGGGCCCTCGCTCTTCTTCTGCCGTCGTGGTGGCCGGCGAGTGTGTTTTTGGGAAGGGGTTTGATGATGAACATGCGCCTGATGTGTGGTGGGATGGTGGCGGGGTCGCTGCCCATCGGGGACGCTCTGAGGCCCATTCGAGCGAGGATCCAGCGGCCGGTCTTGCTACCTTGAAGACGGTGAACCTCTGATGTGCGATGTGCTTCAATGAGTTCTTCGATGGTGTTGTGAACTCCCAGTTGAAGAAGTTTTTCGGTGGAGGCGTGTCTTGGTAAGCCGAGGGCTACCTTGTATGCGTGTCGTATAATGCAGTCGAGGCGAGCTCGTTCTGTCTTCTGTAAGTGTAGGTATGGTAGTGCATAGGTGAGACGGCTGACGACAAAGGCTTGGACGAGTTGGAGCAGGTCCTTCTCTTTCATGCTCTGCTTACGCGCGCTCACTCTGTGCAGCAGTCTCATGGTCTGGTTCACTGTCATCTGGAGCCGGTCAATGGTGATGCCGTTCCGCCGGTTCTGCTGCAGTATCATGCCCAGTACTCGTATGTTCTCGACGTGGGTGACTGGCTGCTGGTTTACGCGTATCGTGATGTGAGGTGGGGGTGACTTGTGCTTGCTTCGGTCGGGTGGTCGGATAAGGAGGAGCTCCGACTTGTGCTGGGAGCACTCTAATCCCGCTGCCTTCAGGTGTTGCACGACGATGTCGGTGGCATGTTGGAGCGTTTCTTCAACTGCGCCGTCCGACCCTTCACACGTCCAGAGCGTGATGTCGTCGGCGTATAGCGTGTGTCTGAGTCCCGGGACTTCACTCAGTTTCGGAGGGAGGGTGCGCATTGCGAGGTTGAATAAGAATGGCGACAGGACTGCGCCTTGCGGCGTGCCTCTGTTCCCGAGCCGGATGGGAGCGGAGCGCAGGTCCCCCACCGCGAGCTCGACCGTCCTGCCTGTGAGGAACGACCTGATATAGTTGTAGGTTCGTTCTCCGGGTTGCAAGTCGGCTAAGCTCTCGAGCACTGCCGCGTGGAGCACATTGTCAAAAGCCTTATGGACGTCCAGACTCAGTAAAGCTTTCGTGCTCGAACCACTGTCTGGATGCAAGAGGTCATGGTGTAATTGAAGGAGGACGTCCTGTGTAGACAAGTGTGCCCGAAAACCGAGCATCGTGGGTGGTAGAAGATCCTGTTCCTCTGCAAAGTTCTGTAAGCGGCAGAATATTACATGCTCCATGAGCTTGCCTAGGCAGGAGGTAAGTGAAATGGGGCGAAGATTCTCTAGTTTCAGTTTCTTGCCCGGTTTTGGTATGAACGCCACCCGTGCGTGTTTCCACTCAGGAGGTAAACGGCCGGTATGCCAGCACTCGTTCATGTATTCGGTTATTGCTCTCACGGACTTCGGGTCGAGGTTACGCAGCGCCTTGTTCGTAACCCCGTCGGGGCCCGGCGCTGACGTCGTGCGCAGCTTGTGTAGCGCAGCGCAGACCTCTGCCTCCGAAATGTCAGCGTCCAGCTGTTCGTTGGGAGCTCCGACGTAGTGTGGCAAGTGCGTATCGCTCTGGCTCGAGGTGTTAATGTACCGGCTGGCGAGATCCGCAAGCAACTCCGCGTCGGTGCCTGGGTATTGGTGTATAATTTTCGTCAGTTGATTACGTGCCGCCGACTTGGTGTTGCCGGGATCCAGCAGGTGTCGCAGCAGGTGCCATGTTTTCTTGCAGCCCAGCTGGCCGTTGAGGCTGTTGCAGATCTGGCCCCACTGCTGACGCTCCAGTGTAGAGGTGTGAGCTTCGATCTCCCGTTCGAGCTTCGCTATGCGCCGTCGCAGCTTGTTGTTGTGACGTTGGCGCTGCCACCTATGCGTGAGGCTTTCACGTGCTTCCCACATGTGCAAGAGGCGGGAATCTGTCGATGGCTGCTCTTGAGGCGCTACCACATCGTACGTCGTCGAAGTCACGTCGCGGCTCAGTGACCTGATCCATTCGTTGAGATCCAATATGGAGTCGGGTGCTGTTTCTTCGCGTAGCTGACGGAATTTATCCCACTTCGTAATGCGGGCCTTGGCCGTCTTCGCCCTGCTGGCGGCCGTTTCAAAAGACAGTGACAAAATGTAATGATCGCTGCCGACCGTGTGGCCTGTATTCTGCCACCGGGCGCCCGGTATATTCTTGCAAAGGGATAGGTCTGGCGTGGTGTCTCTGCACACACTGTTACCAACCCGTGTTGGTTGTTGTGGGTCGTTGAGTAAAGTAAGCCCTAGATCTTGAGCGGTCTCCCATAATCGGGTGCCCTTGCGGTCGGGTTTTGGGTAACCCCACTCTAGATGTTTGGCGTTGAAGTCGCCCAAAATCAGTAATTGCGCTCCTTTGGTCAGCAGAGACGCTTTGCGGAGGACTAGTGGGATGTCAGTGCCCTTGTCTCGTGGTGAGTTGTAAATGCTGAGGACGAAGAGCGGGCTGTCTCCCCTTCTCCTCGGCAGTATTTCAAGGAGTGTGTGTTGAATGTCTGTGCCTTCAATTTCGTGTTGTGTGGCCAGTGGCGTAGCCAAGGGGGGGGGGGGGGGGGTTGGGGGGGTTCAAACCCCCCCCCGAAATTTTTTGCAGCCCCCCCCCCCCCCCACTATCCCACCCTTTGCTCTCGTCGCTTCGCGCTGACATATTTCAAGAAACCGGTGCTACTTTCACACTTTCATTCCTGGGCGCTTCCGTTTGGGTTGGTAATTTACAGCTAATCTTGTCTGCATATGGAAAAAAACTGTCACGGTGTTTGTCAAGGCCTTGACACTCTGAGGTTTTGGGCGCGAATGTGGCGGCCGCATTCTGAAACAACAAATGCGCAACAAATGAAGCAACAAATGCGGCAGCCGCATTTTAGATGAAAGCGAAAATGCTCGAGGCCCGTTTACTTAGATTTAGGTGCACGTTAAAGTCCCCAGGTGGTCGAAATTTCCGGTATACATTTCCGCCGCTTCCCTTCAGGTGCCGGTTAGGCCGCGTTCGCGTAGGAACTTGGTCTCGAAGCTGGCGGAAGCGGCAAAATCTTGCAAAAATCCGCCCGCCTAGGCGGCAAAACAGGCAGAAAAACAGGCGGCGAGCCAAATTGGTCTCGGACCGATTTTTTCGCCATGGCGAAGCGGAAACGTGGCGGAAAGTCGTTCTGCTCGACCGGAAGCTACACTAGCATGTAAACTTCCGGTCGTAACATTGAACATGGCACCAAAAGTGTAGGCTGCAATGCTGATCGACGCGATAAAGAACTACCCCTTGCTCTACGACAAGAGAAGTACTAAAACGTACTGTCAGCAATACTCGCGATAGTACTCAACGTCGCGCGACCGGAGGCGCGGCAACGAAGCCAACGGAGTCGCGTGACCCAACTTCTCGCGCTTTTGCAAAGCCAGGCGAACCCACCACCGCCGTTCCCGAGGTTTTCTTGTCTTCCGTTTATTCATTGTCCATTTCTAGAAAACAAGTAGGTAGAAGTATAAAAGCCATTTCTTCTTCCACTTCCATGACAGACAATAGTTAGGCAGATTCCTCGTTGGCGCTCCATAATTCTCCTCGCACGTGCACGGTATGTTGCAGAAGTCGCGGGGTGCTTTTCTCGTCGCGACGATAGATTGGGAGCGTAGGTCTCACGTAGGACGCGCAGGCTTCGGCGAGCCTCAACACAAAGGGCCAGCCCGGGTTTTAGCTTTGGTGTTCCCGTTGCCACTTTCGTGTCCTGGAGGCGCCGAAAATAATACGAAATGATGAAATGTTATTACAACTTGTAAATAAAAGCTATTAAAGAAATATAATCACGCCTAGGCAGCAACCTGTGACACAGCGCTACCGCGCCCGTGTGAGGAGAATTACAGAACGCCAACGAGGAATTTACCGAAGGTCGCAGATGACACGCGAAATTGCGCAAGATGATCACTTTTGATGACGGGTGGGTCAGTGAATGAACATACCGCTCGAAATAATGCGATAATGAGCGCCACCACGCCGACAAACGTACGCAGACTAGATGGATGTGGACGAAAGCGGCACCGGCGGCCGCGGTGGTAGCAAAACAAATGTGAACTTGGACATGCGCGGAAAAGATTTTCCGGCCGCTTTGGCCTTTCCGGCCGCTTTGGCCTCCCCACCCGCTTGCCGCTTCCCAAGTGTGAACGAAGCCATAGTCTGCAGCGCAAAACGTCTCGTTTGCGATTGCGCACCTACGGAAGGCTGGTAGTTACTGTTGTGTTGCTGAATCCCAAATCAGCAATTACGAAAGGCTGGTAGTTGCTGTTGTGTTGTGGAATCCCAAACCAGCAATGTACACACCAAAGGGTTGATGCCAGCAGTGAAATTCCACCGACTCGCAACAGAATGCACGAAACAGACAGCCGACAAGCATGGATTAGTGCTGTGCGCAGTACAGCGTAAGTAAACTCTTGTTGCAGGCGCTGACAGTTCTCGTCGGAGTTCACGCGTCCTGAGAAATTGATTATGTGCACTATGCACTGAACAAGACCGGAGTTCATTCCTGCATCACTAGTACACCAATCAGTCGAGATTCTGTGAGGTACAAGGCCGCTTCCTGTTTGCACCGGCCTAAGTGAAGCAGAAATGACTCGCACGCACTACTTAAAATGCGTACACATGCCATAACTATGCAGTGCGGTGAAATAATCTGTACAATTCTGAATCTGTTGACGTAAAGGCAAATGACGGCTGCACGCTCGCACACAGCGGAAGACACAGCTGCCCATGCACTTGCCGCAGGAAATGCAAGGCGACGACAGCTTCGTAAAAAAAAGCATTACTCGTTTTTGCGCGTATTTCAGTTTTCTAGCGCAAAGACGCAGCGAACAAGCTATTGCTATGGGAGTAGGTATATAACCTGCATGGTCACACGTGCATTTTCACGTGTATAGCCGTCCTTGACTTGTGAAACGCACTTCGCCCCGACGAGGACGACGCCATCTACGCTTAACGGAGATTAACAATTAATGATGTCTTCTCCGATCGGGCGGGTCGTCTCAATGATGCGTTTTCGAAGACTGGTCCATTCAGTGGCGCGATGAGAGACGGTTGCTCCAAACGCCCACTGTACCTGTCGTACTTACTGTATTTTACTGAGCTTACATTACTTTTTACTTAATTTCTTCACAAGCACACACTAGAGCACTGCACGGGCCGATTTTTTCAGCCCGGGCCCGGCCCGGGCCCATTATTACGTTGGGCGGCCCGCCCGAGCCCGATCAAAACTTTTATGGCGAGACCCGGGCCCGGCCCGGGCCCGGAAATAATCTACGTTACCCGCCCGGCCCGGCCCGCCACCCCTTTACCTTAGGCCCGGCCCGAGCCCGGCCCGAGCCCGACTCTAAACCGGCCCGAACCCGGCCCGAGACCAAAAAATAATGTTTTTCAGAGTTGAGTCGCCCGAGAATAACTCACTGCACGTTACATGCACACCACCAGAAAGCCCGAGCCCGGCCCGGGCCCGGGTCAAAAAGCACACGCCGTGCCCGAGCCCAGCCCGAGCCCGTGAAAAAACAGTTCTACCCGGCCCGGCCCGGCCCACGGGCCCGGGCTTTCGGGTAAGCCCGAGCCCTTGCAATGCTCTAGCACACACACACGCGAGGGGGGAGGGGGGGGGGGTCCCATGTCTTTGATATACATACATAGAGGGTGCTTAAACTACCGATATTTATTATCGATCACGTCACGTAGAGGAAAGCAGACGCTTGCCCCCCCCCCCCCCCGGTCGGGCCGATGAACCCCCCCCCCCCCCCCGAAAAAAATTTCTGGCTACGCCCCTGTGTGTGGCTGTAAGGTTGCGGTGTACAAGGATGGCCGTGTTGGGGTGAGGCCCGTTGGCCGGTCCTAGCTGATTGTATGGAGTGTAACCTGGTAGTTTTACGGGAGTGTTCGTCTCTTGTAGTGCTATGATGTCTGGTGTGTCTTGCGTGTTGTGTTGGATGTGAAGCTGCAAGTGCCCCCGCTTAGTGCGGTAGCTCCTGCAGTTCCACTGCCATACTGTCAGGGTTGTTCGTGGGGCCATGTTACGTTTGTGGCGGTGTGAGGCCCTGCCTGGTGGGCTGGCGTTGGTGTGTGGCTGGCTTCTTACGGATTTCCTCTAATATGTAGTTTTGGCTGGTGTCTGTCGTTTCTTGTAGTGCGGCGAGCTGTGTGCTGTGTTTGGCTTGTGTAGCTTCCACAGAGCTTGAGTGTAGTGTATGTGTTTATCGTGTCCATGCGGAACGCGTGAAATTCCTGCAGGTGTGTGGATATAAGTTCACTGATCACGTTAAAGCGTGCCTCGAGCTTAGTTTCTAGGGCGGAGATGGCCGCCGTTACGGCAGTGGCATTGTCCGCTTCGGTATGGAGCGAGGCAGTGGATGTGGCTGCCTTGCGCTTGTTTGAGCTTTGGGGCTGTGGTGCCGTGCTACTGGAGGCGGATGAGGATACCCGTGTATGCGATGCAGGTGTTGATGTCGGTGTGGATGTGTGAGAGGCGAGGACCCTGTCTATCTTAGCTTCAAGGGATTGGATATAGGTAGTTAATTTAGCTATCTGGGACTGCTGAGCGGAGATTTGGGCTTGCTGGGTCGAAATCTGGGTTCTCAAGGCGGAATTCTCCTTGGCCATCTCCCTCACCTGTGAGTTGGATGCCAGCGACGCCGGGGGTCCATGTTGCCAGGCCACCATCTTGGGTGGCTCTCCGTGGCCTTGGCTAGACGACTGGAGCCGGCTTGCCGAGGGGGCTCGTTGGGTTGACCGAGATCTTGAGCGGCGAGTGCGGGACCGGGACCTGCTGGCTCGACGTTGAGGTTGGCCATTAGAGTCGAGCGGCGGGAACGACGACGACCGTGCTCGGAGGGACGGGGACCGGCTGCTGGAGCTGCCGCTGTGAGACGCACTGTGCCGGGTGATCCGGGCGGGTCCTTGTGCTTGCTTCGTTTGTGGGGTGTGCGGCGTCTTCTTGACGAAGCGGTATTTGCAGTTTGAACTGCTGGTATTGTGTGCCCCGCCGCAGACAATGCAGCGTGGCGCGCATGTTGAAGCTTCGCCCTCCTTGGGTGGGGGGTGCTCCTCGCCGCAACGGCGGCATCGCTGCTTGCGTGGCAAGGGACAGACGTCCGTGCGATGGCCAACCTTGCGGCAGTTGTAGCATGACTCCACCCGGTTGTAGAACGGATAGAGTCTGATGTCGGTGCCATGATAGAATATCCATTTCGGGAGTTCCTTACTTGTGAGTGTGACCACCAGGTGCCTAGTCTGGCCCATGCGTCTGCCGCTCACAATAGGCATGTCGGGATTGCTGGCTTGGAGGTCTGCCAGTATCTCTTCATCCGAGAAATCGTCGAACGCGTGAAACATGATGCCTCGCACTGCGTCGTCCGGAGGGGGAGCATACACGTGGAGGTCGACGGTGCGGGTGCCCACGTTGATGGATTTGATGCAGAGGTAGGCTTGGGCACGCCGAGAGTCCACGACGCTCAGCGTGAAAGTGTTGTTGGTGGGATGCGTCCGTAGGCGATCCCGGGTCGCTGGTGGTTGATCGGGCAACGAGGCTGCCTTGAGCAGGGCTTCGTGTAGCTGCCACGGTGGCACCTTGGTGAGGTCAATGGGTGACTGCGGGCGTCCCACGATGTGGATAGCGTCTGCTGGCATTCTAGGTAGCGGTGCGCGTCTGCGTTGGGGTGGCGGGCGCGGCTTGGGGTTCGATGTGCTCCGTCCGTTGCCGTAGGAGCTCGCTCCCGTCGCACTGAGGCTGGGAACTTCCTTGCCTTGAGCCTTGAGCTCGCGGCGGCGTCGTTCTTGAGCGATGTAGCCGGGTGACTTCCAGGAGTCGTCCGACCATTCTTCCTCTGAGATCAGTTCTCCTTCGACCGTGGATTCCATGTCGGTGGGCGACCGGGGCACGTCGAGGGAGCAGTTGCTGTGGCGCGAGGCCTACCTGGGGCCTTGCTCGCGCTAAGCCCGTTAGGCTTAGGGCGGCGAGCGGCGTTGTTCGGGGAAACTAAAACTCTCCTGGGAGAATCTCCGAAGGTCCAGCGTAGAGGATGATGTCTACGTGGTCCTGATACCTTCCCGCACCCACTCGTGCAAGAATCATACAAGTAGGTGAAGTTGGGGCGGCGAAAACGCGGAAAATCGCAGGAGCCGACGTGGAGTGCGACCATCCACTCCGAGCGCTCGCAGCGTTCCATGAATCCCGAATACCACAAAGGCAGAAGACAAGCCCGAGCCAAGCAACTTATCAAAAGCTTTGGAAACAATCAAGAAATGCAATACACAGACGCCGCTCGGACCACCAGAGGACACGTCATAGTAGCAGTTCGCAACACGCAGCGAAAAAGAGCCGATATAACGGCCTCAATAAAAACAACTTGCACAGCCACTGCCGAAGCCTCAGCAATCGCGATGGCAATCAAACACAGCGACAGCGCCGGGCACTCGGCACTGGTTGTCTCCGACTCTCAAGCAGCATGCAGAATGTACATGCAAGGCAGATTGCCACGAATCGCGCTAAGAATAATAGGCGACACACTCCAAGAACAACATGCAATCATATGGTGTCCAGGACACGAGGGCATCCCAGGCAATGAGAGGGCACACTCCCTAGCTCGAGAACTCACAAACCGAGCAGGGAACCACAGCCCTTGCCAAGATAGCCCAATTACGGCCCGAGACATCCTCGAGCACCAACGTCGTACAAGAGAGCGCCTTGCCCCCCGCATCGGCAACTGGGGGTACAAGAAGCCCGCGCATACAGAAGAATACAAACACACACCTATCCCCGCTTAGGAAGAGCACACCACATGAATCCGACACTGCATGCCGGCGCTTGTCCATGGTGTGGTGCATGGCCGTCACTACCACATGTGACGTGGGAATGCACGAATAGACCACAGGAAGCAAACTCGCGTCGCATACTTACCTACAGTAGGGAGCCGTAGGAGATCCTCCTCGCCCAGCCGGAGCTGGAGGCCCAAAGGGGCCTCTTGGACCAGGCGCAGAGGGTAGCAAGGATCACTGGTGTCCTGGACTAAGGACCCACCCACCAGCTCCCTTTCACCCAACCACTTGCCTTATTCCCCTTTCCCCCTCCCTCGATAAATAATAAAGTTTTTCCATTCATCCATCCCGTCGAACCGCAGTACGTCCCACTGCCGATAGACGCAAACCTCGAAGATATGGACACCACTACTACACGTAAGCGTTCGCGTCCCAGCGAGCTCGGTAGTGATGATGAGGGTGCCTCACGCAAGCTGCAAGCAGTCGGGACTGCGCCACACATTGCATCGACGACTAAATTGCCGCCACGCGTCACAGGTGAAGACGATCGCCACCTCAGCCCGGCTAGTGGCATTGCCACCGAGGGCGAGTTTCAGCAGGTTCTGTCAAAGGCGTAGAAACGCCGCCAGCGTTCTGCGTTGCCACCGGGCCTAGCCGGGAACAACGTCCCTTCTCCCGGGACCGAGCCTGCCGTCCCTCCTGCCGCACGACCTACGGCTCCCTGTAGTTCACCTGCGCCTACTGCACCTCCTGCCGTGGATCCCGTTGCTACTGCCGGGGTTCCCAGAACTTCTGTGCCCACCTCGCCACTGACAGCCCGCACAGTGCTGTTTCGTCCGGCACACAACGGTGCCGCCTTTCCCCGTACCTCCCGCCTCGCCATCGCGCAGGCGCTCTCCGGCTTGCCTGGAGTAAAGGAGGTACGCGTGAACACGAAGAAGAACATTGTGGCTGCGGACGCGGCATCGCCGGAATGGACGGAGCACCTGCTGGCCACGTCAGAGATCGCCGGGATGCCCGTCACCGCGCGCCTTCCGGCCGACCGCACCCAGAGCAGCGGCGTGGTGCAAGGCGTACATGGCAACTACGCTGATGAGGACCTGCTGGCTGCCGTATCGTCGAAGGTACGGGTGGTCGCGGCTAAGCGACAGGTTACCACCCTGGTGCTGCGTTTTGCTGCCCCTTACCTCCCCACCCCCCGCAAGGATCTACATCTTCAGCATGCCCTTCGAGGTGCGGCCCTCCCGGCCTCGCCCTCTGCAGTGACTACGTTGCGGGTGCTACGGCCACGCCACAGCAACCTGCCAGAGACCGGCATGGTGCCTGCGGTGCGGTGGCACACATCAGACGGAATCGTGCTGTTCGAGCAGGGTCAGATGCCTGCATTGTGGGGGACCACATCCAATCGACGCGCCTAACTGCCAGCTATGACAGAGAGAACGGCGCCTGGCCACGATAAAGGCGTCAGCTCCCACACACCTGTCGCATCGCGAGGCCCAGGCGGTCCTACGGGCTACCCCCACCAGCTCAGCAGCAGCTGCTTCTGGACCGCCACGTGTTACACCGACAGGAGACAAAACCTACGCTGCAGCACTTGGTGCTCCTGACAACGAGGCCACGACCTCTACCAACCACCCCCAACCCCGCTTGCAGCAGCGTGTAGAACAGGCAGGCGCAAAGAAGCGGGGCAGCATCAAGCTAGGGTCGTCCCCGAAGGAGGCTCCTCAGACCACCAGCGATGAGAACAAGAACCTGCGACTCCTTCTCAGGGCGATCGCCGACCTGCTGCCCCCAGACAACCAACAGCTGCGTTCTATCTGCCTCAAGGCAGGTGGCGTGCCCCCACCCAATAGTCAACATGGCTAGTCCCCTCCCGCCTGCAGCAGGACATTGCCGCCGCCCGAGCGTGCTCCAGTGGAACGCAAACTCGTTGCGGCGGCGGCAGGCAGACCTCTCTATGCACCTATTGCGGAGCGAGTACGATGTGCTTGCTCTGCAGGAGGTCTACGCTGTTGCAGCGAACCTGCGCCTTCCTGGATACGTGGTCTACAGCAGCCTCACTTCTTGCAATCGGGAGTCCTGCCTGTCTGCCCCCTGCCTTGATGAGGGCCACCAGCAGGGATCACCACGCTGTGCGATCTACGTGCGGCGAGAATTGTCACAGGCGGAAGTCCACGTGGCAGACCTGCCGAGCGGTGCTATGGAATGCTGTGCTGTTCGGGTACGACTGGGTGACTCCGACACTACCGTGGCCAGCATCTCTGTCCGGCCAAGCCGGCCATGGAACCCAGCCAGCCTCCTGCCATTGGCCCAAGACTTCCTCCTCTGCGGGGATGTCAATGCGCACCCCACCGCCTGGGGAAGCCGCCGTTGCTGCCCACGTGGCCAAGGACTGTGGGACATGGTGAACCAACTAGGCCTGTCAATTCTCAAAACCGGAGCACCCACATTCATCCGGCGCGCGGCGCAAGTGGTCCTATCCGCCATCGATGTCAGCCTGGCAACGGAGGGCTGTAACTACACGTGGGCACCGCTTCCGGACAGCTGGTGGTCGGACAATTTTCCCCTCCTGCTCAACCCGTTCAGAGGCAAGACCGCTAGGAGTAGGCAGTGCCTCACTGTCGACTGGAAGGCCTTTCGCAAGCACTGCCAGAAAGATTCTGACCCCGGGGCCTTTCTCCAGCTGGTAGCAGAAAGTGCAAAAGCGGCCAACATCCGTTACACGGCTCAGGTGGGCCAGCCAGTCCCGGACATCCAGCACCTACAACTGCGAGCCGCGAGGCGCGGCGCAGAGCGCATAGCACTGCGCACATCTCGACCGGAACACTGGACAGCGTTCCGCCGTGTAGACGCCGTCTGGAGGCGTTATGCTCGGCGACGCCGAAATCACATCTGGCAGGGCATTTGCTGTTCCATCAACCGTTCTCTCAACGGACCACAAGCCTGGCGCCTCCTGACGTCACTCCTGCTGGCGCCCCGTGCACATCGCCAGGTACTGTCCGTGGCGGTCCACATGGGCATCAGCGTGGGTAACCTGGCCAAACTTCTGGCGGACCAGTTCGCGGCCAGACCGCCAGCCCTGCAGGCACCACCTCCAGAGGCAGCCGCCCTATCAATTCCATCCTCCTGCCATCACGCGGACTGGGCGGCTGCACAAGTATAGGCACTGTGCAGCGAACCAATCCGCGTGTACGCGTAGAAGGCGGCACTCGATCAGACCAGGCGTCGCAGTGCTCCGGGAGCTGACAGAATCACATTCCAAATGCTGCGCAACTTGGCTGATGACGAGAAGGAGCGGCTCCTCGAGTGTTTCAACACCATCTGGGACACCGGTGTCCTCCCGGAGAGCTGGCTGGTTGCAGTGGTGACACCAATCTTGAAATCCCGGAAGCCTGCCATAGCCCTATCCTCATATAGGCCGGTGTCCCTCACTTCCGCCGCCTGCAAGGCGATGGAAAGGGTGGCACTGGCACGCCTAGAGTGGATAGCGGCCCAACTCCAGTACTTCCCGGAGTAGCAGACAGGCTTCAGGCACCAACGCTGCACGGCAGACTCTGGGGGACGTAGCAATGTTGGTGCTTCTGGACGTCAAGAGTGCCTTTGACGGACTTCCACACGTGGTCATCGAGGCCTGCCTAGACCGCCTCGGCCTGAGCGGCTGCCTCAGACGCTTCATTTCCGCATTCCTGACCGGCAGAACCTTCCGGGTGCGCGTTGGACAGGAACTCAGTGAGTCCAGGGATATCACGACTGGCGTCCCACAGGGATCGGTGCTCAGCCCTTTCCTATTCAACATGGCTCTCGCGGGCCTACCCGCATCTCTCCCGGCGGACCCACGGTTCCCTGTTCGCTGCTCCATTTATGCCGACGACGTGGCACTCTGGACCCGGGGGCCGAGGAAGTCCATGCCATCAATTCGGTACTTGCTACAACGGGCACTAGATGCGGTGACCGCATTCCTTGGTAGCATAGGCCTCATCGTCTCCACAGCCAAGACCGAAGCCATGCTCATTCATCCACTGGCCTCAGCTCGACGCTACACCAAGCAGCTGAAGATTGCTGGCCGTGCCCTACCTTGGCAGCAAATGGTCACTTACCTGGGGCTAGCCATTGACCACCGGCTCACGTGGATTCCTGCAGCCAAAGCCGCCACTACCAAGGTGCGCCGCGTGCAGGGAACTGTCAGCAAGCTGCAGCAACATGGCCTTGGCTGCAACACAAAGTGGGCGCTGCGGCTGAACTAGGCCGCAGCAACGTCCGTGCTCTTGTATGCCCTTCCATTGGTCAACCTCACACCGGCCAGGAGAGAGCAGCTGGAGGGTCTGCACAGAGGTGCTATTAGGAGCATCCTGGGGCTCCCAAAGTATTCACCGGTCGCTGCAACACTGGCAGAGGCTGGTGAATGGCCACTCTCGCTGAGGATGCTTGAACGCGCCCTGGGGCACATTGACCGCTTTCATCGTGCTCCGGATGGCGAAGATCTCCTGGCCAGACTCCGCAGCCAGCCGTCCTCACGGATGGGAAGTCTATGCCTGCTGTACGAGGAGGCGATCACGGACCCCCCTGTGACATTCGCGCTGCCTCCACCACACCATCGACCAGCGGACGTCCACATCTCGCTCAGTGGAGCGCATAAATGACAGACACCAGCTGCAGCACTGCAACAGGCTGCAGCTTGCAAACTCCACGAGGATCTGGAAGGAAGTCTGCTGGTCTACACAGATGGATCAGTCCTGGCGAACGGATCGGCCGCTGCAGCCTGCACCATCCCGGCTAGGGCGGTCAACAGACAATGTCGGATCCCCTTCGCCGCGAGCTCCACCGCGGCAGAACTAGCGGGGCTCCACCTAGCCGCCAATGTCCTGGCTGAGGACCCTCCTGGGCAACCGGTGGCAGTGCTCTGCGACTTGAAGCCAGCGCTCCAGAGCCTAATCAACCACCGCCGCTCAGGGCTTACGGGGGCCCTGCTCAGCTCGAAGTTCTCGGCATTGGCTGCCGCGGGGGTCACCATCTCATTTCATTGGCTGCCTTCCCATGTGGGAATAGCCGGTAATGAGGCCGCGGATACCCTCGCCAAAACCGCCCACCATCCTGAAGTGCCGCTCACATGAGCAGTCGCTTCCTCGGATTTTTCAAGGCAGCGCCTGAAAAAACTGCTCACAACCATCCACCCGGATGCCAGAGTGGCACATGACAATGGTCCCAGGCTACTTCCAGAGTGTGGCCTTACCAGAAGGGAACGCGCAACGTTGCTTCGGCTGCGCACGGGCTGTGTCTGGACGGCGGCGCGGCTACACGCCAAGGGACGCTCCACCTCACCGGCCTGCGAACGTTGCGGCGACCCCGAGACCCTCGAGCACCTTCTCTGTGCTTGCCCAGCGCTGGCACGTACAGGACCGCTCAAGGGTCATCACTGCCTGCAGGCAACAGGGTCTACCTGCTGCGACAACCAGCGACCTCCTGTTTCCATCGCCTCCCCACCTCCGAGCTCTCCATAGCCTTTTGGAGTTTGTGGAACTGAACGGAATCACCGCCCATCGCTAAGCGCTTGCCCCCAGCAGGCCACCGCCTCCATCCCCAGCTTCCTCCATGATCGGATGAGACTCTTGCTGTTTCTCCTTCTCTTCCCTTCCTTTCAACATCTGTATCTCCTTCTTCCCCCTTCCCCTGACGCTGCGCCGTGCTCCCTATTGGGCAGCAGAAATAAGCGTCATCTTCTTCAATAAAATCACTACTATTTATATAAAAACGTTGCGAGGCGAGAAGGTGGTAAAGACTTCCGACGCTGCTCGACGAGTGTCCCGTTCTGATTTCGTCGAAAACCTCCGAGCCGCTCCCAGAGGCACCGGCAACAGTCACCAAGGCCGCGCGCATTCGGTGCGAACGCGGGCAAAACGCCGACGGCATCGACAACAGTTCTGCGCGTTCCTGGTGCTGCTGCATGTCCAAGTTTATACAGCTGATAAAACTACTATCCTTACTCCGTGTAGCTCTCTACTTCGCCTTTCGGGTGAAACAGTGACATTTTTGGAGCACCTTCTTCAGGCCCAGTTCATTCCTTTGACTGACGTTTAGACCCTGGAGTGTAATGATGTACCCTCGTATCGTCAACTGTCACAAATCTTCGCCAAAAGTCCTGCGGATTGCGATCAAGCATCGATAAATACTGCTTCGAGATGTCTGCCCTCATGCGCCTTTGGTCGATCGTCAGCAGTCGCGGCACCCAACGGGCATAGACTTTCTTCATCTGCGATTTCTCATGAAGAATAGTGTGAACTCTCTCTGCTGAGATGCCTACAATTTCTGCTATCTCACGTACTTTCACTCGGCGGTCTTCCATGACAATTCCATGAATTTTCGATAGCATTTCTGGCGTGGTGACCTCCACTGGACGCCCAGGACGTGCTTCATCTTGCGTCGAATTTCGGCCACGTTTGAATTCATTTATGCAGTAGTAAATGGTCTTCAGTGATGGTGCAGAGTCTCCATGAACTTCGCTCAACTCGGCTTTAATTTGGGCAGACATCCAGTGTTTTAAATAAAAATGTTTGATCACCGCTCGAAATTCACCTTTCCCCATTTTGGCGGGAAGCACCACACAGCTTAGTGCCAATGGCTGTCAGAAGCTTACTAACTGTCGGTACCAGCGTAAACGGGTTCTGCCGTCATATGTGTGCGCCACCTAGAAGAAAACAGAATTGTAGTGCCATATCTTGTATTTTTACCATACTTATCAAACGACCGTCGTATAAAAGGGAGACCCGTCTAGCAACTCATTCAGTTCATTCTAAGACTGCCATGGGTAGACCACGGAAATTAAAGACACCAGAAGGACAGCGGGAATACAATGATCGACCATGTGTGGTGTTTGATACAGATCCCATGTGTAGGGTAGCAAGCCGGTTGTGCTGAACTGGTTAACCTCTCTGCCTTTCCTTCTCCACTCTTTCCTTCCTTCCGCTGGACATTCACGTTCGCAGGGCGGGATGGCGGCCAATTTTTTTTCGTATGCCATTATATCAACGCCAACATATCGACGCCGACACGAGTGAGGCAATACAAGCTTCGCTTGAAAAAAATGTTGGAGTGCGATTCGATCAGCAGCTGGAAGTCCTTTAAGGACATTGTCTTCCTCAGCGATTTTGGGTTGAAAATGGGGTGTAGTCCTTGCACATGGCCGCGTCACCCACTGATTGACGGGAGTAGAAGGAGCTTCGGAGTGTTTGATTTTTTTTACTGCACTACTCTCGGGATCGGCCAACATCTTCATCTTCATGCTAAACGTGCTCACGGGAACGACCCACATTTTTAGACTGCACTGTCTTCGGGACTGGCGTCTGAATAAACGCAAAAAAAATAGAAGAAGGAACACATACCCGATACAAAAAAGTTTCTCACTGAGAAAGACGTCGTCCTTAAAATCTGCCTTCATGCCGTCACCGTCAAACTACCATTTTCGCCGTTCTCTTGTGGTTCGCTCGCGTCACACATATCCTAGATAGCCCCACTGCCTGCAAAATCCTTCACATAACATCCATTCCCGCAATAAGAGGTATATGCAGAATTTTTTTTTTTCACGCCTTACTTGTGCTCTATACATACGCGCACCATTACGCAGCAGACATCGACTGTTGGTTAGCGCTCTGCGTTTGTTTATTGTACATTTCCTCTTGCTTTTATTCATTGGTTTCTTTGATATTCTGAAATAAATCAGTGTGCATCGTGGCAATATCCGCACCAAGTGAATACACATCTGCGTTATATTACACCTGGGACATTAAAGAATAATGAAAAACGTGGGCAGCTTGCACTAGTGGTGCAAGGCAGGAGTAAACAGCGCAGCTGGTGATCGACCTAGCTTCTTCCAGTTTTTACTAGGTTTGGCTAGGTTTTGCTAGGAAATGACAAGCGCTGCTAGGCACGGTATTCTGATTCGGCTCACCGCCGACGCGCAGATTGTCGCTTGACCGCACGGCGCGCTTCAACATGAGCGGCTTCTCCTTCGGGTGTCCGGGTCTTCTTTAGTGGTCCCATGTCAAGGTTACATCTACTCGCCACAGAGTCAACGAGAGTTGTGCCGCCATAGAATAAAGACCAACTTTAGAGAAGGGAAGCTGTACCTTCTACAGTGGTACGAAAATAAGAAGCGGCAGCAGCGCATTGAACTCACTGGGGTACCCGACAGATGGCGCTGCTCAAACAGGAAGCGGAAATTTTTTTTAGTGCAAAATCCAATATGGCCGCTTTTTACCGGTCGCGTAGGCTGGTTACGCTGGTGCGCGCCGCGCTCGCCCGGCTGGCGTTGCGGCATGCCTCAGTGCCTTGCCGCTTAGCTTGTGCGTTCTAATTGCCAGGAGACCAAAGAGCCTCTACTGACGCCCATAAAAACAAGCCACAAGTGAGTAAACAGGACGTACGACTTTATTGGTCGAAGACAAGCAGTGCACCTTCTCGTACAAGAGCACAAATAAAATTTGCATGTCGAGATACGCTGGAATTATTAACGCAAGCTCGTAAACCTTCGTCGTCGCACGTGGCGTTCTGGTAACGAGCGACAACCAGCAGTGCAAGCAGATTGGACAGTGTGTCCCGCCTGTTTGCACCGACGGTCGCCGTTGACGACGATAAACTTGCATTGCGAAGCAATCGGGTGACGCAGGCATCTGCTGCCGCACCCAACACAACGACGTGGACTACCCGGTATTTTAGCGTTACCTCCTTTCAAACCTGCTGAGTTCCTTTGTTTTTTCGGGGCCGTTGATGTGTCGCTCACACCTTTCTCTCAATATGGACATGAGCGGTTTCGTGGGCATCACCATGTTGCAGCCACTTTTGCAGGCCTTTCCACCCACATGGCTATCAGATTCTTACACTTCGGGCCATGCAAGCACGAGTGCTGGCCTCCGTTGACGCCAAATTACGGCCGAGGTAGGCCGCAAGCACAATTTGCCCACGGCTGCAGCAGGAAAGGACAAACGGGGAGTCTACGTCGCTGTGCGGACTGCAGGTGCAGGTGCTTACCTCGAGAGACTGCTTCCCAATGCATGTGACCAGGCCGCCACATCCTACGAATGGAACACGGCAACCATGACCAAGTGTGACAGCGTTGAAACGAGACTGCAGTCAAATCACTTCAGCACACCTCTAACATAAGGTTCACACTATTCACTATACATTGGCCAACTGCCACGTGACAACAGTGATCCTTCACATACACTGGTTCGCTTATGCCACATTCAGCCGCCGGACTTTAGGCACAGTGCTTGCCTTCGTCGCACGTGGCGGTCTGGTAACAAGCGACAACCAGCAGTGCGAGTAGATTGGACAGTGTGTCCCACCTGTTTGCACGGACGGTCACCATTGACGACGATAAACTTGCATTGCGAAGCAATCGGCTGACGCGGGCATCTGCTGCCGCAGCCAACACAGCGACATCGACTACCCAGCATTTTAGCGTTAACTCCTTTCCAGCCTGCACGTTTCTTTTCTTTCCGGGGCCGCTAATATGTGGCTCACACTTGGTGCCCCACTTTCTCTCAATATGGACAAGTCGGTTTCTTGGGTATCACCTTCAGCAGCCACTTCTGCGGGCCTTTCGCCCATGTGGCTATCAACTTCATACACTTCGGACCATGTAAGCATGTATACTGATCTCTGTTGACGCCAAATCACAGCCCACAAAGGCCACAAGCAAAATATGCACACGGCTGCAGCAGGAAAGGACGGAATGAGGAGCACCAATCACGGTGCGAGTAAATTGGGAGTCTATGTCGCAGTACGGACTGCAGGAGCAGGTGCTTACCTCGAGAGACTGCTTCCCAATGCAACTTACCAGGCCCCCCAAATCCGAAAAACGTAACACAGTGACCACGACCAAGTTTCTGCAACCAGATTATGCAATAAACCACTTCAGTATCATCATCAGCCTATATTTATGTCCACTGCAGGACGAAGGCCTCTCCCTGCGATCTCCATATACCCCTGTCTTGCGTTAGCGTATTCCAACTTGCGCCTGCGAATTTCCTAACCTCATCATCCCACCTGACTTTCTGCCGTCCTCGACTGCGCTTCCCTTCTCTTGGTATCCATTCTGTAACCCTAATGGTCCACCGGTTATCCATCCTACGCTTTACATGGCCTTCCCAGCTCCATTTCTTCCGCTTAATGTCAACCAGAATATCGTCTACCCCCGTTTGTTCTCTGCTCCACACCGCTCTCTTCCTGTCTCTTAACGTTACTCCTAAGATTTTTCGTTCCATTGCTCTTTGTGCGGTCCTTAACTTGTTCTCGAGCTTCTTTGTTAACCCCCCAAGTTTCTGCCCCGTATGTTAGCACCGGTAGAATGCAATGATTGTACACTTTTCTTTTCAACGACAGTGGTAAGCTCCCAGTCAGGATTTGGCAATGCCTGCCGTATGCACTCTAACCCAATTTTATTCTTCTGTAAATTTCTTTCTCATGATCAGGGTCCCCTGTGAGTAATTGACCTAGATAAACATATTCCTTTACAGATTCTAGAGGCTGACGGGCGATCCTGAATTCTCGTTCCCTTGCCAGGCTATTGAACATTATCTTTGTCTTCTGCATATTCATCTTCAACCCAATTCTTGCACTTTCTCGATGAAGGTCCTCAATCATTTGTTGTAATTCCTCTCCATTGTTGCTCAATAGGACAATGTCATCTGCAAACCGAAGGTTGCTGAGATATTCGCCATCGATCCTCACTCCTAATCCTTCCCAGTCTAAGAGCTTGAATACTTCTTCTAAGCATGCAGTGAATAGCATTGGAGAGATTGTGTCTCCTTGCCTGACCCCTTTCTTGATAGTATATCTTGCGCAAAAACCCAGGCTATTGAGCAAGAAGAGCAACCTGAACGAGACCAGGAATTAAATATGGGAATGAGAAAGCTTGCATTCAAAAAATCCACTCTGCTCTGCAAGCAGTGAAGGCCAATAACATTAAGAAAAGTGAAATGCTACATAGCACGGTGCAAAGGTTAATGCAAGACACATGCCGATGCCGCATCTGCTATTTCAGGAGAGGAATTTAACGTGGCAAGGTACAGTAAAGAATACTGCTACAAAGATGTTATGGTAATAGACAATGACGGGCCTTAAGTATGAGCAAAGAATCAGTTCACCTTTATGTTTGGATAAGGAAGAAGTATGATATCTAGCAAGAATGGGGAATGAAAAAGCTTGCATTCATAAAAAAATTTATACTTGGCGCAAATTGAATTTGACAAGGCTAGGAAGCTGTTAAAGAAGGGCAAACTGATGGAACTCTTTTGGCCAGCGTCGTGCATGCTTGTTCAGAGGTTGCAGGCGCATCTGAACACGAAGAATTTCTTTTGTTGAGGTACCTGGATGAGTCTGCCAATATCCGTGATGGTGGAATGATGGCTGAGGCTCTTTTCAGTCTTGATAAGTCCTACGTGGACTTGGTATCTCATCCAAATACTTCCGGATCCGCTTTTTTTTTTTCGTGGTGTAAAAGCCTTGCGAGTTCGGCTCCAGCCCCTTCCTGTTGGTGTAGATATATGAGGGCTCCTGTGACGAGGGCCAAGATGTCCTTGGTGTAGACTCTGTTGGGGCAAAACAGTAACACATGAGATACAGCAGAGATTAGCCAAACTCGTGTAGTGATTTCAATGTTTGAATCGATTATGCTGAACCGTAAATATGAACAAACATTCATATCATCTGCTACAAACAAATGGCAATGTATCTCAAGACTAGCAAGCCAGCGTATATCAAGCATATTTATTTCTGAACCCGGTGTTGTTTACCTTGCAGTAGCAGCAAAAGTCCACACGATGGCCTTGGAGCAGGCAGTACCTTCTCTTTCATGTGTGTAGTGTGTTGCTTTACAGTGGTGCTGTCTTATTTACTGGACGTTTGGAACAGAAATTTTGACTGCATCAGAAATTGAAAAACACAATTTGGCAATATGAAATGCAAGAAGCTGTGACGTACATATATATTGTAATGGTTTGTGACTGCAGAACACATGCAAATGTACACTATTGTTTTAGGGTGCTTCATCAGCATGTTAATTAAATATTGGTATAGTCGAGCCTCAGGACTTTTGTAAATAAAAAGTTTTTACACACACACACTGTCCATAAAATTTATGTCTGCCTAACTACAACGCGTGTCAACACCTTAAGTATTATTAGGATCACAAATGAGAACATTTTTGCGCCCATTTATACACTAGAAGAGATCACACCACTGGTTCCTCAAGCAAAGGCATGAAAGACATAAAGCTATTAGAATCGATGCATTCGTTTTCTGCACGAACGTGATGCACCGCTTCACTACTGCAAAATAAATGCCCTAAGGTAAACCAAACTTAACAGCAAGACCCTCGGAACCATCAAGTATAAAATATGGGTGAATTATCATGCGTGCAACTATTTAATACATTCAATTCAGCACTTTCAGTTCAATTTGCCAAAGGGTTATTCGGTTTTGTGGTCGAAATAAGTTTTCGGCGGGCTCGAAAAAATGAGAGAAAAATATATATTGACCAGCGGCTACTCAGTCGCCTATAGCCACGGCTACAACGAGATAAACATGTGACGCGCGCTCCGATATCGCTCTCTCTCTTTCGTGATTGTGTGTATAACGACGGTCTCGCAACTACAGGTTTATTTCAGAAACGGCAACGTAGGGTCCCGACTACCCATATGTAATACAGGATCTAGTTCGTTAACTTGTCTCCGCCTGTGAATTAACGACACGAATATTAAATAACGATTCAAGCAGCAATGTTAAACGACTCACGAGAATTGCCATCCTCAGTAGCCGCAGAATCCGGCTCCCGTTTCGATGCAGACTTGTTGCGCATGGCTCAAGGCCGAAACCTGTCTTTCGGGCTTACATCTCCTCTCGCAAACCTGTCACTTCACCCCAAGATAAATAACGCGAGGTGTCGAAGCGCGATAAACTGGTTTTAGCACAAAATAAGCAACCAGCAGAAGTGTAAGAACCAATGAAAATACCGGTAAAAATTTTAA
>NC_051155.1:89155533-89274835 GCF_013339745.2 Dermacentor silvarum
CTCAATAAGATAACTCGGAAGGATGTATACCCGTTGCCCCGCATCGATGATGCTCTCGATTGTTTGCAAGGGGCAGAATATTTCTCGTCACTGGATTTGCGCTCGGGTTACTGGCAAGTTCCAATGGCCGACCCTGACCGACCTAAGACGGCGTTTGTCACTACTGACGGACTGTATGAGTTTAACGTGATGCCGTTCGGATTGTGCAACGCCCCAGCTACTTTCGAAGGGATGATGGATAACATCCTTCGTGGCTACAAGTGGAATACCTGCCTCTGCTACCTTGACGACATCGTCGTTTTTTCTCGCGATTTTCCAACTCACCTTGTTCGTCTTCGTGCGATTCTCACGTGCCTCACCTCTGCTGGCCTTCAACTTAACATAAAGAAGTGCCACTTTGCTGCACGCCAGTTGACGATACTAGGCCACGTCGTCTGCAAGGAGGGAGTTCTTCCGGACCCCGCGAAGCTCCGTGCCGTAGCCGAATATCCCAAGCCCAATTCCTTGAAAACACTTAGAAGTTTCATTGGGCTGTGCTCGTATTTTCGTCGATTTGTGCGCGACTTTGCTACCATCATCGCGCCTCTTACCAACCTTCTGACCGCCTCTAACGGCCTGTCTGCTTGGTCAACAGAATGCGACGAATCTTTTCGAACGCTACGGCGCTTACTAACGTCGCCACCAATACTCCGTCACTTTGACCCTAATGCGCCTACGGAGATCCATACTGACGCCAGTGGTGTTGGCCTTGGTGCGGTATTGGCTCAAAAAACACCAGGATACCAAGAATACGTCGTTGCCTACGCGAGTCGAACGCTCAAGAAAGCCGAGTGTAACTATTCTGTCACCGAGAAAGAGTGCCTCGCTATAATTTGGGCTTTAGCTAAGTTTCGTCCGTACCTTTATGGCCGCCCTTTCGACGTCGTCACGGACCATCATGCTCTATGCTGGCTCTCGTCGCTGAAAGATCCCTCGGGACGCCTCGGTCGTTGGGCGCTTCGCCTGCAAGATTACGACATCCGTGTTGTGTACCGATCCGGCCGCAAACACTCGGACGCTGATGCACTGTCCCGCTCGCCGCTAGCGTCTGACATGGCTTCTCCGTCAGCCTCTTCGGCTCCCTTGTCGCCTATTGACTTCGCAGACATGTCGTCGGAGCAACGCAAGGATGCGTGGATTTGTCAACTCCTTGACTTTCTCACTGACCCATCCACTTATCCCGCCTCAAGAACTCTGCGTCGCCAAGCCGCCCATTTCACTATTCGCGACGATCTCCTTTATCGCCGGAATTACGCGTCTGATGGCCGGAGGTGGCTTCTAGTGGTACCTCGCCACATGCGCACGGACATATGCGCTGCTTTCCACACTGACCCACAAAGCGCTCACGCCGGCGTTCTCAAGACCTACAATCGCCTGCGGCAGCGATTCTACTGGCGCGGAATGTATGCATTTGTGTGCAAGTACATACGTGCTTGCACTGCCTGTCAGCGGCGCAAGACTCCACCTCAACGCCCGGACGGTACACTTCAGCCTCTCCCTTGCCCTGCCCGTCCATTCGACCGCGTCGGTATCGACTTATACGGCCCGCTTCCCTCGACCACCTCTGGGAATAGGTGGATAATTGTCGGCGTGGACCACCTCACGCGTTACGCCGAGACTGCAGCTTTGCCTACAGCCACAGCAAGAGACGTTGCGTTTTTCATCTTACGCAACTTCGTACTGCGCCACGGTGCTCCCCGTGAGCTTTTAAGCGACAGGGGACGTGTTTTCCTGTCTGATGCTATTGAAGCCTTGCTCGCTCAGTGTAACATCGTTCATCGCATGACAAGTGCATATCATCCGCAAACTAATGGCCTCACTGAGCGATTTAATCGCACTCTGGGGGATATGCTGACGATGTACACGGCATCAGACCAGACAAATTGGGACACCGTCCTTCCATTCATCACATATGCGTACAACACTGCTACGCACGCGACTACAGGATTCTCGCCGTTCTTCCTCTTGTACGGACGTGAGCCATCATGCACGCTGGACACTATGCTTCCCTATACACCTGACTCATCTGAGTTCACTGCAATTTCTGATGTCGCCAAGTACGCCGAAGATTGTCGACAATTGGCCCGTTCCTTGACAACCGAAGACCAAGGTCACCAGAAGCTCAGGCACGACTCCGACCGATCTCTCACTACTTTCGCGACCGGTGCCCTAGTTTGGCTTTGGATTCCTCCGAGTACGCCTGGCCTTTCGTCTAAATTATTGGCCCGATATCATGGGCCCTACCGCATCCTCGCTCGGACATCTCCAGTCAATTATGACGTTGAGCCTTTGACACCGTCTCCAGAATTACGTCGTCGTGGTCGAGAAATCGTTCACGTGAGTCGCCTCAAGCCCTATTATGACCCCTCTATACTGTCAACGCCTTAAGTCGCCAGGATGGCTACGCTACTTCCCGGGGGCCAATGTAATGAAGAAGACAGACAAGACGACGACGAAGCAGTCAGCAAGCAAGCCACAGTGTTAGTGCTAACCACGCGCCCCGAGCTTGCGCTTGCCCGGATTTTGACTGCTGGTCGCCTCGCCGCTTCTTGACGTTCGCCTGACGTTTCTCGAATTCATTGACGTTTACACGTGAATAAATCACGTTGCATACTTTTCAATTTATTACGTACTGCAGGCCCTGAACGGGTTCAAGCGGGATGGGCGAAAAAAACAAACAGCCTCAACTAAGAACCCATCGATGGTGGTGGTGGAAAACGTTTATTGAGAAGGCCCGAAGTAAAGAAAATTAAAAAGCAGCGTTGTGAGCGGCCTTCAGGCTGCCGGTTGTGGCGTCCAGGCCGTGCCTAGTCGCGACGTCCTCTGCCCAGGTCACCAGCCGGAGTTGGAGATCCGGCTCGGTGCTGGACAAAGCAGCCTCCCACTGCTGCGGACTGGTTAGGTGCCAAGAGGCAGGGGGCAAGTGCGCCGGGCAGGAGAATAAGATGTGATCGTAATTGGCGCGGGAGCTGTCACATAAGCGGCTGGCCGGCGAGTACGTCCCGGCGTGGAAGAGGGCAAAACGTGCAGGAGTAAGAAAGGTGTGGGCCTGAAGGTGGCGCCACAAGTGTCGGTGGTGCTGGGAAAGGGATTTGTGCGGTGGGGGGAAGGTGAGACGAGATAGGCGGTAGTGCAAGGTAATATCGTGGTACGTGAGGAGCGCGTCGCGCGTATCCATTCCCGGTGGGGGCGGGCTTGCTCGGTCAGTCGAACCGCGAGCGATGGAATTGGCCGCCTCGTTGCCAGGATGGGCCGCGTGAGCGGGCCCCCAGATGATTTGGATTGGGCGAGAGGGAACAGTGTCGGAACGCAAGACACCGGAGGCCGGGGGTGCCACCCGTCCAACCGCGTAGTTGTAGACTGCAGGCTTGGAATCACTGAAAATGTCTTCCGCGGAGGTTTCCGTGATGGCAAGGGCAATAGCTGCCCTTCGGCCTCGACCGAGGTCGAAGTGTATACTGAGGCAGTAAGAGTGGGTCGGAAAGAGTTGTCAGTGACTGCAAGGGCATGGGCTGGGTAGTGGCGGTACGGGGCGGAATCCACGTAAGCCACGGCGGGTTGCATGGGTCCAGGAGGAAGGAAGGGTGCCAGCCTGCCAATGCGTATTGAGAAGGTCAGTAAGGTGCTTCGAGGGAGGGGGTATCTAGGTTTCGGAGTGCCTTGTTAGTGATGCGGTCCACCCCGGGGCGATATCCGCTTCAAGGTCAGGGTTGGGGGAACCGGTGTAGGCGGGAAGAGTTGTAGGGGGGTCGGTGCAGAGGTAGCGGTCCCGGAGGGCCACCAGGAAGTCACTATCAGTGAGTGGGGAGGAGTGAAAGAGATGAGATATATCCTTGCGCTGGGAAGCTTTGGTGTGTGTAAGGTCTAGCAGCACCCTGAGAAGTGACCACGTGTCGCGGAGACCCAGGTTGCCGGCCATGCGGTCGCATGTCTGGCCCCACTGTTGCCAAAGAAGAGAGGAGCAGTGCTCCTCCATGTCCGACGCGAGCCGGGCCAAACGGAGGCGCAGGCGGCGATTGTGTTTCTGAGCCTGCCACCAGCGGTGGACAGAGTGATAGGCCTCCCAAAGGTGCAGTAGATGGCTGTCTGCCGTGGTGGAGTGTGGTGCTACAGGGAGTGTGGATGTGGCAGCATGGACGTCTGCCAAAAGGGTCTCAGTGCCGGCAGAGAGATCAGTGATAGGAGCAGAGGAGGAAGTAGAAAGACGAGTGGAACGGAAGCGGTCCCAGTCAACTATCTGGGTGAGACGAGTAGAGGTGCGAGCAAGGGAGGGGAGAGGGAAAGTGGTGCAGAGGATGTAGTGATCACTACCGTGGGAGACTCTCGTATTAGACCAGGTCGGATCGGCTACATTTTTGGCGAGGGTAAGGTCCGGATTGGTGTCTCGTTGGACACTGGATCCGATCCTGGTGGGGCGAGCTAAGTCATGAAGGACGGAAAGACATTCGTTGTGGATGAAAGTCCAGAGCGAGTGGCCCGTGCGGGTGTTCTGGGGGGTAGCCCCAGCTAGCATGAGGTGCGTTGAAATCGCCCAGAATCGCCCAGAATATATCCCACCATGGCGTTGCGGCCAGCGCAGGAGAGCGCCTTGCGGAGGACGAGGAGTAGAGGGGCTGAAGGGGCTTTGGGAAGGCTCTACACATTGAGAACAAAGAGGCTTGCCTCAGTGCGACGGCGGGGAAGGATTTCGAGGAGGAGATGGGCACAGTCTGAAACATCCAGCTGGTGCAGCACGGCAGCAAAGTTACGGTGCACCAGCGTGGCAACGTTTGGGTGGGCCTCACAAGAAGGATGAAAGGAGGTGTAGTCGCGCAGCTTCACGGGAGCTAGGGGTTCCTGGAGTGCTAAGACAGAGGGGAGAGTGTCGGGAGGGATGTTCTGGAGGTGGAGCGAAGGGTGCTCCGCTTTCCGCGGAACCCCCGACAGTTCCACTGCCAGAGATTAAGGTGCGGGGGTGTCTGGCCATGATGGATGGCGGGGTTACCGGACGGAGTTGGGGTAGGTGCCGGGGTGAGGGGGGCGAGGAGCGAGAGGTGCGCGAGGGTGGCCTCAGTCGCGCTCTGGCGGGCCTCTATAGGACCGCGACCCTGGTGTCTAGGGCGGTAAGGTGGGATTCGATGGTGGCTATGCGGTTGTCGACACGAAGTCGCACGAAGCGCGCCATGACGCGCTGCTCAAACGCCTCCAAGAAGCAGGCTGTTTTGTGAACGATGTCACGCTCGGGCGCTATGTCATCGGAGGAGGGTGATCGGCGTTTGTGCGGGGGGTCGCGGGTGGGAGAGGACGCGCGCGATGACGCAGCCGAGGGTGCCGTGTTCATTGGCTCCTCAGCTTGCGCCAGCTGAGGCCGCGATTGTGAAGGCGCGGTAGCTGGGCAAGGAGGAGGAGAAGGAGCGGGGGAGGACAGACGCGCTAGCGCGGCCTGCAACTGGCGCGACAGCTCCTGAATTTGCAGCTGCTGAGTAGCAATGGTGGCCTTAAGGGCCGCGGTTTGGGGGTCCGACGTGTGAGGCTGCGATTTCCAGCTTACCGGTGATGTGGTGGTGGGGGCGGTGAACCCATCGGCTGCACGTGCGCGAGTTCCAATAAAAAATTACTCCATCTCCCGCTAAAGGGAACCATGTGTGGATGCGAAGCAGCGGGGAGATGGTTAGCTTGAGCGGGAGATGGATACACCGCTCAACGTTGACGTTTCGATTCGGCTTCCCGAGCCCGGAGTTCAGGGTCCGCTTGCCGCCGTTCACGTTTCCTTTCGGCTTCACGAGCCCGAAGTTCGGGATCGCCACGTTGCCGCTCCCGTTTCGCGGCAGCGGCCCGAGCGCTCATCGCGGCGCTGCACAGGAGAGAGAATGAGGCGCGCGCGCTCCGTCATTTTCATACCGCGGAACTACCGTGGCGCCCCCAGTGGAGTATGCAGCTGTCGCACCACCTTTCGTGCGCGCCGCTCCGTAGAGTAGAGGATTCCTAGAGGAGAGAAAGGGGGAGCGTAGGAGAGGAGAGAGAGGGGGAAGGGACGCGCATGCGCTGTGGGGGTGTAGGACGCCGCGGGACAGAAGGAGGGACGGACAAAGCCCCCGCCATAAGCTGCTTCGCATCTAAAACTTTGTACAAGCAAGATGCAGCATGCCGCAAACAATAAAAAAAGTACATTTGAGTTTTCGGGAAAACTTCACACTTGCCCGGAAAGGCATGTCGAATTCAGCGCTCATGTACTCACATTGCATGCGCGCGAGTTGTTCGTTGGTTCACACTTGTCTCTTGATTTGGACGATCCAGAGAAGTCTTCGTTTTGGCTCTTCCCGGAATAGAAATTATCCAACCATTCCTGGAATAAATCGGACACAGGGGCACGCAACATCCAGGCATCTTTTACGAAGCGCGGAGACCAACCCACTGTGCGAGCTTGCTTTGGCAAGCGCGCTCCTCTATCTCCTATATGTTGTGAATAGAGCAAACATACATTTTCGGATTGCGGCTTGATGGTTGTTTACGTACTGATCCCTATGGGTGCAGCACCAACAGTCGAGACGCCGCGTATGTGCACTGTTGTATCTGGCGGTCCTTCGGGACAAAGGAGGCCTCATCGACTACGGGGAAGCTATCAAGTGCTCTTCACGCTTGTCGGTTCTCGCGGCAGGGAAGTTTCACCTGGGACTGAGAGATTAGCAGTTAGTCTCCAGGCTGCCTCATGCGTTGCTAAACGGCAACGTCGCCCTTTTGGTGCGGTTCCGTGAATTACCAGCGCCACCCGAACTACAACGAGGCCCAGCGCCGACTGCGACGCGCCATCCTGGAGCCCCTTTCGGGACAGCCACCGCCCTCCCTGGAAATGGTGGCTTCCGCGAACTGACCGCTATGGAGAGGCGACTCTTGACTGTAAATGGTGGCTTCCGCGAATTGACCACTACGGAGGGGGGACTCTTGCAAGGAGCCTGCATCTAGCATTCCCGGATGTGGCTCCCAAGGTGTTAACCGCTGCCTGTGCACGGGGGCGACGCTCATGGGCGGGGTTTGGAGAACCGCTGCGGAAGTGGCCATTGGCTAGGAAGAAATAAAGTACATTCCCTCGTCGTGTGAAAGAGGGAAAAGGAAGGGATAAAACAGGGGGCTTGAGTGTTGTGAGAGACGCTTGACCATGTAGAGACGCTCGACCATGTAGAGACGCTTGACCATGTAGAGAACGCTCGACCATGTAGAACGCTAGATGTAAACGCTACTACATGCAAATATGTTAGCACGTGGACGGCTCCAATATCATGGAGCCCTTCTTGTAAAATACCATATGTACATTTGTATATAAAACAGTTTTTCTAGTCTCCCTGGATAACTTCTCCTCCCGGCACCTGGCACGGCACCATCCATGGAACCTTCTTGGCCGCTCGTACCTCGGCTCTCGCAACAGCACACTGCTAGTGTCGGTGTTTGCTTCATTGAAGCTCAGTTGCAAGTAGCATATATACCCAGCATTCCTCGTCATCGGCCAATACAGCCATTGATCCCCAGTCGCAAGTTTACTGACGTGAGGACCGTAAGATCTCTACTCGTTTTTTTTTGTGCAACATCTTGAAGCGATCAGAGACCGCACGCAGGTTTCCAGGCAGTTTTTGTATGTGGACAAATTGCTGGACATGTTCGTCTTTGTGTCATGTTATTAAGCGCCTATTTCAAATATGACTCTATTTCTCATTTCAAGAAAACACTAGCGAAAATGCGGCAAGCATAAAATGAGCGCAGCTTGCACTAGTGGTGCAAGGCTGAAGCAAACAGCGGAGCTGGTGATCGACCAAGCTACAGCCAGGGTCGCTTTTCGGACGACACTGGATACTCAAACGCAGACTCTCGCGTTCTCGTTCTCGAAACTCGGCATCTTCGACTCGACGACGCCTCTTCTCGGCTGCAGCTTCGGCACGGTATTTCGGATCGGCTCGCCACCGGCCCTTTACTCCTTTCCCCAGTACAGGGTAGCCAGCCGGTATTTACACTGGCTAACCTCCTTGTCTGTCCCTTTCTTTCCCTCTCTCTCTTGCTTGGCTGCACGACGCGCTTCAAGACGTGGTCTGGCGAAGCGAGGCACACGTCTATGCGAAGCGAGGCACATGTGGTCGCTAGGCGACGCGAAGTGACGTCATGGCTAGACGGAGCAGGTGCGCGGTCGTAGCAGCTCGGCGCGGCGGTGCGGAGCGGCGGCGAAGCGAGGCGCAGCTGGTTGCTAGGCAACGCGCGGTGACGTCATCGCCAGGCGCAGTTTCTTGTATACGCTATACGGATCGACCTCCGGCTTAAACAGCTCGGCTGTTAAAATGCCATTTACCAATCGCAGTTAGAACGATCGTATTTCTGAAGTGTTTCAAATTTTTTTTCTCAGCGCCGCGAATTCTGCTTTACAACTGATGACAGCGTATGAAAATATAGACAAGAAATGTTAGCTCAGGGTAAGTAGTTCTGGGAGATCATTCCACCGAATAGCGCAAAATAAACTTTTCTAATTGCATTTGGTGCTCAGCAAAAACCACTATTCGGAACGAACGCCCACAGTTCAGCAATAACGCGATGATATCTATACGTTCGTGCAGAAAAAAAAGGGGAAGACGGTGGCGACAAAGAAAGTACCTTTCCAAGCTGACCCCCAAATCAAAGCCAAACTCCTGGAAACGGTTCGAGCGCGATAAAACGATTCGGCATTCCGAGTTTGCCAAACGTTCGTGTTCAATTGTGATAGGTGCACAGTATAGGGAGGCATGAAAGCGCCGCTTAACCCGCAAACATAACTTGTGATAACTTAATCCATGCCTACGTTACTTGTAATATGCAAGTCGTTTCAAAAACGACCCTAAAGTACCAGACGTAACAAAGACAAAAGGAAAGTGATAGGAAACAGCAACAAAGCGTGCATGCAGTCACGCTTCCTACACGCGATGCGTTCGTCGGCTGACACTTGTCACGCTTGATATTCACCGTCCACAGGAGTCTTCTTTTAGGATCCCTTGGGAAAGAAAACATCTTCCAGCCATTCCTAGAGTGGTTCGTGCACTGTGGCACGCAACATCCAGGCATCTTAACCTCGCGACAGGTCAGAAGGGCGACAAGGCGACCGGCGCAGCTTGCACGTTTAACCGAAGCGCGGCAAGGGCCTAAACATGGCGGACGCTCCAACGACGGCGAGGAGAGGCCACAGCTACGATGGATATATATATATATATATATATATATTTGCTGGAGTGGAAGCCGATTATAACTACCCATAGAGGCGAGTGAAGCCGCCGGCGGGCATCTTGTGTTGGGCAGGAAACCGGCCGTGTAGCATATCGGGCGCTTTCACCACCGTTTTTTTCCCCACAAATGATCATAATGACTAAAAGAAAAACGTACTTATATATTCACCGTTAAGTGATAAACTATGCAGCATTCATAGAGTCTGCGCAACGGCTTTTTTTCAAATGTGAGAATTTTATTTTTTAGTAGCTTCATTCGTCCAACATGAAGGTTACGGTCTATTAATTTGTTTCGCTGATTTTTTAAAAACAACCTGTTTTGAAAGCAACGACCTAACTTTATCTTTCACTGGTTCCTAGTTTCTCTCTTTTGTGATGTGGTGAAGCCTGATTTTGATGTACAGCTCCAACACTTGCTTATTCAAAAGTTGTAAATGTGATTGTCCAACACGTCCAACTCTAAAAAGATGCTGTTCTAATTGGGAAAACCACCTCTTTTCCAGTGATTTAATCAGTATCTCCAGGACCAGCGCCTTGCTTTTTAACAGCGGAGCTGTTTAAGCCGGCCGTAATGTGTCTGCTGAATCCAAAAATGTGGGCCGATCCTGTCGGTAGTGCAGAAAGGGTTCAAGCGCAATGGCACATACCCCCGTGAACTAGCGAAGCTGAGTTTACCTCTCCCTGTATCTCCCACTTCCCCTTACCCCAGTAAGGAGTAGCAGGCTACCTAGCCTGCTACTCCTACGCGTCTAGAGACACGCTCTCCAGGCCAACCTCTCCTTCCTTCTCTTCATTGAAATCTACTCCTCCACTTCCTATATAGGCATGGTTGTGACTGCTGAAACTTAGTCAGTCTTCGATAACCAATAGATAGTCAATCGATAGCTAATCTGGAAAATTCTGGGGATGACTTGGTTGTGCTTCATCATCATCATCAGCCTATATTTATGTCCACTGCAGGACGAAGGCCTCTCCCTGGGATCTCCAGTTACCCCTGTCTTTCGCTAGCTGATTCCAACTTGCGCCAGTTGCGACCCTGGTTGTGCTTAGCCTAGCCCAAATACGTGGTATTGTGCCTGGCGGTCCTGCGGGGCAAAGGAGGCCTCACCAACAGACGTGCACCTGTGGAGTGTTGTTCACGCTTGTCGTATCTCGCGGCCGGGGAGCGTCACCGTCACCTGGACCGTGATGGACGAGCAATTAGTAGAGACCGTATTTTAGGCAAATGCCTTTTTTGTTCCTTGCGCTCCTATAGCCCCACTTTGAATATGAGCATGAATTAGAGGTTAAGAAGGGCTTTTATAGTGGTTTTTATAGTGCCTATAAATGCCTATTTTGGCGTTTGTGCCTAAATGCCTATCAATGCCTATAAATGCCTATTTTCAATATCGGCGCCCATATGAACACTATTTAGCCTCAAGTTTCGATTTCGAGTGCAGTTAGTGACCCTTATTCATGTTACCGGGCAACATTAACTGTTCGCAACTCTATGGGGTTCAACCTAGTCCTTTAGTTCAACCAACTCCCGGAAAACAACTGCTAGCAGCATTGAAATGGGACGCGCCGGCCAACATACGCCACCGCGCTGACATTGCGCGAGCGGTTGGCGAATGCGAAACCACGGCGAGCCGTCAGGGGAAAGGAGAGTGAAGAGCAAAGAAGAAAGAAAAATATGATGTGAACGCGGCTTTTGTTTTGTTTGTAATTTACTTTTTAGGGTATTCACCACCGTCGGGCGTTCCTTCTCAGCGTACGAGATCATTCTCAGTGACAAGAGGCACAATTTTGAAACCAAAAATCGGGAGATGGTGGTAGTTTGCTATTGTTTCCACAATCTTCACAGTGATTCTTAGACTTCGTTCCGCGTGCTCTCCAAACAGATTTATTCAAACATGTGCACTTCAAAAGGGCAGAAGTGTATTTGGCAGTGTTGGGACGTCTGGCCTGTACAATTCGGATAATGTCATTGTATATGAGGAAATTGCGAAGAGTTGTACCTAACAGTCCTCATGTAAGAGCATGCTTATTAATAATTTGTAGTCTCTCTTGCATTTATTATTTGTCTGTTTTTGTTGTGTCTTAATTTAATTGCGTCAGGAAGACATAAAGTATCGGTTTTTTAAATCAGTATTCCCACCTTTCAAGTATTCTTTTTCATGCTTGTTTCACTATATGCGACGCTCGAGTATACAGTGGCCATTGAACATGAATATGAGCAGTGTGCTTATTGAATGAAGCCAATTGATCGTCATTAGTCCAGCAGTATTATGGGACAATTGCACGGCTATGTTAAACTGTCGGCGCCTTTGTGCCACCATAGACAATAAGATTTCTTGTTTTCCTATCGTAGATATAGGCCGCGCACGCCTTCGTTTGAGATTATTTGCATTTATGTAAAAATTTATTCTGCCTATATTTACGACGTTGGAGACCTAAAACGTTGTTTTGCCTGCCTATTTTTGGCGCCTAAAACGCGCTGTCTTAATGCCTAAAGATCCGGCCTCTAGCAATTAGTCCCCGGGCTACAATGGGTGATTACCCTGGAACCGTTGATTACTCATGCATGTATAAAAGCGGACGCGTTTCGCCGCTGATCAGATTTTCGGTGATCGCCGACTGTGTTCGCCGCTATCGTTGTGCTTCGATGTAGCTTGCTTTTGTGGGCACAAGTTCGCCCAATAAAGAATCAGTTTCGTCATACACAGTTTTACGACTGTTTTCTTACAATATTTAGTGATGTCGCCACGCTTTCATATAACACTCCAAGCGGATTTGTTCATTGCATTTGCCTTTGCCTTGCCTTTGCCTTTGCTCTCGCCTCGCCTCGCCTCGCCTCGCCTTGCCTTGCCTTGCCTTGCCTTGCCTTGCCTTGCGTCGTCGTCGCCATCACTGTCGCCGTCGTCTTGAGGTTCCGTATAGCGTCCAACGGCGAAGAAATCGTCGCCGCGCGCCGTATGCTGTATGCGCGAGTGAAAAGCGCGCGAAAACAATGCCACCTAGAAAAAAAAAAGTTCAGGCCCACTCACTGCCGCCGTGACGTCACGCGTCTTGACCGAGCGAGCGAGAGCACGGGAGGCATGTGAAGGCATTGCCACCCAAAGTTTATAGATACTTTTTAACGTTGTTGCCACCAGCGTCTCCCGTGAGAAGATGAAGCGTTCGCGGCGACTTTTCTATGTGTGCGACAGCTTCTTTTCGCCTTTAGCGTCGCGGTTGGCGTTGGTTTAAAGAATGCATTACGCTTTGGAGTTTTTGACGATGTGTCTGTAAGCCATTTATTATTCCACTTAAAGATAAGATTGTACGCTATAAACGTGCGACCGATTTATAAGAGAAAGGTTTGATGGCCCAATGAATTGATGAAACAAATAAAATAACTTGTATTCATTCTTTTTTCTTTATTTACACGCACGCACGCACGCACACACACACACACACACACACACACACACACACACACACACACACACACACACACACACACACACACACACACACACACACACACACACACACACACACACACTGTTCCAGAAGATGCGCAGCACCTGCTAGTACTCATTTTCTTAATTTCTGCACTTTTCTCTGTTGTGCCTGCGCTTTTGTGCTCTTTAGAACATCTGTCTTCATAGACACATAGTTATTTAGGAGAGCGTTCGCTGCTGCCACAAGTATATTATTCAACACAATGTCTGGGTGATCGCCATTGAAACAAACATCGAAATTTTCAGTTTCACAAAAGTGTCTTGTGACAGCCACAAGGAGCCCTCTCTGATTTGGCGTTGCATGAAAACGCGTTGCATTCTCTTTTTCGGTAAGCTGTTCAAGTACAATGTGGGCATGCAAAACTGCATTAACGACAGCCGGCTTGGGAAACTTCAGAGCGCCTCTCGAAAGGTTTTCAATGAGCTGATTGCTCTCATGTTGAATTTCCCGGTCCTGAGATGTAATATTCTTGGCACAATACTCACAAGGCAGCTTTCTTAACGCAGCATGGGCGCAAAAGCCAGCGATGTATGTGATTACTGGCAAAATTGACTCCTTATTTGTTATGTCACGGTCTGATATCTTTATACCGTACTCATCTGTCAATTGAGCCCCGTCAAGTGCCACAGAACATGGCTTCTGTAATTCTTGCATATCTTGAAATACCTAACTGTCCTGTAGCCTCAGTTTTTCGCCGACTCGAACACTTGCTGTATTGAGATGTGATAATTCGTTCCTGACAGCCGCCGGTACTGTCCGAACCTTTCTTCAAGACGGTCCGTCTGAAATTTGCCCAGCAACACGTAGTCAAAATTCACTTCTTTAAGGCAGTAACGGCACAGCTCTACAAGTGAGTAACAAGTCAGCCGCAATGCTGAGTGCGTTTCCGTGGATAGTGCGCCTGTATCCATCTTGATGTCTCGCCATGTGTCCAACCAATGCAAAAAATATTAAGAAATTCTATCTGCTTGCCAGTCAAACTCCTGACTGGGTCCTGGAGAGGATCTCTTAGGCGACGGCCCTTGGAGGGGCTTTTCACGTTGACGACATGCCACCACTTCAAAATTAGGTCAATGAAGTGCGTTGTCCCTTCGGCGCAGTTTAAATTGAGCTTGTCTCCGCGCATTTTTAGAGCCTCCACCACAAATGAACTGAAAACTTTTAAAACAAGCTTCACATTCTGCCGCTCAGTGCTCGATGGGTGCAATGCTTTGTAGCTCAATCCATAACCAAACTTTGTGACACGGTGTTCCTCCGAAGCGTGCAAGTCTCGAATGGCTTTGAAAGATGCTCCATTAACCCGTATACTAACGATGATGTGCTGAACATTTCATGGTAGAAGATACACGTTCCTGGATTCTTCTGGTTCAACCAGTTGTTTCTGATGCACTTCAGAAGGTGGACGGGGTCTACAACATAAAAAGGGGTCTTGCATTGTCCACTGGGTGAGGGTACACAATATGAACTGTCCGTGTTTCAGAAAACAAGGACATCACTTTCCTATTTATGGAATTGTTATGTGTTATTACTGCGATTACAGTAAGCCCTGCATTTTCAAGCCCTAAAATTGTTTTTGTAAGGGCTGCATGCAGTTGCATTGCTTCAATGTTGACTACTGGCAGAATGTGAGCAACATCCTTATGCGCTGACAGCAACGACTGAATCATAAAAAACATGCGCAATTTTGGCCGCTTCGGAGGAATTAGAAGCTGCCCCGGTCACTGAACCGCCTTTGTATTCAAAGTACGGCTGAATATGAATCTCGTCCATCATTATAGTGACAATTTTTTCATGTGGTTTGAGAAAGCTTCAGCGCTTCTTCACATAACGCAAAAACGCCTCGCCGTTCTGCTCATTTACAGGGTTCACGTTATATTGCGAGCAAATTCGCATGATCGTAGATCGATGTGGCAATGCTATCTTGCAAGCACCGCGAATGAATCGGTAGGCGTGTGGGGAAATAGTGTGTGGAATACTGGAGAATATTAAAAGTTCTGCAGAGTATCGCAATGCGTGGTCCTTTCTGTGCAGTAGGTCAAGCTGCTCCTTTATGAAGTCAAGTGCTTGTGTTTTCTCTTGCGGCAAAAGATCATCCGACTTGATGTCGTCGAGCAGAGAGAAAAGCAAGCTGAAGGTTGCCTTCACTTTTTCCTCCTTGTCGCAAACGTCTGGAGCCTTGAAACTGCTCATACGGTCAAGTATGGTGTGAAGGCAGCGCAGATCGTTCGATCAGCGTAGGTGGGATGAGGAGGTCCTTGGCAGGCACTTTTACTTTCCTCCAGAAGGCCGTAATTTCCATCTTTCTATTAACAATAACAGATCTTTCGACGTCTGGTGGATCTTCGCCAATTATGTGCACGAACAGTACGGCATTCTCTGTTTTTACTGTAGTCCAGTAGGTGGAGAGGCCGAGACCCTGCAGGCGCGATACGAGGTCCTCGTACGACGTCAGCTTATTGCGGCTCTCTTCTTCCTCATGCAGTGCTATCGACTGTCAAATGGCTTCTTCTAGGTGGGATGCTTCTAGGCGTTTTCTCTTTTGGTCTGGCCCCTCTCGCACTGCTGCGTAGTCGCTCAAATAACTTGGGGCATTGGGAAATATTGTCGGGACTGCGTCCGGAGTTAGCCGAGTAGCCCCCATGGGAGCTTCTATTGTCCTGCCGGTTCTAAGGTACTGCGGCTTGAAATGGAGCTCACACACCTAAAAACCATTTAAGAAATTTAAGCGCTTTATCGCAAGCTTTTTGCTCCGCACGCCCCTTATCTACTACGGCATGAAACAAGGAATGCATTGAGGTGTCTACTGACATCTAAATTCGGCTGTATTGCACCACTACTTATTTCAAGAAAACAAATTAGGCGAACGTTCCGGCGAGAATGGTGCATAGTACCGCGAACAAGTGGTCGGACCAGCGGTAAGAAATACTATGTACAAAACAAATGCACGACTACACACACCAGCACACGTTCCCTTTTCTCAATCAAGTAATCAGAGTTGTTGCGCTCGCGGTGCTATGCTGGCTATGCGCACTTAGCTAAATATTATCGACACGGAAGGGAAAACGCCCATTTTGATAATGCACTGCTACGTGCGTTTATTACTTTATTTCGACGAGTTCTATGTGCGAGCGGTGTATCGTAGAACGCATCTCTCGCACGGCTTATGAATTCGATTGAGTGGAGCGTGAAGGTGTGTCTACTTTTTTACACTGTCCTTTTGCAACCACGCTGACTGCGTCGCGGCAGACGCGTTCGTCCAAAACGCGAAATCCATGCAGTTCCCATCACTGTCTCGGGACGCTACATCATCGCGCTGGTGAGCGTCAGCAACGCTCAGCTAAAAATTTTCTAATACCAAGGCTTACGCCAACTCAGAAGTGCACACAAGATCACTATTTTGGGGCAGGAACACGACATGTATGAGATGGTGCCCTTAGGAATGACTCAGAAGCATGTAGCATGGATGTGCACATACCTTCGGATCACGGAGAGAACGGATGTCGATGTCGTCTCGACGAACGGCACGCTCCCATTTCTCCCTTCGGTCGTCCTTTGGAAAGGAGAACATGGGAACCTTCGGTCCGTTGTCATAGTTGCCGCGACAGTTGGGCACGCAGCATCGCCCCATCGTGCGAGTTTGCAGCCGTACACTACGTGAATATCCCGTGCACAAAGCGCATCACACATCCATGCCGCAGTTCACACACACACAAACAGACGGACACGGTCTTCTTCACTCGCCAAGAACAGCACCAGCAGAAGTTGAAAGGGTTCGTGAAGCTTAGCAATGCAGCTGTTCCAACGGCGTGAGCAGGCGTAGGCACGTCTGTGCGGTCGAACACGACGGTCAAGGCTGTCTGACGTCACATCCCACGGAAGAGTGAGTTTGATTGATTGATTGAATAACTTTTATTGTTTCAGTCCTGCAGAACGCGTATTAGCACGTCGTGGGCCGCTCCCACGTCGGGACCGACTGGCTTAGCCTGCCGGCCGCATCGTGGGCCTGCTGGACAGCCCAACGTTGCTCAGCCAGGAGTGAGCTGCGGAAAGCCGCCTCCCACCTAGCTGAGCTGAGGTCAGGGCTTGCTATGAAGATACATCCCCAGAGCATGTGCGAAAGTGTTGATCTATTCCCGCAAGCAGGGCACGCATCATCAGTGTGAATCTCCGGATATATCGCATGTAACGTGAACAGATTGGGATAGGTCTCTGTCTTCAAAAGTCTGAATGTCAGTGCCTGAGGCCTGGTGAGCTTGGGGTGAGGAGGAGGGTATTGTCGCCGCGAAAGATAGAAGTGTTTAATAAGTTCATTATAAGTGGCGGGCGCGTCCCTGCCATCCGTAACTCTCTCCTCGGCCGTTACAGCGCCAGCGCGGTCAGTCAGTGCGCGCGCGGCAGCGTGGGCCGTCTCATTGAGGTTCGTGGGAACACCTACCATGTGCCCAACGTGGGCTGGGAACCAAGTAAGCAAGTTATGCTTGATTCTATCCGGACCTGCCTTACGAAGCAGCCCAAAGGCCTGTTCTGAGATCACTCCACATTGAAATGCCCTAATGGCCAACCGTGAGTCACTGTAGATGACGTCGCTGCTGTCATCAAGCATCGCCAAGGCAATGGCCACCTGTTCGGCTATCGCCGGATCTCCGGTTCGTACAGATGCACAGTTCGTGAGTCGCTGTTTGGAATCCACCACTACCGCAGAAAAGGAGCACCCCTTCCAATATGCAGCCGCTTCAACAAAGCAGGCTCTACGCCCCTCTGCCTGGATCTGTTTGAGTATGGTGGAAGCTCCCGCTTCCCTTCTATCCTTGTTATATTCAGGATGTACATTTCTTGGTATCGGCGATACGGAGATCAAATCTCGTATGTCCCGTGGTAACTGGCATTTTCTTGGTGCCTCTGCAGATGGTGGGTAGCCGAGCTCTTGTAATATCCTCCTACCGGCGGCGGTCGTGGAGAGTCTGGCAAGTTGTGCTCTTTCCTGAGCCTCTGCAATCTCCTCTAGAGTGTTGTGGACGCCTAGCTGGAGGAGACGATTGGTGTTGGTGAAGATCGGTATACCCAGGGCTCGCTTTGTGATCTTCCTGAGCAACGTGTTTAGTTTGTTCCTCTCTGCTCTTTGCCATCGGTGCATAGCCGCCACGTAGGCAAAGTGGCAAAGCACAAAGGCGTTAATCAACCGTAACATATTGTCTTCTTTAAGGCCATGATGGCGGTTAGCCACCCTTCGGATGAGACGTACTGCGTTCTCCGTCTTGGTCATGAGCTTGCTTATCGTTTGCGCGTTAGAGCCAGTAGATTCCACTACCATGCCGAGTATTCTTATTGCGTCGACCCTAGGAATCTTGTCTCCCTTGCCCGTGCGAAGAGAAATGGTGCTGTCAGACAGTGGTATCCAGCCCATGGGCTTGCGACCTCTTCTTATGGGGCGATAGAGTAAACGCTCCGACTTCTTAGCCGAACAGTTCAATCCCGTGGGTCGAAGATAGTTCTCCGTGACTTCGATGGCCTCCTGTAACGCACTCTCAACCTGTCCGTCACTTCCTCCAACACACCAAATGGTAATGTCATCCGCATAGATGGTGCCCTCGAGTCGTGAGAGTGTCCTGGAAAGGCCGATCATGGTCAGGTTAAACAAAGTCGGCGAGATCACCGAGCCCTGTGGAGTGCCCCTTGTTCCAAGCTCCACCTCTTCCGCCATCATGTCTCCTGTGCGGAGAGTCGCCCTTCTTCGGTGCAAAAATGACCGGACGTAATCATGGAATCTTACTCCCAGACTAAGTTTGGATATAGATTGCAGTATAAATGGATGGGATATCTTATCGAAAGCCTTCTCCAAATCTAATCCAAGGATGGCCCGAGTGTCCCGCGTGTCATTGTCAATTATCTGACACTTGATGAGCTTCATGGCGTCCTGTGTGGACAGACCTGCCCTGAAGCCAATCATCGTGTGGGGGTAGAGTTCCTCGTGTTCGATGAACTAAGTGAGCCTGTTGAGTATGACATGCTCCGCGACCTTGCCAACGCAGGATGTGAGGGATATTGGTCGTAAGTTGTCCAGGCTTGATGACTTGCCAGGTTTGGGGATGAGTACTGTAAGCGCCTGCTTCCATGCTTCCGGAACCTTGCCTTCCTTCCATGCCTCGTTGATGACTTCTGTCAGGTATGCTATCGAGTGATCGTCCAGGTTTCGGAGAGTCCTGTTTGTGATGCCGTCGGGACCAGGGGCAGACTTGCTATTAAGCTCATGTAGCGCCCTCCTAACCTCTTCCGTGCTGATGTCTGCATCCAGGTCGGAGTTGGGTGGCCCAAGGTAGTCTGCGTAGGCGACCGATGTCTCTTGCCGGGGACCAACGGGGAGGTACTTCTCCACCAGGCTGTTCAGGACTTCCTCAGTGGTCTTGACTCGCGTGGCTGTATGCAGAAGCTTTGCCATCACATGCTGCTGGTTGGACCTTGTGTCGGTGTCGTCCAGAAGATGCTTTAAAAGATTACAGTTTCGACCGTTCCGCATTTGACCATCAACCGAGTTGCACACCTCGTCCCATTGTTGCTTTGAGAGGGTGTGACAGTACTCCTCGATGGTTTTGTTGAGTTCAGCAATCTTTTTGCGTAGTCTACGATTTAGCCTTTGCCCCTTCCATCGATTGAGGAGTGACTGCTTAGCCTCTAGTAGATGGGCGAGGCGACTATCCATCTTTTCCACGGGAAGGTCCGTGCATATGTTGTGAGTGTTACTCTTGATATCTTCCCTGATCTGGTCCGTCCACTGCTCAAGGCTCATTCTGGTGGTTGGAGGTGGGCGCTCATTCCTTATCTTGCGGAACTTGTCCCAATCCGTGAAGAAGAACCCCTTCTGCCTCTTGGGGGTTGTCGGAAAGTGCGCAGCAAGGATATAATGATCGCTGCCAAGATCAACAGCAGTATTAGTCCATTGCGCCTTAGACAAATTCTTGGCGAACGTTAAATCCGGAGTCGAGTCCCTGCAGGAAGATGTTCCCAATCTGGTCGGAAAAGACTTGTCAGTGACGAGCGTAAGGTCCAAGTCTGTAGCATTCTGCCATAACTCCTTTCCCTTGACCGTGTTGTACATGTAGCCCCACGTGTAGTGCGGGGCATTGAAGTCTCCGGCTATCACCAAAGGATTAGTTCCTGCGAGGCTGATTGCCTTCCTTAGAAGTGCTTTGAAACGCTGGCGAAGGTCATTGGGGCTACTATACACGTTAAGAATGAAAACGCTGTGGCGTCTCAATTGGCCTGGTAAGATTTCTATCATCCCATGCTCCGCCTTACAGGTGGCCATTCCGAGGTCGTGAGTGATGTATGTGAGCTTACGACTTACAAGGGTGCATACACCTCTCCCCCACTTGGACCGATAATCGATTGATATCCCGATAAATTCACTTCAGCAGACAGGGTCTCTTGAATCAGAATTACATGCGGTTTTTCGGGATTGCTGCGAATGTACTGCTGCAGAGGCGCTTTCTTCTTAAGAAAGCCCCTGCAGTTCCACTGCCAAATGCGAAAAAAATCATTTGAGACCGCCATCTTGTTGCTCTCTACCTTTGCCCCCATTTTCTGCGGATGGATTGTCGCTAGTTATAGGGGGCCCAATGGTAATATGTGGTACGACATTGACACTAGGACCAGAGATTGGCAACATCACGTTCTCTAGGAAACATTCTAATTTCGATACCCGTTTGTTCATACTTTGAGCTTGAAAGGCCATCTCACTTGGTATCTGGGAGACGTACAGCTACAAGTAGACCTTTTTGGTGCAAGTGCGACCACTATGAGCCAGTTTAACTGGTTTAACTACCAAACGGGTCCCCTGTTTAGACCCATTTCTGTGTCGGAGTTTCCTGTTAAAACCTGCCTGCGGGCCAAATAGGCCCCTGTTTGGTGCCAGTGCCCAGTATGAACCTGTTTGTTCGCTAAACGGGGCCCCTGTTTAGACCTATTTCTGTGTGGGAGGGTCCCGTTTAAACCTATTTGCAAGCCAAACAGGACCCCGTTCAGACCTGTTTGTGTGTAAACGGGTCCTGTTTACACCTGTATGTTGCCAAACAGGACCCCGTTAAAACCCGTTTAAACCTGTATAACCCTGTTTGAATTTAAATAGGATTTTTTAGTAGGGACCTCCGTCAGTTGCCTTACACTGTCACTGAGCGCTGAAAACATTTCGCGAATTTCTGATTTTACGCGTCCCGGAAGACTATCTTGCTCATGAACCACTGCTCGTTTCTTAGAGGGTCTCGCCTCATCATGTTCGCCCTCCGCTATGGGCAACTCCATAAGTTGAGGTGTTTCCAACGGAGTGGACGCAGGCGAAGAACGCGTTCCTCTCGCGTGTTTGAACTCCGCGATTTCGGACCGTAAGCTTTTTAATAACTTCCCTCATATTAGCATTCTCGCGTTCAAGTTGTGCTATTTTATGCGCGCTTCCTGTCGCATGCTCTGAGGATGCTCCCGACCTCACCTCTGCCTGTCGTCCACGGATAATATCAGCCCAGGTGGTCGCTCCCGCCGATCCAGGAACCGCTCCAGTCTGGTTCCCTCTGGGTCTGGAACTGGACCTGGTGCGGCTGTCAGGCCTAATGCGGCTTCTGGAATTGATGCGTATTTTCGTCCCTCTGGACGCTGTCCATCCTCTGGATCTGGAGCGCCCCCGGTATATGGAGCGTCCCCGGGATCTGGATCGCCCTCTGGATCGGGAACGGCCTCGGGTGCCGGATGGGGCCGATGAGTCCAGTTCTTGAGAGCGTGGGTGCCTTTCACCGGAGATAGCTGGAAAGTGTTGATCATCCTTGAAGGGCGGTGATGGCTTGCTTCTTTCCTCCTGCTCAGCGTTGTGAGCGCATTCTCCTCTTCTGCGTCGAACCACGTACGGCATCTGGAAGCGTTTCTTGCATTCCTTAGCTGCGGTGAGGTGGGCCTCGACGCATAACTTGCATTTTGGATCGCAGCTGTGTTGTTCATCGGAATTGGTTACTCCACATCCCCTGCATGCCACTTCCTCTGGTGACGGGCAGACATCGGAGCGGTGTCCAAGGCGTCCGCAGGTGTAACAAACATCCATCTGTTTGCGGAAAAGCGTTCACCTGATCAGAGTGCCCCCATATGCAACGTAATTTGAGGACCTTGTATCCCTCGAACAGCACCACCACAGTTCCAGTATCCTTGATTCTTTTGGCACCTAGCGCGAGTGGATTTCTCCGGTTGACGATCTTCCGGTCAATTACCTCAGGTCCGTCCTCGATTGCAATGCGCCGAATTACCCCCTTGCAAGTGGCGTGCGGCGCAGCAACATACGCGTTCACCTCCTGCTGTTGCCCGGCGACTGTAATGTTCTCCACAGCGGTGTAACAAACCGCGTGTTCGTGGCTAGATGTGCTGATCACCATCACATTTTGCATCGGATTGGGGCACATAGTGTCCCATTCTCTTTCCGTCGTACTGATACCCGTTGCAGCCCATATGGCTTCTGCGACCACTGTGGGGCCTGCCTTCCCAGGTGAAAATTTCCAACTGGTATCCAACTGGGATCAGCTGGGATGAACTGGTTCCAGCTGGAAACCAACTGGTCCCAGTTACACACCAATTGGTCCCAGTTGGAAAGCAACTGGGTAGCAACTGGTTCCAGTTGGGATCCAACTGGAACAATTTCCAGTTATACTGGGAGTGACTGGACCCAGTTGGGATCCAACTGGAACTTTGACCAGTTGTACTGGAATCAACTGGTTCCAGTTGGATTCCAACTGGAACATTGACCAGTTGTACTGGTAGCAACTGGTTCCAGTTTGGATCCTAATGAAATGGTGACAGAAGTTTAACTGAAAGCAAGTAACATGCAGTGCTTGCTAAGACAGCAGCAGCTAGTCTATATACTTATACTGCGTAATTATGTTTGGCAGTTTGAGCAACCCTAGCAAAAATTCTAATAGAAGTTTGTAATAATTAGTCTAATACAGTTTTGTATTAGTTAAATTGTATAAGTTTTGTATTAGACCAATTGACAGAAATTTCTATTAGTCGTACTGATTTACCTGTAAGACCAATGGCCCTGTGTATTGTACTTATTAGTCTTACACAATCAGTGTTGCATGTCTACTAGTTTCTCCATTAGCCTAATGGGTTCTATTGGCCTTATGCTGATTGTTGCTGGTCTGATACAACATGTATTGCTGGATTCCGCAGCTCTTGTTTGCTGGTGAAAGTTAATTGATAAAAAAATTAGACTAGCGGACCGCTTGCTTGCATGGAGAGGCACGTGTTTCTAATTAATCACTGAATAATTAAAAATTCTGCTGTACAATTGTGCAGCAGATTGCGTTCGTACGTTTGCATTTTGTTTCAGGGCACTAAGCTAGAAATGGCCATCTCAGCGACATACACAAAAGCGACGTTCGCCTACATGGTCTTGCCAATTTTGCTTCACTGAACCTCGTCGCGATGAGTCGTTGAGTTGGGTAGCTAATGTTTACAGTACAGCGAATACTTCCCCACAAAAAAAAAGGAAAAACCGAACAACCAGTCGTAATCTGCAAGGCAGATTGCGGTGCCCGGTCAGCTTACGAACGACGGTGCAATAGCAGCAACCATATTTGTTTGCGGCTGAAGTTTCATCGGTGTCGTATTTTCTGTTGAAGTGCGCATAAAGTAAATGTTAAACATTTAATCTAAATTGCTAACTTGATACCGCATATAAAAGGCCGTAATATTTATTAACATCAAAGAGCAGTAGCGCAGAGAAGGGAACACGGCGGGCAGGAAAGACATAAAACTGCGACCGTAGTCAGCCGTAGTTGCGCACAGCACGTGTGCAATGGCGGCTGCCATGTCAAGGCGAGGCTAGCCACCGTAGCGAGGCGTGCGTGCGTGTTTGTGACTGAACGATGTGTTTTTAAGGAACCCGTGGTGTTAGCGCCTGCGCAATCTCATTCGTGCGGGAGTACATTTGGATAGTTTTTATCTGCGGCTGCTGTTGTAACTTCAAAACAACGCAAGGCAACTCTTTTACCCCTGTCCTTCGCGGCTTTGTGGATCTATCAGCATGCATCGATGTGCAGCGTTTTCCCCGGCGCCGATTTACCATTTCGAGGTAATTATACTTCTTATTTATGATTCTATAGTACAGTATGAAGTGTTTTCTTTTTTTTAAGTCCTGACGGTGGACGTAAGTACAGTGCCGTCGGGCCAATTGCTGTGTGCGTTGCAGCAATGACATGCCTGTTTCCGACAACGCTATGCAAGATTTCTGTCTAGAGTTCTTTATATCTGCCTACTGTTACGATGGAACACACATATCATGTTGATTTTGTGTGCTTTATAATTGTCCTGTCATGTCATGTGGCGTAATTTTTTATTATGATAGACATTTTGAGCTAGCATATATCACACTGTCCTAAACTTAGTTTGGTAATTGCGGAGCCACATTATTCTAATGTGGAAGCAAATATTTCCAGGTTAATTACGTTTAGTGATAACTAGCACCCCTGTTTTTAACTGCTTCTATGTGTATTTTTCTGCCCAGGTTTTTTTAACCACTTCCTCAAAAGGACGTCCTTTGGTTGAAGTCAACGAAAAGCTCTCAATCAAGATTGCAGGTGGCTACATCGAATGACACTTTGTAGACTGCATCAAATAAACATTTGATGATGATCCAAGCTTGTCTTTCTTGCACTAGAGCCAAAAAAATGGCCCCATCGGGTCACATTTTTACTGAACCCAGCTGCAGACCACTAGCAGACCGACCAGTCCCTACTGGGGCCAACAGGCAACTGGTCCCAACTGGGACCCACTAGCAACTGGTTCCAACTGGGACCCACTGGCAACTGTTCCCAACTGGGACCAACTGGCAACTAGTCCCCACTGGGAATTCTGCCATAAGCCACTTTAACTGGTCCCAGTTGTCACCAGTTGCAATATTTTCACCTGGGTTGGTAATACTCAGTCCGCCTCTGGGTCTGACCACAATCTTCATTTCGTCCTTCGGTAGTGGTGGCATCTTGCTGCCCCGGAGAATCTTCCTTTTAGCATCTTTGTACCTATTTCGGCTCGGCAGAGCATCTTGGCCGTCAGGGTGGGCCGCGGACGAGTTGGCGCAAAGACGCGCGGCAGCGTTCTTCCAAACGCGCCGCTTGGCGGCCGTTATCCAGCCAGAATCTTTCCCAAAACCTTCGGGGGCTAAATCATCCCCATCGTCCTGACTATCCATCGCAGAAAAAGCGGTGAACTAGCGCCTACAGGCTAACGCAGGCCAGCGGCAGCAGGCCCAGCGTCTCGCCGCGACTGGCACCGTTGCGTTTAGAGTTAGTGCTAGCACTCAGTTCGGCGTGGTCGGCACATTGCAAGATCGGCGATAAATTCTCAGAAAGTACACCCACCTCCAAAAAATGGTATCCACGTGTTCGGCAGCACTTCACTGAAATAATGCACTCAAAGTTCACGGGCAACCACTTCATAAACCTTCAAGAGATCAAGAAACAGCAGGAGCCGATCGGAGGGCGTCGGACCTACTCGGCGCCATCCGCGTTCCCGGAAGAGTGAGCGGGCCTGAACTTTTTTTTTTCTAGGTGGCATTGGCGAAGCGCGCGACGGGCGCGTGCTTTCACGGGGAGTGAACGCACGGCGGAGGGCAAACGCAACTTCTTCCATCGCGCGAAAGGCCATGGGGGGACGAGCGGGAGGGAGGGGAGGTGGCGTTTAGCTGCGGCACCAAATGCGTATTTATATAAAGAGAGTTTCGCTCGAACGTTCGAGGAGATCGGACGTGTCTTTCGGAGCTTTCGCGTCTGCGGGAGACGCTGCGGCGTCTCATGCAACGCTCCCCTCTTTCTACAACGTACTGACGCGTTCTTGCAACTGTGAGTGGACTTCGCCGAGCCCGTTAGCCTGACCGTCGTCCTCGCTCCCCTCTCTCCCACAACATTGCAGTGACCGAATCCACCAGATCCCAAGCCATATCAGGAAGCAAATACAAGCCACACCGATACCAAAGAACTTGAATCCCGAATACCACAAAGGCAGAAGACAAGCCCGAGCCAATCAACTTATCAAAAGCTTTGGAAACAATCAAGAAATGCAATACACAGACGCCGCTCGGACCACCAGAGGACACGTCATAGTAGCAGTTCGCAACACGCAGCGAAAAAGAGCCGATATAACGGCCTCAATAAAAACAACTTGCACAGCCACTGCCGAAGCCTCAGCAATCGCGATGGCAATCAAACACAGCGACAGCGCCGGGCACTCTGCACTGGTTGTCTCCGACTCTCAAGCAGCATGCAGAATGTACATGCAAGGCAGATTGCCACGAATCGCGCTAAGAATAATAGGCGACACACTCCAAGAACAACATGCAATCATATGGTGTCCAGGACACGAGGGCATCCCAGGCAATGAGAGGGCACACTCCCTAGCTCGAGAACTCACAAACCGAGCAGGGAACCACAGCCCTTGCCAAGATAGCCCAATTACGGCCCGAGACATCCTCGAGCACCAGCGTCGTACAAGAGAGCGCCTTGCCCCCCGCATCGGCAACTGGGGGTACAAGAAGCCCGCGCATACAGAAGAATACAAACACACACCTATCCCCGCTTAGGAAGAGCACACCACATAAATCCGACACTGCATGCCGGCGCTTGTCCATGGTGTGGTGCATGGCCGTCACTACCACATGTGACGTGGGAATGCACGAATAGACCACAGGAAGCAAACTCGCGTCGCATACTTACCTACAGTAGGGAGCCGTAGGAGATCCTCCTCGCCCAGCCGGAGCTGGAGGCCCAAAGGGGCCTCTTGGACCAGGCGCAGAGGTTAGCAAGGATCACTGGTGTCCTGGACTAAGGACCCACCCACCAGCTCCCTTTCACCCAACCACTTGCCTTATTCCCCTTTTCCCCTCCCTCGATAAATAATAAAGTTTTTCCATCCATCCATCCCGTCGAACCGCAGTACGTCCCACTGCCGATAGACGCAAACCTCGAAGATATGGACACCACTACTACACGTAAGCGTTCGCGTCCCAGCGAGCTCGGTAGTGATGATGAGGGTGCCTCACGCAAGCTGCAAGCAGTCGGGACTGCGCCACACATTGCATCGACGACTAAATTGCCGCCACGCGTCACAGGTGAAGACGATCGCCACCTCAGCCCGGCTAGTGGCATTGCCACCGAGGGCGAGTTTCAGCAGGTTCTGTCAAAGGCGCAGAAACGCCGCCAGCGTTCTGCGTTGCCACCGGGCCTAGCCGGGAACAGCGTCCCTTCTCCCGGGACCGAGCCTGCCGTCCCTCCTGCCGCACGACCTACGGCTCCCTGTAGTTCACCTGCGCCTACTGCACCTCCTGCCGTTTATCCCGTTGCTACTGCCGGGGTTCCCAGAACTTCTGTGCCCACCTCGCCACTGACAGCCCGCACGGTGGTGTTTCGTCCGGCACACAACGGTGCCGCCTTTCCCCGTACCTCCCGCCTCGCCATCGCGCAGGCGCTCTCCGGCTTGCCTGGAGTAAAGGAGGTACGCGTGAACACGAAGAAGAACATTGTGGCTGCGGACGCGGCATCGCCGGAATGGACGGAGCACCTGCTGGCCACGTCAGAGATCGTCGGGATGCCCGTCACCGCGCGCCTTCCGGCCGACCGCACCCAGAGCAGCGGCGTGGTGCAAGGCGTACATGGCAACTACGCTGATGAGGACCTGCTGGCTGCCGTATCTTCGAAGGTACGGGTGGTCGCGGCTAAGCGACAGGTTACCACCCTGGTGCTGCGTTTTGCTGCCCCTTACCCCCCCCCCCCCCCGCAAGGATCTACATCTTTAGCAGGCCCTTCGAGGTGCGGCCCTCCCGGCCTCGCCCTCTGCAGTGACTACGTTGCGGGTGCTACGGCCACGCCACAGCAACCTGCCAGAGACCGGCACGGTGCCTGCGGTGCGGTGGCACACATCAGACGGAATCATGCTGTTCGAGCAGGGTCAGATGCCTGCATTGTGGGGGACCACATCCAGCCGACTCGCCTAACTGCCAGCGATGACAGAGAGAACGGCGCGAGGCCACGATAAAGGCGTCAGCTCCCACACACCTGTCGCATCGCGAGGCCCAGGCGGTCATATGGGCTACCCCCACCAGCTCAGCAGCAGCTGCTTCTGGACCGCCACGTGTTACACCAACAGGAGAGAAAACCTACGCTGCAGCGCTTGGTGCTCCTGACAACGAGGCCCCGACCTCTACCAACCACCCCCAACCCCGCTTGCAGCAGCGTGTAGAACAGGCAGGCGCAAAGAAGCGGGGCAGCATCAAGCTAGGGTCGTCCCCGAAGGAGGCTCCTCAGACCACCAGCGATGAGAACAAGAGCCTGCGACTCCTTCTCAGGGCGATCGCCGACCTGCTGCCCCCAGACAACCAACCGCTGCGTTCTATCTGCCTCAAGGCAGGTGGCGTGCCCCCACCCAGTAGTCAACATGGCTAGTCCCCTCCCGCCTGCAGCAGGACATTGCCGCCGCCCGAGCGTGCTCCAGTGGAACGCAAACTCGTTGCGGCGGCGGCAGGCAGACCTCTCTATGCACCTATTGCGGAGCGAGTACGATGTGCTTGCTCTGCAGGAGGTCTACGCTGTTGCAGCGAACCTGCGCCTTCCTGGATACGTGGGCTACAGCAGCCTCACTTCTTGCAATCGGGAGTCCTGCCTGTCTGCCCCCTGCCTTGATGAGGGCCACCAGCAGGGATCACCACGCAGTGCGATCTACGTGCGGCGAGAATTGTCACAGGCGGAAGTCCACGTGGCAGACCTGCTGAGCGGTGCTATGGAATGCTGTGCTGTTCGGGTACGACTGGGTGATTCCGACACTACCGTGGCCAGCATCTCTGTCCGGCCAAGCCGGCCATGGAACCCAGCCAGCCTCCTGCCATTGGCCCAACGCCTCGGGAAAGACTTCCTCCTCTGCGGGGATGTCAATGCGCACCCCACCGCCTGGGGAAGCCGCCGTTGCTGCCCACGTGGCCAAGGACTGTGGGACATGGTGAACCAACTAGGCCTGTCAATTCTCAAAACCGGAGCACCCACATTCATCCGGCGCGCGGCGCAAGTGGTCCTATCCGCCATCAATGTCAGCCTGGCAACGGAGGGCTGTAACTACACGTGGGCACCGCTTCCGGACAGCTGGTGGTCGGACCATTTTTCCCTCCTGCTCAACCCGTTCAGAGGCAAGACCGCTAGGAGTAGGGAGTGCCTTAAAGACACCAGAATGGCAGCGGGAATACAATGATCGACCATGTGTGATGTTTGATACAGCTCCCATGTGTAGGGTAGCAAGCCGGTTGTGCTGAACTGATTAACCTCTCTGCCTTTCCTTCTCCACTCTTTCCTTCCGCTGGACATTCACGTTCGCAGGGCGGGATGGCGGCCAATTTTTTTCGTATGCCAATATATCAACGCTAACATATCGACGCCGACACGAGTGAGGCAATACAAGCTTCGCTTGAAAAAATGTTGGAGTGCGATTCGATCAGCAGCTGAAGTCCTTTAAGGACATTGTCTTCCTCAGCGATTTTGGGTTGAAAATGGGGTGTAGTCCTTGCACATGGCCGCGTCACCCAGTGATTGACGGGAGTAGAAGGAGCTTCAAAGTGTTTGATTTTTTTTACTGCACTACTCTCGGGATCGGCCAACATCTTCATCTTCATGCTAAACGTGCTCACGGGAATGACCCACATTTTTAGACTGCACTATCTTCGGGACTGGCGTCTGAATAAACGCAAAAAAATAGAAGAAGGAACACATACCCGATACCAAAAAGTTTAAGAAAATCACTGAGAAAGACGTCGTCCTTAATATCTGCCTTCATGCCGTCACCGTCAAACTATCATTTTCGCCGTTCTCTTGTGGTTCGCTCGCGTCACACATAACCTAGATAGCCCCACTGCCTGCAAAATCCTTCACATAACATCCATTCCCGCAATAAGAGGTATATGCAGAATTTTTTTTTGCACGCCTTACTTGTGCTCTATATACACATACGCGCACCATTACGCAGCAGACATCGACTGTTGGTTAGCGCTCTGCGTTTGTTTATTGTACATTTCCTCTTGCTTTTATTCATTGATTTCTTTGATATTCTGAAATAAATCAGTGTGCATCGTGGCAATATCCGCACCAAGTGAATAGACATCTGCGTTATATTACACCTGGGACATTAAAGAATAATGAAAAACGTGGGCAGCTTGTACTAGTGGTGCAAGGCTGGAGTAAACAGCGCAGCTGGTGATCGACCTAGCTTCTTCCAGTTTTTACTAGGTTTGGCTAGGTTTTGCTAGGCAATGCTAAGCGCTGCTAGGCACGGTATTCTGATTCGGCTCACCGCCGACGCGCAGATTGTCGCTTGACCGCGCGGCGCGCTTCAACATGAGCGGCTTCTCCTTCGGGTGTTCGGGTCTTCTTTAGTGGTCCCATGTCAAGGTTACATCTACTCGCCACAGAGTCAACGAGAGTTGTGCCGCCATAGAATAAAGACCAACTTTAGAGAAGGGAAGCTGTACCTTCTACAGTGGTACGAAAATAAGAAGCGGCAGCAGCGCATTGAACTCACGGGGGTACCCGACAGATGGCGCTGCTCAAACAGGAAGCGGAAATCTTTTTTCAGTGCAAAATCCAATATGGCCGTTTTTTACCGGTCGCGTAGGCTGGTACGCGCCACGCTCGCCCGGCTGGCGTTGCGGCATGCCTCAGTGCCTTGCCGCTTAGCTTGTGCGTTCTAATTTCCAGGAGACCAAAGAGCCTCTACTGACGCCCATAAAAACAAGCCACAAGTGAGTAAACAGGACGTACGACTTTATTGGTCGAAGACAAGCAGTGCACCTTCTCGTACAAGAGCACAAATAAAATTTGCATGTCGAGATACGCTGGGATTATTAACGCGAGCTCGCAAACCTTCGTCGTCGCACGTGGCGTTCTGGTAACGAGCGACAACCAGCAGTGCAAGCAGATTGGACAGTGTGTCCCGCCTGTTTGTACCGACGGTCGCCGTTGACGACGATAAACTTGCATTGCGAAGCAATCGGGTGACGCAGGCATCTGCTGCCGCACCCAACACAACGACGTGGACTACCCGGTATTTTAGCGTTACCTCCTTTCAAACCTGCTGAGTTCCTTTGTTTTTTCGGGGCCGTTGATGTGTCGCTCACACCTTTCTCTCAATATGAACATGAGCGGTTTCGTGGGCATCACCATGTTGCAGCCACTTTTGCAGGCCTTTCCACCCGCATGGCTATCAGATTCTTACACTTCGGACCATGCAAGCACGAGTGCTGGCCTCCGTTGACGCCAAATTACGGCCGAGGTAGGCCGCAAGCACAATTTGCCCACGACTGCAGCAGGAAAGGATGAACGGGGAGTCTACGTCGCTGTGCGGACTGCAGGAGCAGGTGCTTACCTCGAGAGACTGCTTCCCAATGCAAGTGACCAGGCCGCCACATCCTACGAATGGAACACGGCAACCATGACCAAGAGGGACAGCGTTGAAACGAGACTGCAGTCAAATCACTTCAGCACACCTCTAACATAAGGTTCACACTATTCACTATACATTGGCCAACTGCCACGTGACAACAGTGATCATTCACATACACTGGTTCGCTTATGCCACATTCAGCCGCCCGACTTTAGGCACAGTGCTTGCCTTCGTCGCACGTGGCGGTCTGGTAACGAGCGACAACCAGCAGTGCGAGCAGATTGGACAGTGTGTCCCGCCTGTTTGCACGGACGGTCACCGTTGACGACGATAAACTTGCATTGTGAAGCAATCGGCTGACGCAGGCATCTGCTGCCGCAGCCAACACAGCGACATCGACTACCCAGCATTTTAGCGTTAACTCCTTTCCAGCCTGCACGTTTCTTTTCTTTCCGGGGCCGCTAATATGTGGTTCACACTTGGTGCCCCACTTTGTCTCAATATGGACAACTCGGTTTCTTGGGTATCACCTTCAGCAGCCACTTCTGCGGGCCTTTCCGCCCATGTGGCTATCAACTTCATACACTTCGGACCATGTAAGCATGTATACTGCTCTCTGTTGACGCCAAATCACAGCCCACAAAGGCCACAAGCAAAATATGCACACGGCTGCAGCAGGAAAGGACGGAATGGGGAGCACCAATCACGGTGCGAGTAAATTGGGAGTCTATGTCGCAGTACGGAGTGCAGGAGCAGGTGCTTACCTCGAGAGACTGCTTCCCAATGCAACTTACCAGGCCCCCCAAATCCGAAAAACGTAACACAGTGACCACGACCAAGTTTCTGCAACCAGATCCTGCAATCAACCACTTCAGTATATCTTGCGCAAAAACCCAGGCTATTGAGCAAGAAGAGCAGTCCTGAACGAGACCAGGAATTAAATATGGGAATGAGAAAGCTTGCATTCAAAAAATTCACTCTGCTCTGCAAGCGGTGAAGGCCCATAACATTAAGAAAAGTGAAATGCTACATAGCACGGTGCAAAGGTTAATGCAAGACACATGCCGATGCCGCATCTGCTATTTCAGGAGAGGAATTTAACGTGGCAAGGTACAGTAAAGAATACTGCTACAAAGATGTTATGGTAATAGACAATGACGGGCCTTAAGTATGAGCAAAGAATCAATTCACCTTTATGTTTGGATAAGGAAGAAGAATGATATCTAGCAAGAATGGGGAATGAAAAACCTTCCATTCATAGAAAAAATTTATACTTGGCGCAAATTGAATTTGACAAGGCTAGGAAGCTGTTAAACAAGGGCAAACTGATGTAACTCTTTTGGCCAGCGTCGTGCATGCTTGTTCAGAGGTTGCAGGCGCATCCGAACACGAAGAATTTCTTTTGTTGAGGTACCTGGATGACTCTGCCAATATCCGTGCTAGTGGAATGATGGCTGAGGCTCTTTTAAGTCTTGATACAGTCCTACGTAGACTTGGTATCTCATCCAAATACTTCCGGATCCGCTTTTTTTTTTCGTGGTGTAAAAGCCTTGCGAGTTCGGCTCCAGCCCCTTCCTGTTGGTGTAGATATATGAGGGCTCCTCTGACGAGGGCCAAGATGTCCTTGGTGTAGACTCTGTTGGGGCAAAACAGTAACACATGAGATACAGCAGAGATTAGCCAAACTCGTGTAGTGATTTCAATGTTTGAATCAATTATGCTGCACCGTAAATATGAACAAACATTCATATCATCTGCTACAAACAAATGGCAATGTATCTCAAGACTAGCAAGCCAATACAGCGTATATCAAGCATATTTATTTCTGAACCCGGTGTTGTTTACCTTGCAGAAGCAGCAAAAGTCCACACGATGGCCTTGGAGCAGGCAGTAGCTTCTCTTTCATGTGTGTAGTGTGTTGCTTTACAGTGGTGCTGTCTTCTTTACTGGATGTTTGGAACAGAAATTTTGACTGCATCAGAAATTGAAAAACACAATTTGGCAATATGAAATGCAAGAAGCTGTGACGTACATATATATTGTAATGGTTTGTGACTGCAGAACACATGCAAATGTACACTGTTTGTTTTAGGGTGCTTCATTAGCATGTTAATTAAATATTGGTAATGTCCATAAAATTTATGTCCGCCTAACTACAACGCGTGTCAACACCTTAAGTATTATTAGGATCACAAATGAGAACATTTTTGCGCCCATTTATACACTAGAAGAGATCACACCGCTGGTTCCACAAGCAAAGGCATGAAAGACATAAAGCTATTAGAATCGATGCATTCGTTTTCTGCACGAACGTGATGCACCGCTTCACTACTGCAAAATAAATGCCCTAAGGTAAACCAAGCTTAACAGCAAGACCCTCGGGTCCATCAAGTATAAAATATGTGTGAATTATCATGCGTGCAACTATTTAATACATTCAATTCGACACTTTCAGTTCAATTTGCCAAAGGGTTATTCGGTTTTGTGGTCGAAATAAGTTTTCGGCGGGCTCGAAAAAAAAGAGAGAGAAATATATATTGACCAGCGGCTACTCAGTCGCCTATAGCCACGGCTACAACGAGATAAACATGTGACGCGCGTTCCGATATCGCTCTCTCTCTTTCGTGATTGTGTGTATAACGACGGTCTCGCAACTACAGGTTTATTTCAGAAATGGCAACGTAGGGTCCCGACTACCCATATGTAATACAGGATCTAGTTCGTTAACTTGTCTCCGCCTGTGAATTAACGACACGAATATTAAATAACGATTCAGGCAGCAATGTTAAACGACTCACGAGAATTGCCATCCTCAGTGGCAGCAGAATCCGGCTCCCGTTTCGATGCAGACTTGTTGCGCATGGCTCAAGGCCGAAACCTGTCTTTCGGGCTTACATCTCCTCTCGCAAACCTGTCACTTCACCCCAAGTTAAATAACGCGAGGTGTCGAAGCGCGATAAACTGGTTTTAGCACAAAATAAGCAACCAGCAGAAGTGTAAGAACCAATGAAAATACCGGTAAAAATTTTAAATCCAGGCCAGATGTCACGTGGGAGATCGATGATGATGAACGTTATTTTGCGTTTGTAATGGCAAAAAAGGAACAAAGTTGGTACTCAATAGTACAATCTATAATTAATAATGATTTTGTACTCTTTGTCATGTAATAAAAACGCTTCAATAAGCGCAGGAGAAAGTTTGTAGGTTGAAATTGCGCTTACTACGGCGCCTCTAGCGGGGGACAACGGAACCCACGGGGCAATTTTTTTGACGACGCACTAGGCTTGGTTTATTAGCCGCGCCCGCGCGGTCGATTTTTTCGCCCTCTGTGGCCATTTCTTGAACTTGAGAGTGTGAGAGCCCTGGTGCCGCCGTCGCGGCGGCTCCAAGCTTTATCTTCCCGGTGACGTCACGGCCAAGCTGCGCCTCCACACTTGCCGGGGCGTGGCTGGTCTAAACCTGCCGAGCCGCCGCCAGATGCGCCTGCTGCAGTCACGGACACCGCGCGGGTTCGGCGTGAACGCGGGGAAACGGGGAAACGCGGACGGCGTCGGCAGCAGCTCTGCCCCTTGCCTCATTGGTGCTGCTACAATTTCTTTCTCTCTCTATCTCTCGCTCTCATTTTCTCTTACTCTCTCTCGAGCATAGCACGCGCCGCGCGCATGCTCTCCTTCCCTCTCCTTAACGCCCCATGTCAAGGCAACATGGGCACGGCACGGAGAGGAGGCGAAGCACACGCCGCTCCGCGAGGTGGTTGCTAGGCAACGAAGGTGACGTCATTTGTTTAGCGAGGTTTTGTTCGCGGCACACGGACTGACGGTCGACTTAAACAGCTCCGCTGTTAATATAAGCGACAGTTCTTGTGAAGAAGCCATGTTTTATTAATTATTTACCAGTGCAGGTCGTTTGATATACAGGCTGTCCCAGCTATGACGCAGCACGATTTAAAAAAAGAGGGACGGCGTTACGCGAAGCAAACCTAGTGCGTATTGTTTCCGGTACAGTGGAGTAGCCGGCAGTAATTTTTTGGTTACTGAGATTTAATTAGGTAATTGTAATTAATTATCTAACTCGAGAAGCACTGTCCTAATTATCAAAGTGTCAGTGAGAAGATTGTAGAGCAACATGAAAAACTCCCGATACAGCTTTCTGTTGCTCAATACATGCTAGATAAATGTGTTTTTCAGAGCGTAAGAAAAGCCTGCGAATACACGCAAAATGCCTCGAGCGGCCAGTCGCGCGGCAATTCTGGGTGTATTTCACGCTCGGAAAAACACATTTATGTAGCACGTATTGAGCAACAGAAAGCTGTATCGGGAGTTTTTCATGTTGCTCTGCAATCTTCTCATTTACACTTTGATAATTAGGACAGTACTTCTCGAGTTAGATAATTAAAAAACAATTACCCAATTAAATCTCAGTAACGAAAAAATTACTGGCGGCTACTCCACTGTACTGGAAACAATACGCACTAGGTTTTCTTCGCGTAACGCCTTTCCTCTTTTTTTAAATCGTGCTGCGTGATAGCTGGGACACCCTGTATATATTCAGTAAATACAAATTTGGTACAAAGATTTAGAAACAAGGCGCGTAGCTTTGAATAATAACATATGCTATGTAGGCAGTGCAAAGCTACTTGAAAAAACAGTGCACTGTCTTCTGCTTGCTCAATCTGAAACCATGAAAGAAGCAAAATACAAGCATTTATTCGAAAGTGTAAAACACTGTAAAAATGCTGAAAGTTGGGCGAGTTGGTAGCTATTCATCTCGAAACTGCAGGGCGCACACACAAGAAACAAGGACACAAGGCAAAGGTAACACACAGGCGCTGACTCGCAACTCAGTTTATACACAAAGCTTCTACGTATCTTATTTAACAAAATCAGGTGGCGCTCAAAAAGGCAAATTCTTTGTCAGTTAGGGCTATAGATGGCTCGCTTACACACATATCAGCACGCTTTTTGATACGGAAGGCATCGGTTATTTCGAGTGTTAGTTTGCTTATATGAGTAAACAAGGCCTGTGTGTTACCTTTGCCTTGTGTCCTCGTTTCTTGTGTGTGCGCTGCAGTTTCAAGATGTATAAAACACTAGCACATGCCGTTCATTTCCACTGCGGAATATAATCACATTTGCATTTGGGGGGTGCGTATTGCAAGCGAAAGCAATGGCAGTTATGTAGAACTGTAGTAATACTGTTACAAGCTATCACCTTATACCTTGGAGAGGGCACCAGCGAGGGGATGAATACAAAGATCAAAGAAGCGTTCGTGAGGCTTTTGCGCCGTCTCGGCTGCAGCTTCTCTTTGTATAGTATATTCAGTAAATACCCATTCTCCGTTTAGTTTTGCCTACTCTTAGAAGGATGCGTATCAATTCCACTGCCATTCTTTTGACGGCGGTGCGGTGAACGGCCGCACACGTTTGCCAGCATACATTCTAGAAATTTCGACCGAAGCTCTGAGCGCTGGTAATGATGGTCGGCGTGCTGTCTTATAGGGAACATGATGTACCGTCACATTTTTGGTGGAGCTGTGGGGTATCAATTAGATACAACGGAGCCTGGCTCTTTCCACAGTGGCAGAACAGACGGCTCCTGCCGCAACAGTGGCAACGCCAACGGTTGTCGTCGTTGCCCAGCCAAGAGACCTAGGCAGGTTTCGTGGGACCGATGATGTGGACATTGAAAAACGGTTGGCAATCTACGATCGTGCAAGTAAGAAGCATGGATGGATAGAGTCATGTTGGTCAACATCCTATTTTATTTTCAAGGGACAGCAAGGGTATGGTTCCAGAACCGCGAAGAGGAAATCAGAAGCTGGTATACTTGCAAGGAAAAGACGCGTGCTCTGTTCGGAAAGTGTCTTGGTTAAAATATTGCAGCGAAGGAGGAGCTAGCATCACGTGCCCAAACATCGGCGGAATCCTACCTGCCTTACATACAGGATATGCTGGCCCTTTGCCGCAAAGCGGACGACGGCATGGCCGAGTCTGGAAAAGTGGGATACGTCCTAAAATAGATATCTGATGATGCGGTCAATCTGCTAATTTGCAAGGACTGTGACACAGTTGATGCCATCATTCAGGAGTGCAAGCGCTTTGAGAACTTCAGAAGTTGACGTATCGCCCATCAGTTCACTCGACTTCCCCACACGCCAGTAATATCGTCGTGCGAAGACGTACCTGCACCACAGCCCACGAAACACACAAGCAGCTATTTGATGTCAAAAAGATGTCTTGAACAGATAATTCAAAAGTCTAATAGCTGTCCTGGTCAAGACATTTTCTAGCCGTGGACGTCTACAGGTACTTCAGTAAGCCCTGCTAACGTTACGCTAAAAGTTGGATAATAAACATCTCGACAAGAACAACTTCAAGAATTGTATTAGACGTTCCCAGAAATCTGGGATAATGACTTTGGAAACATTATGCAGGCTTTTATAAAACATCTTGACAAGAACAAGTTAACAATTTTATTAGACGTTCCCAGAATTCTGTTATAAATTATAACAGAATTCTGGGGACAAAATTCTTAATTAAGCTACAAAAGCCTGCATATTGTTTCCGAAGTAATAACGTATAATGGCTTCAGAAACAATCTGCAGGCTTTTATAGCTGTCTTTAAAGCAGCATTTATAGATTGTCATTCTACAGTGACGTGGTAAGCAAAATTATCGGCCACTTCTTCAGCATACCATGCATCCGTATGCTAGCTTCATAGTACACATGTTACTATATAGAACTGAAAATTAAATTGAAGCATTACATTATATTATTTATAATAACTTGCATAAGATTGTTTAACATATATCAAACGTGCAATACACATCCAAAGCAAATAAGTATAACATGCAGAAAAAAAACCTAACCTTGTGAGAAAGCGGCTTTATTGACTAATAAATTAAAAGGACGTGCAGAATTATTTTACAAATTTTTTAATACAGTAGAAAATGCGACCACAGAAAATAAGACGTAGCTGCAGTAACCACAGCAATCCAGGTCCCTTCCCTCTTGGATACCGCTGGCTGCCCACAGAAGTTCGCTCTGTAATACAACAGTGAAGAAAAACGTGAGTAAGCCACACTTGATTTGCAATAAAGATGTGCGATTCGGTATTTCAAATAGCAACATATGTGCCATTGTTTTACCTCGGTCACATTTACTTTATAAATTTAAGCAATACTTTCTCTCAAAATCTTATGCTGTACGATGACGTTCAGAATTATGTTGCAGATATGATGTGAAAAAGCTACTGTAGAGTGAAATTAAACTGGCAAATGGTTTGATTCACACACGACTTGCAGTAGGTCATTAGCAGTTAGATGGTTTGCAAACAGATCTCTTACAAGAGTATGCTACTTTTATTTAAGTAGTGGTGTTGGTGAGTTGTAGCAACAGGCGGGCTTAGCCTGACAATCAAGGCCGGCAGCTGCTCCTTCCAAGTGTCTCTTACAATATCCCTGCGGTATTGTACCACATGTCAATAAAACCATTCTCTTCCTAAAGGGACCCTAAACATTTAACTAATCATAGAATGGCCTCACTATATTAAAGGACGTCGTCTCACGAATCTCATGCCGCAAAAATTTTTCCCAATCCTCCAACTATAAGTGAAGTTGTCACACCAATGCAAGACTATTTTCCTGCCTGCTAGCGTGCTGGAAGCTACACAGAGAAGCCAAGAGAGCAAAGTCCCGGTATACTACGCAATGCAGCACGCTGCTGCCATCCTAAAGGCCACACGCAGCTAGAATTTCTGTATTCGTTCAACCAATTATGTGTAACTCCGGCTTTACCTCCCATATGTAGCATGCAAATATATTCGAGTCTAAACTTCGCGCCAGCACGGGCCTGCCAAAACAAAAGTGGCGTGCAAGTTGTAGCAGGTAAACGTATACGTACCGTAAGAAACTGTACCGTATCTGCAGGCGCTGGTCAAGGCTTGAACGTGAGCAAAAGACTTGAGAAGAGAAGCATGAGCACTGGCGAGCGAACGCGTGCGAGCATGAGCACGGCCCTTTGAATCGCTCGCGGAAACTTCAGCGCGCCCCCTTGGTGCGGTCCAAGACACGTGGTCCAAAAGCAGATAACAGCTCGCTCAAACGGAGCGCACGTTTGCGACTGCGCGCGGCCAGATCTGTTGGTGACGATAGCTGGTATCGGAATTCCGGCTTCTTCACCGCTTGTTCACGCAAAGGGAAAGGAAGGCACGGCTCTGATAAGGACGCTGAACGGGCGCGCACGTGTGCGCCCGGCCGTTTTCTTTTTCTTTTTAACACGAAAGTGTTTTATGCCGGGGTCCACCAAGACTGGGGTCCAACCAAGAACATAATACAAAGAAAGAAACCAGAAGAAAAAGTTCCACAAACATGCAAAATTTGGAAATCGAACCCACGACCTCTCGGTCCGCGACGATAGATCGCCGAGCGTTTAACCCATTGCGCCACAAACGCATTTGCAGAGAGCTACACAGACGCGCCTTATATATCTAACACTCCTCCGTGTACCCGCGCTCTTGCTCGGGGCGGTGCCGCCGCCTACGAGCAGAAAAGAGAAGTACTGCATTATGACACTAACGCGCACCGACAGTGAACGCTTCGGTGGTCTCAGCACTACGACGCCTCGATGCCAGCATTCGAAGGGACGCTGGCATCAACAAGCACTACCAACGCCACCTTGGTGGCGTTCACCGTACTCAGCACAGCGGAGCGTGGCCTCCGCAATTAGCTCTGAAAATGTTTCTGAAGTTGATCGCGGAGGCTGCAATTACGACGCGCTGTACGCGCTGATTTGACTCGGTGACGATTCAGTTACGTGCTTTGTCTTGCGCGTTGTATTAGTGTGTCAGTTACGTGCTTCGTCTTTCGCGTTGTGCTAGCGTGTGCAGCGTAGTGCAGCTTCCATATGCACGACGGTTGCTCATGGTCATCGACGTTGGTAGTCGTGATGGAGGAGACGTGCCACCAGGCGTCAGCGTGGGTGCATCAACGCCTAAGGGCGCTTTAGCCACAAAACACCAATAGACATTATACATCAATGTGCAATAAACATTACACTACTTCTGTGAAGACACGTTTCACTTTCGTGTTCTATACCGATTCCTATATAAGAGGGATCAACCACAATTTTTCTAAACTTTGACTGTCGTGACAGACTCATCGAGTGAAAAAAGCGGAAAGGAATCTAATAACCCCTCAGGCTTTTTCTGCTTGTTCACCCAAAGGGGGAAAAGCAGCGAAAGGCTATATGATGCGACGTTAACGGATTGCATATGGCTTGTTAAAGTCGCACGGAATGTAACGCTGCGCGTCGGGCACGCGCATTTTTAATCTCTTTCACTTTCACGCGCACGCCCAAGCATGTCGCACATTTTCCGACAAAAACATCTAAAAAAGTTGTTGAGTTATACGCTCTCAAGGCGTTCACCAAAGTGTACTCCGGTGACGCCAGAGGTGGGCTGTTACCACAGCTGAAACACAATAGCATACTTGATTAACCGTACTTTCCGCTACATAATGTTTCCAACAACATCTGTTTAACGTCTTCGCGTAGACCAAGACGTCTATAGCCGTTTGTAGCCGTTTCGAGAAGTTTTCAAGACGTCTTGTGTTTCGTGGGAGCTGCCACTAACCACGGAACACGTGACGAGGATTATACAGCGTGAACTTGAGGCTATATGTGAATTTGAGGCTATATGTTTCCTGGTTCCCCGTACTCCCGACCATGTCTGTGAGTCTAGATCTCCCATGATACCACTTGTCCAAGCAATCGTTCGTCATGAGCTTTCCAATGTTGGCCTGGGCTCTGTGTGCGCCATCGCTTCCTCCCGCCCGACTGACCACTCGCCAGTTTCGTATGACGAAGGCAGGAATAAGCTCCAGCTACGTCCCCACAATCTCTCTGAATGGCGGGCTGTTGACGACAAGCCCACCTGCTTCAATTGCCGTAGTATTTCTGCGTCACCTGCTATTGCAGTAACCGGTGCTCTTGGCGTTACGCGCCATATGCTCACAACCGTCGCCTGAGGCCAAGGCGATGACGCTCCGACCATGTCGTACCATCTTGCACCATCTCCACGTGGTCGTTAGTGCCATTCGCCCTTGTTTCGTTGCCTATCATGTCGTTCCCCAGAATTCCGCCGCTCCCTATCCCCGACTGGACGCCTCACTTCGGAAAAATTGACGATGCAGCTCCCTGAGGTGAAGCTGCATTGACGACTCGCCCCGCAAAATCCTCTGACCACATTGCCGACTAGACGCAATTTAATTTACGTTAAGGTGGACGGTACACTTGTCACTTCTCTTGTTTTCACTGCCCATATATAAGTGATGCATTCGGAGCTTCGCCGTCGACCTAACAAGGTCCTCACGCCACCCACGTTGCCGATCATCTGAGCTGCCGGCGGTGGAACGCTTCACGTCTTTGGTATGTATTATGCTCGAATAAGTATCGTCTTCCGCTGTACGACTACATTACTTGCTGTGCGCGCGCGAGCAGTGCTTCGATCAACTCATCCTCGGCATGGACTTTATACCTGCCCACTCCGTATTCATTGATTGTGGAACCGGCTTGCTTCAGCTTGACCTGGCTCGCTACTTCGACGCTCCGTCCACACGTCAAGCGCGTTTGTATTCCTTGGGTTACATTCATCTCGCGCCTCAATTCATTACATATGTGTGCGTAATGTATTTCCCTTCTATTCCCGATGGGGATAGCGTCCTGACTCCGATTGTTGTCGTTCTATAGGCCGGAAATGTCGGCGTTCCCACACCATTCTCACCATTACTGATAACCGCGCGTCCTTCCCATATTGAACTTCAGCTGGTGCATGCAACTTATCCCAAACGGCATGAATCTCACCACTATCTCTTCTATCGATGAGTCAGCCGTTTCTGTATTAGATGCCGGCAATCCTTCGTTCCCCGTTACATTACCCACCTCACGCAGTACCAGCGATCGTGATATTACCAAGATCATCGGGCCTGGCCTCCTCCCGCACAGGCTTCCTATATTAGTCACATGTTTATGTCTTATCATGACATCGTTGACTTTGATGGTAACACTTTCGACCAGACATCCGTTCTCACTCATCGGATTCATACTGGAGGCGCCAGCCTCATAAGACGATATCCTTATCGTGTGTCCCATGCTGAACGGCAAGTGATTCAGCGCGAGGTCGAAATGCTCACGAAAAACGTCATCGAAACTTCCTGCAGTCCATGAGCGTCACCTGTCGTGCTAGTAAAATGAAGGATGGCACCTTGCGCTACTGCGCAGACTACAATCACTTGAACAAAGCCACCCGTATGAACGTCTACCTTCTGCCGCGAATCTACGAGGCCCTTGACTTTCTCCGCAAGTTCACCTTCTCCTCCATTTACCTACGGTCAGGATACTGCCAGATTTATGTACATGACTTTTACTGCGAAACGACCGCATTCATTACACCCGATGGACTTTTTCAATTTAAAGTGAGGCCCTTTTGCTTGTGTAATGCCCCAGCAACGTTTGAAAGAATGATGGACTCTACTTCGCGGCTAGAAGTGGTCCACGTGCCTTTGTTAGCTAGATGATGCCATCGTTTTTTCACCGACATTTCAGGGCCACCTCACACGCCTGTCCGCAGTTATTGATGTTTTCAGATGAACAGGCCTTCAACTGAACTCTTGAATATGAAGTTTGGGCTGTCGTGAAATCACTGTGCTCGGCCACATTGTCGGTTCTCGTGGCGTACAGCCTGAGCCCACAAAATTCGATTCATAAAAAATTTTCCAGTAACACGTTCGGCCGGAGACGTCCGGAGCTTCGTGAGCCTATGTTCTCATTTTCGACGCTTCTCAAGAATTTTGGTGACATTGCCCGTCCGTTAACGCCACTCCTGAACAAGGACATATCATTTTCGTGAGGTCCTGCACAAGGTCATGCCCTTCGCATACTCACTAGATTACTTATCACCCCACCCATCTCGGCCCCTTTTGACCCGTCCGCTGCCACTGAAGTTCGCACCGAGGCCAGGGGAAAGCGCATAGGCGCTGTCCTCGCCCATAGGCAACAAGGATAAGGCGGTGGGGACAGCATCGCTAAAAAACACAGGGACAGACACACATAATGCACTTAACGAGCGCTGAATTACAACTTGTCTTTATTGCCATCACCCGTACATTCATATATGCCACAATCGCTAAACTACGAATTCACAATCTGATTTGACAAGGCCAGTTCCGACAACCTATGATAAACGCATTCTTTTAAATATTCCATAAAATAGATGCTTCATTCTGAGCATGTGTGGGGAGACGCGAGGAGCAGAACTAATAAAACAAAAACAACCCAACCGTTCGACCATGAAACAACTCACCCAAACCAAAGTTCTGTGAGGACAAGACCGCGTCATCGCCTCTGCCAGTCGACTCCTCTCCCCTTCAGAAGGAAAACTTTCGATCTCTGAACGAGAATTTGTAGCTCTAGTTTGGGCGGTCACAAAATATAGACCGTACTTGTTTAGCCACACGTTTTCGGTCATCAAAGACATTATATGCACTATGAAGGTTGTTATCTCTTAAAGACCCGACGGGACGACTGGTCGCTGGGCATTGAAGCTTCAGAATTATAGCCTTTGATGCCATTTACAAGTCCAGCCAAATGCACCAGGATGCCGACTGCCTGTCCTGCCATTCAGCGGATCCTCCCGACTCCATAGCGCATGATTCTGACGCGTGCGTCCTCGCCACCTCTGGCTTTAGCGACATCCAGAAAGCACATCTCCGTGATGCAGACTCGCACCCCATATGTCCACCGTCTACGCCCTCACCACTCCGACCCATCTCTCCACCTGTTTGTGTGGCGTGATGGCATTCTCTACCAACGGAATACCAATTCCGATGGCTCAGACTTTCTTCTTGTACTTCTTACGACTCTCCGCTCAACTGTTCTCCAACAGCTACATGATGCCCCAACCGCTGGACATCTCAGGGTGTCCCCCACATACTACTTGGTGCGGCGTCGGTTCATCTGGCCAGGCCTTAATCGTTCTGTGCGCCGGTATGCTGCGACTTGTGAGTTCTGCCAGCGCCGCAAGCACCCTTACTTGTTCCCGTCGGTACACTTCAGCCTATCGAGATTGCAACTGTCCCGTTCTACCGCGTGGGCCTCGATCTCGTTGGACCATTTAATTCCGACTTCTTTTACAGGTAACAAGTGGATGGCCGTAGCTACTGACTACACCACACGATATGCCATCACACCGGGCACTGCCAACAAGCTGTGCCTCTTACGTCGCGGACTTTTTGCTTCACGATGCCATTCTCCACCACGGCGCGCCGCGACAGGTGCTGACCGACCGCGGTCGTTCATTTCTTTCGAAAGTATCGACAACATTATTCTTTCGTGTTCCACACGTCACAAGCTAACCGAGCGCTTTAATAGCACTCTGACCACGGTGCTGCCTCTGCACGTTTCCGCAGATCATCATGATTGGGACAGCACTTTCCCTTATGCGACATTCGCGTACCACTCGTCCCGACACGGCACCGTCGGCTTTCCCCCCTTCTACCTGTTGTTTGTCCGCCACCGAACGTTGCAATTTGAGACTCTCCTGCCGTCAGCTACGTACGCTCCTACAGAGTACGCTCGCGATGCTGCTGCTCGGGCTCAAACAGCTCACCCAATTGCATGGAATCGTCTTTCTGCCTCGCAGATATCCTAAGGAACCCGCTACGACCGCCGCCGCAGAACCGTTCACTTGTCTTCAGGCTCTTTGTTCCTTCTTTTGACGCCGTCCTGCCACGTGCGCCTGTCTTCAAAGTTTCTGTCTCACTACTTTGGGCCGTACAAGGTTCTCCAGCAGCTCATTTAAGTCACATACGAGATCGTCCGGCGGACAGTAGCTCATCTTCCATGTCATCTATATAGTAATGTACTGCACGTATCCCGTCTGAAGCACTGCTTATCCGACAACAATCATTCCCTAAGCGCGGCGACGGTGCTCCCACAGGCGGGGATTAAAACTTGCAGACGCTTAAGCTTCGCCTTTAGAGTAGAACGCGAGAGCGTTAAAGTGTCCCTAACAGCTTCTGATGCTCTTGTTTCTCACCCTGACCTGCTTCTGATGCTCTCGACACAGACAACGACCTGCTTCTCATCGCACATCAATTTCTCTACCACGAATCACCAATCGCTGTCGATCACAAATCACTAATCACCAATTGAAAATCAATCATGAATCACTAATTACTGTGGCACTCATGCATACTTAGTCATGTGACACGCTTCTCTATATTCACAATGACATCAATTCAAATTCAAGCAACATTTCAAACACTGACATGACACCTGTAATATCTTACGTATTACCATATACACTCATTAACGTTACCATGCAGATACTCGAACCACCAACTATCATCGATACAGTGACACATACACATGCATCCAATCATTTAAGTTCAATTAACCCCAAAACACCTTTACTTAAATCTATTTACCTCATTCCTTATTAGCATACTCACAATTAACATGTACGCGTCAGTACGTTTCTCGAAGACACTTTACCAAGTCAGAACACAACCTCCTTATCGGTACATCACACATACACACACATTCATTTGTTGAAGTACGATGAACCACCCCAACACTTTCATTCACTTCAGTGTAATTAGCTGGTTCTTAATTACCGTACTCATAATAACCATGCACGCAGCCGTACATTTCTCTAATACTAAGCCCGAGACCACAAGGCATTCACTACCACCCCCTCTAGCAAACTTGAACCAAAGAACCTGCGTGGCCGTTTAGCATTCCGAAGGCCCTGGGGTTCGATTTTCACGAAAAGCCCAATTTTCTTTTCAGCTCAATTGCTTTCCTTTGGTTAGAGGAACCTCCCTGAGAAATTTGGCGTCAATTTGAACATGCCTTGACCTGTTAATAAACCTTTGCTTCCATCGGGAGTTTTCGCTTACGTCCTACGCACGGTCCAACGCACGGTAAACGCACGAACAACGCCGATGGCTCCGGATTTTCTGCATAACGAGGCCTTAAGGCTATCGCTTTAATACGTTACAACCCATTCCCGTACATAGGAGAAGACGCCAGCAAAAGGATGGAGATGACGTTCGAAGATGATCGAAGAAGCACTTGTGAGGTTGTTCTTCCGCCGTCTCGCTGCAGCCTCTCTCTGTGTATATTCCGTAAATACAATTTCCCTTTACTTTTTACCTATTGTTATGCCCGTCACAATGCCATCACAATGAAAAGTGAAGAACACAAAGGTCAGAGAACATATTTCGAGCACACATTTTTCTCAAACAAAAGCAGAGAAGAACGTACGCCTGTTCCTATACTATATGTGATAGGATGAAGGGATTTCAAGAGCAATATTCGCACAACACACAATTACATTCTAGAAATTCAGTTCCGAAAGAACTGCGGGGTGTTCGTTCAACACTGATTTAAGACAAATAGAGGGAAAACAAGGGTTCGCATAGGCAGAGAGGTAAATCAGACAAGCGTCCGGTTTGCTACCATACACTTAGGCAAGAGCCAACAGGAAGAGTAAAACACGCAAAGAGAGAACACTGTGCATTCGAGAGAAAATGTACGCAACGACTATTAATGGCCACTCAGGCTTGCGCACTTGAAGAACTGCAGTAGTGCTTGAATATGTTTTTATGCCAGCGATAAATGGTTCCACCATTTTGACAGACAAATCTATCTTTGACAGACAAAGTTGTATGGAGAGATAGAGACGTGGGACGTCGTGCCGAAAACACGTACACAGCAGGTGCTCCGTGGTTTTCTCGCATCTGCAGAGGTCGCACAGGATCCATCACGGTACGAGTCTATAAGCGGTGCTGCGCGGTTGCTCCTCAGCAGTAGGCGCGCCCTCACAACCATCTTAGCTATCTTCGGCAGCGTGGCCGAGTGTAATGAAGAGAAAGACGCACCGAGGCTCGCGCGCTCGGACGGAGGGTGCGGACAGAGCGAGAATACGACGAGGCAGAGTAAAACAGGCGTTCTGGCGGACGGCTCGCTGTGTGCTTCTGTCTTTCATTACAATATATATATATATATATATATATATATATATATATATAAGTAGCTGGACTTTTCAATGGGCCAAGCTTATGTACAAAAATGAGAATCACAACTTCTCGGTTATCTTAGGTTTATTTACCCAACAGTTTCGGTCGGTGGACCGACCTTTTTCACGAAAAGGTCGGTCCACCGACCGAAACTGTTGGCCACATAAACCTAAGATAACGGCGAAGTTGTGCTTCTCATTTTTCTATATACATATACGATGTCTGTTAGAAAAGTATCCGACCTTTGGCCAAAGAAAAAAAAAACTGGCATAACTGAAGCGTTGGAAACCTAATCACCCTCAAAGTAGTCTCCTTGGGACTCCACAAACTTCTCCCAGCGATGCTGCCATTGTTGGAAGCATTCCGAGAAGGCCTCTTTCGGAATGGAGTTTAGCTCAGCTGTCGTTGCAGCCATAATGTCCTCTCTTGTCAGAGATCGCGCTCCTTTCAATGGCCTCTTGATTTTGGGAAACAGCCAGAAGTCGCAGGGGGCCATATCAGGAGAGTAAGAAGACTGTTGTACTACAGGAGTGTGGTTTTTCGCCAAAAAAGTCTGAACCAAGTGCGAGGAATGTGCAGGAGCATTGTCGTGATGGATGCGCCAATTACTAGTTGACCACAACTCCGGTCTCTTGCGCCGCACAGCATCTCGTAGGCGACGGAGGACATCCCTGTAATAATATTTGGTTATTGTTTGGCCCTGCGTTGCGTACTCGTGGTGTATCACACTGCGGGAGTCAAAGAAAGCAGTCAGCATCACTTTGACGTTGCTGCGCACTTGGCGGCCCCCCTTCTTTGGTCTTGGTGACGTGGGATGCTTCCACTGTGACGACTGGGATCTGGTTTTCGGGTCATACCTGTACACCCAAGACTCGTCACCAGTGATTATGGTGTTCATGAAGTCGGTGTCACTGTTTGTGGAATCCAACACGTCCTGTGAGACTTCAACACGACGTTGCTTTTGCTCCACTGTGAGCAGCTTCGGCACGAATTTCGCCCCAACTCTCTTCATGGCCAAATCTTCGGTCATAATGGAATGCTAAGAAAAAGTGCTGATGGCCCACCTCTTCCGCAATTTCTCGGATAGTCACACGACGGTCCCACATCACCACAGCGTGCACTTCGGCAATGACCTGGTCATTTCGACATGTTGATGGCCGACCGGAGCGTGGCTCACTCTTCACCGATGTGCGGCCGTCTTTAAACCGGTTGTACCACTCCTTAATCTGTGTGCTGCTCGTAGCATCGTCACCGAAAGCCGTCTGAATCTTCCGAATGGTTTTCACTTGGCTGTCGCCCAGTTTCTGGCAAACTTTGATGCAGTAGCGCTGCCTCCAGTCGCTTCACTATTTTCCTTGCAATAAAAAAAAAACGACGAGAGCACTGCGCACTACCTCACTCAAACGCTGCGTCCCAGCGAATGACGCCAGGGTAAATACACCTGGTAGCGAAGCTTCCATAGAAGCCCATACGTTCAAAACATGGCGGCTTATCGGTGGTTCATAGAGTCACTGGAAAAAATTTAGAGTATCGCATTTGTTTTCCGCGCGCCGCCGCCTGCCGCGGCCACCGGTGATTGGGGCGATCGTGTCACGTGACCTTTTGCCGCCATATTTCTTCCAAGCCCTTTCAGTTGGCACGTCGAACCCGTAGCGTACGCACCGCGCACGGAGAGCACTTCGCCGTTTCGTTCAACGCTTGCGTTGCGCTTGCGAACACAGGCGTCAGAAATAACCCATATCATCATGCCTGGTTGCTGCACCTTCGGGTGTAGCAACCGAACGGAGTCCGGGAAGGCATTTTTCTCTATTCCGTGCGGGAAGGACGACGGTGAACGACGTTCTGCGTGGCTGGACAGAATTGGCCGCAAAAACTTCGCGCCCTCGAAGAACACCCGCTTGTGCGAGGTAAAAGAGAGAGAGAGAGAGAGAGAAAAAAAGGTGAAGGAAAGACAGGGAGGTTAACCAGACATTATCTCCGGTTGGCTACCCTGTACCGGGGGAGGGGTAAAGGGATTCGACAGGAGAGAGAGAGAAAAAATAAGTACAAAAAAGGGGAAAAAAAGGAAAGAAAAAAAATCACACACACACACACACACAGCTGAACTGTTTCTGTGGGCATTGTCAGTCTGCGAAGGCGTTCTAGTGTTGAATAGTGTCAATGTCTCATCCTACGTCACACAGTGTACAGTCACAATTTGTCACTGAGTTCGGTGTCTTTTAAATAACGCAGCAGTGCCTTCAAGGTGGCTCGCGCTGTTTTTCGTGTAGGCCAGTTTACAAGGATGTTGATTTGCGTTATTAAGCGTTTGTCCAGTTGACCTATCGTGGCTGAGAGAGCTGCTCTCTGCGGGTTAAAACGAGGGCACTCACAAAGAAGGTGTGCGATATTTTCGTTGCACCGGAAGAGCGTTCTAATCACAGTCGGTCAGATAGGCCGGTGGCTCGTAAGAAGCGCAGAAGCGCCTGCACGGCCTTCTTCTGTGACGTTGGGTCCAGTCTGTGGTGGAGAATTTTTTCTTCCGACAGAGGCCGGTCGTCCAATTGGTTGAACGTGTTGGTAAGAAAATGTCTTTGCGCACTGTACTGCGGGCAGTCGCACAAAATATGTACAATTGATTCGTCATTGCCGCAGTGGTCACAGGCTGCGCTGTCGGCCATTCCTATGCGGAACGCATAGGCGTTGGTAAACGCAACGCCCAACCATAATCTGCACAAAAGTGTTGCGTCTCCTCGGCGAAGCCTTGATGGTACTCGAAGGCTTAGGGTTGGGTCCAGAGAGTATAAGCGAGCATGCATGAGGTGCGATTCATTCCATTGTGACCTTGTGCGTTGGCGGGCGATCACGCGGAGCTTCCGTGCAAGGTAAGGTGTGCGAGGTAAGTTTCTTGAATAACTAGTTTGCTGGACAGTTATTGCTCTCAAGTGACTGTACTTGCGTGTGACCGCTAAACTTTACCTGTCCAGCTCACGCTCATCGCTCTGCGCGCGGCTATTGAACACTATGTAGCTAGCACACGTGGTTTTGAGTGAGCTGTTCGGTTCGCGCGGCTCGCTTTGTTTTGCGCTATTGAAAATCGCCCAGTACCTATGTTTCAAGTAAGCTCTTCTACTTAGTGCTGTTGAAAACATCGCAGTACGAACTTTCTAGCAAGCTCTCCACTGTTTCATTCGGTTTGCGCGCCGCGTTTGAAGAAAACGTACATACATGTCAAGCAAGCTGCAGTGCTTGATTCGCGCGGCTCGATGGAAACAACAAACATGCATTTCAAGTGAGCGTGTTGTGCTACAGAGTAAAAGGAGGCGGTTCCCATGAATAACGTGTTTTGAACAAGCACCAGGTCTATACAGAAAATGTTGCTTCAAAAATGTCTTCTATAGATTTCCTGACTCTGTTTTTTGCGACTACTTACACTTTAGATATATTGAGCACTGTCACAGGGTAGGGTTATTAACATTCCTATTTTTCTTTGTTTTCTCCATGGACAAACTATAGGACCATTTCATTCCTGGTGATTTTGAGAAACCAAGAGTCGAATCGGAAGACCCGTTTGCTGTTGTCATGCTTGACGAAGTAAATTGTTGTGACTGTTGTGAAATAAATATGTTGCTTGCCTCCACATCTTACTTTGTGACTGCATGCTGTTCTGAAAATGCGAATTTTGCTGACAGCATGAAGCAATTCGGGGACAAATGGTATGGTGTCCCTTATACAGGGATCGAGGCTGTAAAATAGTAATTTTTATTGCAAACCTGCTACAGCATGATTACGAATGCTTGTCAACTGGCACAGCACCTCTATAAACAGCCTCATACATCTTTTTATGCCGTGAGTGCAGTGACACGAACATCATCTAAAAAATAGAAGTGCTCAATGTTACAATTCCGTTTCAGGATAGGATAGGATAGGAATAAACTTTATTTGTCCAGCGGTTAAGGCTGTTGGTGCCCGGGGCTAGGCTGCCAGGGGTCCATCGCCGGAGAAAAATCTTTCGAGATCCTCGGCAATGGCCCTGGCCCGCTGGACGGCCCACAGTGACTCTAGTGGTTCATGGGGCTTAGCGCCATCTGTGTGAGGAGGGAACACTTCAGGCGGAATGATGATGATGATATAAACTTTAATTTTCGAGACGGTGTTCCCGAGCGTTTGAGCTGTGGATCACTCTAGGTGGGAGGGTCCCTCATTCAGGCGGAAGAAAAAATGATTTGACGTCATATCCGTTAAAAAGAGAAGTGACGTCATTTTGTTCTCATTGGCGCGAAATTTGTTTTCGGAGGCCTGCCATTAGAGCTGTATATTCAAATGCCCCGCCATTCGACATTGATGGGCGTTCCGAGATTTCAGCGCGGAAAGCGATGCAGGAAAAGGTCAGCTGTACGGGTGTCGAAATCGCATCGCTGCACAGAACATACTTTCTTTGGAGGCCGACGAACACTTTGGGCGTAGATTGCGTAGAGTGCTCGTCCTTTCGTCGGACGCCAAGCCCGTCGGCCAGCGCTGTCGCACGAAAACAACTAAAGTAAACAAGTATCTGACGGTCACAACTCACTACTTTTGACTGCACAAGTTAAGAAACAATAAAACTACCCGCGCCCCTAATTCATACAAACGTCGATATGCAAAACCACGCAACATGTGAGGGGGGCGTATTGTAACAAGGAGCGCGCCTTTCCACGCACTCAAAAGAGCTGCATTACATTGCAAGTGATAGCGGCGTCAACACCCGCCGCTATCGATGGTCGCTCTCACGGTGGGCGCTGAAAATAGGTATTTGTTGATAATGATCAAGTAAAAGAGAGCTGTATATAAAATGGATTAGGAATTTTATTTTCCTTGAATGAATCTAACAGCGTCTCGCTTTAATAAAAAAACGCTTTTTTTCTTTCCCTGCGTTTATTCCCTCCAAACATAGTCGTGCTTCAATCGCTGCTCCCATAACCACCCTCGCTGATGCCGGTGACAATTGGTTCTGAACCGCTTTTCGCCCGAAGCTTCGCGACCACTTGGATCGACCATTGCTGACGCTATCGGTAAGCGGGGAGACATTCGCGCATGCGCATGAAGGTTCAAGGTCGGCTGATGCAAGCGCGCGTGGTTCATATCCATCAGGTATTCGCAAATAACTAAGGTCGGATACTTTTCTAACAGACCTTGTATATATATATATATATATATATATATATATATATATATTCTAGTTATTTCCCCTATGTTGTTCTTGGTGTCATTGTTTGTTGGCTTCTTATGATATGATTAATAAAAATCGGGCCCCTCGGTTCCCTTTCTTCTCGTTCATTACTTAACGATCGAGGGCTCGAATCTGGCAACATTGATGCCTTCAGGTAGCATATGTGGGTTTATTGACCAGTTGCCATCACCCAAAAGGATCACGTGCTCGTGACGCCTGCGGCAGAAAGGATGTTCCACATGCGCCCCTAGGTTTGTGAGTGGTGGCGCTAGCTAACACTCCCAGGGTTAGTTATAGTTGTAAAAAAACAAAAATGCCCCAGAAAGCGGATGGTAAAACAGCTCCGCGGTAGCTCAATGGTGAGAGCATTGCGCACGTAATGCGAAGACGTGGTTCGTTCCCCACCTGCGGAAGTTGTTTTTTCATCCGTTTTCATTTCCATTAATTTATCATTTCTTTAATTCAATTAGTAAGTTCTAGTAATTTCCCCTATGTTGTTTTTGGTGTCATTGTTTGTTGGCTTCTTATGATGTGATTATATATATATATGTTAAGTATAAGTAGATAAACATAAGTACCCCAGAAAATGGACACAAGAACGGCGCCGCGGCCGCTGTATTGGTAAGAGCTTCGCAAGTGCAATGCGAAGACGTGGGTTCGTATCCCACCTGCGGCCAGTTACTTTTTCATCCGCTTTCATTTCCATTTATTTATCATTTCTGTAGTTCAATTGGGAACTGCAGATCATTGCCCGTATGCTATCCTTCGTGTCATTGTTTGTTCACTTCGCATGATATGTATATCAGCCTTTCTTCTAGCCTTTATTTGAAAGGTCTCCACATCTACACAAGGAAGGGAGCCTCATTTCGCGACGACGACCGATTATCAGCTCAAAACCCAACACAAGAATCGAGAAAAACATAGCGCTCGCAAAAGTTGCGAAAAATGCCGATAATTGAAACACTTGCGTAACTTCCTCCTCGCTCGGGACGCCATTGGTTTGCTGGTCACGTGTAAGACCGGTGCTGCAGCGCTCCCACCTGTCGTTGAACGGGTTTAGCGCCGTCTCGAACAATCTCTGCAGTACTTGGTCATAAGCTTGAAAGTTGGGATAACTCTTCCGTACAGGGGTCGTAGCAAATATTAGATTAAGTGCCTCGCGAGATTGGACGTAGCTCTGCCTCACTTCTTCAGCTGTGCAAGTGTCGAGACCGCAACCGAAACACACATGGCCGTGCTCGCTTGCGCACTGAAGGCATGCGTTCTGGTCATTGAACACGTTCTGTCTTCCCCTTTTGCTATGGAGGAATGCGTGCCTCAACTTCCTGTGTAGTGTCTGGTTCCTGTAAGGGACGCTGCCGTCCACGACTGATTGCAAGCATCCGTCTTTGACGATGCAAATCTCGATTTCTTCTTTATCCAGCGCGCTTTCAAGTTTTTCGAGTGTGTCCATGTATTCAGGAGGTACGGTTACCGTCAGTCGGGAGGTTAGCTCGCTGCGAAAATAAACTGACAATGGTAATATTCCAAGCATCCATGCTCCCAGAGTTACCATGCGTGCATTTCTGCACCTGCGCCCTGTGTGTCTGGAACAAGCAGTGTCAGTCGGCGCGGAGTTGGCAAGAAAAGAAGCGATAAGAAACATTGCGGAGTCGAGTACTGCATCTGTGCAAACGCCTCCCGCGTACAAATAATCCCAAAAACTCAATGCTAGCCAGACAGCAATCATGACGGCAATAATAATCGAGAATTCTTGACGGGAATGCTGCAACACCGTGAAAAATGACACTTCCGCCTTGCCTGCGCTCTTCCACGAATAGAATGTTTCGTACGAGTACCTGCCTGGGCGCGGAAAGCTGAGTATCTCCATGACTTCTTCGTCCGATTTGATGAACTTCATTAGCACGTCGGCTTTACCGTAAATCAATGCAATAGCGGCCCTGTCCGTATTTTCGTATGGCTGCAGAACGAGCGTCGCATTGTACGTGACCAAAGCTTTCCGTATTTCCTTGAAAACCCCAGCGTCACAGCTGTAGCCTCTAGTGCCATTTCCAACATTTAACCGAGGGCAAGCTATAACGACCTTCTGTTGGCGAAAAGCCTCACTCGGTTTAATTTTGTTGGCGCTTTTCGTGAAGCCGTACTTCCTGGACAATACAGTCGCTCCTTGCAACGGCAGGCACACTGGTGCTTTCTGAGACGGAGTAGTTAAAGGGGCACAAGCTCGAGACATTTGGCTAAATTCTATCTTCACACTCGCATCGCTAGCATCAAAATGCAGCCAATCAGTTATGTACACCTCGAGGAATCTGTTTTTAAGCAACCGGGAACAACGATCGAGGTCTTGTTGACCACCCAGTAGGAGAACAAGAGTGTGCACATCTTTTTGAGTGTTTCGTGCCAATTTTCGGTAAAAAGTTGTATCTGGAGAAGACCAGAGCATCCACTGTCTTGGCAGAGTACGTATCAATGGGTGCTCAAAGTTGCTTGGATGATTTGAACACGCGAGAAATATCACTTCGACGGAAATTTCTATGCGGTATTCAGTGATTGAGGAATTGATCTCGACAGGAACGGCTGAGGGCACAGTAGAAGCTGCAGAAACATTCCCGGACGCTGCTGATAAAAAATACAAGAATATCTGTGCATAAACAAGAATTGTGATTTGTTTGACTAACATAGCTCCAGCGCTGACATACACTAGATTTCCCTGAGGTAAAAGTTAAATGAGGAATCTCACAGGGAAGTTGGCATACAAATATATTTTGGTGCAAATAAGCATGCAATCTTTCACAATATTGTTTTTTTTAACAAACCACACTAAACGAATAATAAATTGTGACAAGTATAAACGATTCGAAATACGATACGCGTTTCCCCCTTCAATACGTTACCTAAAATTTTTAACACGAAATGTTTCCCAACGCATCAACAACTTGAAAATGGGTAAATTATTCGCAATATCTTTTGCAGCTTTAGTGCAAGGCTGCTAGTATTCTCTTCACTAAAGCTGCCCTTAAACTGAAATCGCCAACAAATTCAATGCCAGCAAAGGTGATGGCATTATGGTCTCGAAGGTTTAACGTTTTAAGCACACCTCGTCACAAGAGTCACTTACATGTGAATAAGAATAACGTTCCCAGAAAAGATATGTACAACGGAACAGGCTCACAATTTTTTTTTCCTGCACTGAGCGTTCACATTCCTTCTCGTGTGTAAGTCGCCCAGTTTCGACGAGGAGTCCTGGTCCTGAAAGGTACGCAGCTTTAGGCGTAGCTTTAGAGGATTCGGTTGCGCCACTGAGAAGAATGTTAGTCTTGACAAAGAGTCCTTGTGGCTCCAAAAGGCACGTACAGAATCAAGCCGACGGTGGAATGGAGAGGCCCGTTCCGAATGAATCACGGTCAGTTGTGCTAAAGCAGTGCGCTTATATATAGGCTCAGTGTAAGGCCTGCCCATTACGTGTCTCCTCCCTCACTGCCCGTCCAATCCCGAGATACCGCGTTGCCATGGCAGAGCTTAAAAAATATATATATGTACTCGTTGACGTACACGTAAAACAGATCTCCTGGCGAAAGTTGCTGCTGCGACAAGAGCGTGTGTCGGCGATCTCGTTTTCCTCCACCTGGTTTCCGCAGCAGTAGTGTGGAACGCCTTCCTCTGGTAATAAAATAGTCCCGCATAAGCGCAAAATTGAAGCATTTGTGAATTATAACAAAATTTATTAACGCTGTCTTGGCCTGTTTATGTTGTCGCGTCCTTCCAAATTCGAAACAGGTCGATCGTGGTATCGATCCCTCAACGCTAACAGCGCGAGGAAAATCCGGTTTTATCAACAGTCTGGCGAAATTTCAAGACGTGTCGGCGACTTATCCACATGAACCTAATTGACTTGCTATGATGGTGGCGATGTCACCACTGGAAATGGTGCTGACGTGTCTTTTTTTCTTTTTTTACTGGCAAATGTTCGCTGTGATATAAGTTAACCCCATCCATGTTTTGTCCTTTTGATGTCCTATCAGGACTGATAAAATAGTAAACTAGATGCGCGAGTGAATGCAGGGTGAGCAGCAGGTCGAAAAACGAATTCGTGGGTCGGGGATCTCATTTGTAGCTTAGAACGTCACCAATCTACTTTTTCGTTGCGACGGCGAAACATTGTAAAATAAGACGATTGTTTTGAAACTCCGGCACGTTCCCCTGCGTTAGGCGCCTAGTGCATCACAATATAGCGTGTTAACGCAGACGCTAGCCTTCATTTTCCATCATCTGAATTTCAAAATACGTACCTCTTGAACGCGATGTTTGAGATCATTTATATTTAAAAGTTCAGATACAGAGTAGCTATAACGGTTTCAAAGAAAAAAGGAGCCACGATGTTGCGATTGAAAGCTACCTCGAACTTCAAGCTCTTATTATTTTAATTTTGAGAGCGTGGCACTGTACCACTCTCTTTCTTTATTAAAGTTTTTGCAGATAAGAGCTTCAGGAATGAATGTTATTGTGACGCGCATAACATGTTTCCTCGTATTCTGTTTTTTTTTTTATGCTCTTGGGTGATGTTTCTTATACAAGATGGTGTGGTATGCTTATCAACTGCTCCTTTACCACTCGGAATTGATGCGCTTGCAAACTTTCTATTCCTACTCATGTTGTCACGTTGTAGTGATGGAGAAGAAGCACACCGCGGCAAAAGAGCGAGTCGCCGAAGTAACACTTTATTGAGTGAACATATGCCCACAAAAACCAGTTACACTCAGGCAAACCGATATTGAAAAGTGCATGCGTCGATTGTCGTAACCTGGCCAGCGGGTGAGACGCGTCGGCTTTTCATACTTGACTTGTCGAATGTTCTAGCATAATCGCTGCTGCTGGCGCAAGTTCCAGAATTTACAACGCTAATCGCGTGACGCGTGCAGTTTGGTTACAAAAGGTTCCGCGGCAACACAGACAAGAGATTAAGAATCGAGAATGTTCTGATACAGGCAGTCGCGTCTTGCACCAAGCGATAACGTTTAAGATTTGTTAGACGGGGAAAAGTGGTCAGCGGAAAAAGATGAACAAGTGCAAGGGTCAGTGATATTGCCTATAAAACGGGACAATATCATTGGTCGAGCGGTTTGGGAACTGTCAGGCACCTTAAAAATTATTCTTTGGGACACCTTATTATTCCTTTGCTAAACGTGAATGTTTGGAAATGCAGTGCGAAAGAAATTCAGAATATTATAGCTATACTGGATAAGCTCCATTTCATGCTATCGGCTGTAACTTGCTGGCAACTCAGAAGGAAGTTCAATGGAGATACTGGGAGAGGTTGACAGCTGTAAAAGAAAGAAAAAAAAAGAAAACAAACATTCCGCGCAACATTCACCCAGTACACGATGAGGGAGAAGACGCGCGACAGCTCAGGAAATCCTCAAACAGATCATTCGACAGGGACTACACGCTCTATTCGTAGACGCCGCTAGATACGACAGCGGAGACGCGTTCGCCCTATCGGTAGTGCATGCGAAAGGCAATCTGGTGAATGCGGCCTCTGTGCGCACCAATTCTGCTTACGAGGCCGAGGAGGCGGCTGTCGCCCTGGCCATACACGGCGCACATTCTCCCCTCTTCGTCCTCTCGGACTCCCATACAGCCGTTAGGTCCTTTTCGGCGGCGCGCGTATCGAAACGGGCGAATAGAATTGCGATCAACAAGCTCACTAACTTCGGTCAAGTTGGCACGGAAGCATATTTCCACATTTCATGGTTCCCGGCCCACCTGGGAGACTCGATCCAACCGCACGGCTGCAACCCCAACGAACGGGCTCACCAGCTGGCGCGCGATTTCACGACCCGCGCAGCCGTCAATGGCCCTCCTCGTAACGAGGCTTGCATCCAGAAAGACCCATTGTGCACCTTTCACGAAATCGTCTCACACTACCGCTTGGAAAGGAGGTGGTTCTCTCCTCCTCACCCAAAACTAAATAAACCACAAACTAGCACGCTCAGAATGTTACAAACCCGCACGTACCCCACTCCGCGGTCCCTTAGCAGGATAGACCCACACTTCCCGCAGTCGTGCCCCAAATGCGGAGCCGACTCATGCTCTTTCGATCACATGCTCTGGCTGTGCCCAGCCATAGAAAACTATATACTTGCCACAAAGGAACAGTGGGAGGAGTTCCTCAGAAGCGACCACCACCACATCCAACTCCAGGCAGTCCAGAGGGCCCACGACATCGCAACGGGATTTCGCCTCCCGGTGCCATCGTGGGCGGAGCCACCGACTTGACCTGAGGGAGCCTTCGGCTTCCCCTGGCCAGTTTCTCAGGACCAATAAAAGCTCTTGTCACTGTCTGTCAAACATTGGATTGGGAGGTAAGACAAAAGCCGAGAGCCATAAAGCTGTTAGCAAAACCGTATTTCGAGTGGAAATCACTCCTCTCTATGTCGCAGCAGCCAACTTTGTTTAGAATATAGCACTGTATATCGGTAACACGACAGCGTGTGCAACAACAAAGTGGTATTCATAGTTCTCTCTGGACGAGGAATCTCAATAATGAGCACGGATTCTAAGCGCATGGCTTAGTTTGCAAAGCTTAATGTATAATTTAGCGCCAATGTCCAAGGTTTAGAAGTATAATGCAGGCGTCAAAGAGTGATTGTCTGCTCTATTTAGATCACAATATGATGTTTTAAGCGAAGCTTTATGGGCTCACAAGTGTCGGCGGTGGTGGTGGTGGTGGTGTCACGCTGAAAAGTGGGCCGATCCTGGTGGTAGTGCAGAAAGGGTCCAAGCTCAGTGGCACTTGCCCCGGACAAAAAGAAAGAGAGAGAGAGAGAGAGAAAGCAAGAGGGAAAGAGTGAGAGAAAGGAATAGAGAAAGAGAGAGAGAGAGAGGAAGAAAGAGAGAGAGAGAAAGAAAGAAAGAAAATCACCAGGAAGTACAGATACACACACAACAAGCTTTGCTTACCCAATTTTCTCGACAGGGGAAAGGCTGGTGATTTTTTTGTTCTAAACACATTATGTGGCTTGGAGAAACATCTTATGCAGTTCTAGCTTAACAACGCACTTGACCTCGAATTGTGCTTAACCGACGGCGTTTTTTCCTTCCTTTTTGTGGTGGAGTAGAACATTTTGCTTTGTTTATGGTTAGCAGGATGAATGGCACAATGCCACTGCTTGGTAATTTGCTTGATGTCAAACGCCGATCACTAAATTGCACGATGGAAATTATATAAACTACTTCAGATGTTCGAAAATTGTTACCTTGACCACTACGCATCTAGAGCGCTCTTAAATGAAATGGCAGCACAGCTACGCAATGCACAAGCCTTACCTCTTTTTATATAGTGCTCGTCAATTCAGGAGATGAACTCGGGACAAGGAATGTAGTCCTATAGCTAAAAAAAAATGTCCGACCAGCTTTTACTGAAGCTTGTCTCAATATACGTGCTCTATAGGTTACAGTATTTACCATTAGGTATACTGTATCTCCTTTTGTACAAGCAGATAGCTTGTAGGGTACTTGTAGAAATGATCGGCTTCAGTTCTTCCGCTTCACATAATTTTACACGTGCGTTTGCCTGCCAACAAATACATGACCTTCTCAATCTTAGAAACAAAAAAAAAAAGCAATAGCCGGAGTTTCTACCGATGTTGTCTTTGGTCGTCTAGCAGAATTTTCCAGTCATATATGCATTTCCTTTTGCTGGAGTTCAAGAATGAACTTTTTATACACGTAGGGTGAAAAGCAGTGACTATAATTACCGCCATATTCTCAAACGATCCTCGACTGGAAGCTCTTTCTCCCCTCCGCTGAGTTGAGGACAGTGCCGCGCCTCAACTGATGACGATGCTCCGCGTCTCAAGAATTACCATGGATCATCGCGAAGCACAGTGGCCACTTCCCTCGAGTGGCGGCGCTGCCATCTACATTCCTTAGTCAAGGCGGAGTGGAAGAATGGTGTACAATACGGCGCCTAGAGCTCCATGTATCATCGATTGCACCGCAACGGACCATAAAGTTGAGTACGCATGTGCAGCGGCTGTTCTGATAAGGGGGCATCCTGTACCCGTGCATCGCATCGTGCTTGTTGTTTATTCGCATATATGTGTTGGTGGCTTTTTGAAAAAAAGAAAAAAAGATGCCAATGATTTATCAGTGACTTGCTTATCCGGTTTACCATTTCATAAGTTTTACCCCACTACGTTTAGGGGGTAGATTCTGGAGGTGTTATCATTCTTATACATTCTGTGCAAGAGCGAACACGATATATATGCCAGCTCTTTTGTTTCAAGCGTTTGCGTATCTTAGCTGGACACTAAAATTTTTATTTCGACGGTGAGCAACTATCAGTTGCAAAAGAAAACAGAACTGAGAAAAACATAGCGCTCGCAAAAGTGTGCAAGAAATACTGAAAATGTAAATACTCGCATTACGCCCTCCGTGAGGTACAGACCTGAGGTTTACCATTCTGTTTAAATGTTTTACTCGTTGGTCGTGATTTCTGGACATTATGTGAAAAAAAAAAAACGCAGTTTCGCTCGAAAGGCGAAGCATCGATTGCGATAGCAAATTAGTGGACAGCTATACAAAGTAAGGATAGTAGTCGTATCGGCCGTATAAACTTGTAAAGATAGACATACTAACTAAATTACCCAGCATGGTCTCGCGCGCACAAGCAAACATGAACGCCTCTCAGTCGATGACCGCGCGGCAACTCGCTGTCGTCGAAACGTTAGCGAGTCAGCGCAGCAGCAGCAGCGAGCGAATTCAGCTCCGTGCCGGCGCTCGCATCAACGCTATCTTAGCCGCGAAAACACAAGGAGGGCGGACTCTGCCCCCGCCGCAGATGGATTTCGAGATACAGCCGCGCAGGCGGGCGCCCGCCCACGATCACTCAAGCTTTAACATCTAGTACGCTGAAGTTTTATTTGTCATTTCCAATCGCGACGTTCAAAAGGCAGATAGAGAAGTTGCCAGTGCTGTTTTGAACGCCGGCGGTCCGTGAGTCATGAGCGGTCCGCGCCAAGAAGAAAAAATGTCACAGTTTCGCCCTAAGGGCGAAGCAATGAATGCGATAGCAACACAGCAATGCCATACGAAGTAAGGTGAGCGGCTTTGGTAGCAATATGAATTGTAGTAAACATGAGCTGATTAAGTAAGCAGGTGTGCTGCGGCGTAAGTAGACCGACATGAAGAGAGGCTCGATGACCACGAGAAGGCGCGTGTGAAACGGTGGTGTTGATGAGAAGCGCTTCCCGTGGGCAGCGCGTGCGAAGGGACACACCTGTAGCGCTGCACTGCCGATCCGGGCAGCATTGCATGTGTAGCGTGCGTTGCACTTAAAATGCGTACACATGCCATATATATGCTGTGCGGTGAAATATTCTGTACAATTCTGAATCTGTTGACGTAAAGGCAAATGACGGCTGCACGCTCGCACACAGCGGAAGACACAGCGGCCCATGCACTTGCCGCAGGAAATGCAACCCTCTCGTATGAGGGAGCAGGGCTACGAAAGCTTCGCAAAAAAAAACAAAAACAAAAAAGAAGCCTTACGCGTTTTTGCGCCTATTTAAATTTTCTAGCGCAAAGACGCAGCGAACAAGCTATTGCTATGGGAGTAGGTATATAGCCTGGTCACACGTGCATTTTCACGCGTATAGCCATCCTTGACTTGTGAAACGCACTTCGCCCCGACGAGGACGACGCCATCTACGCTTAACGGAAATTAACGCTTAACGATCGCACGGGTCGTCTCAATGATGTGTTTTCGAAGACAAATACAATTCAGTGGCGCGATGAGAGACCGCTGCTCCAAACGCCCACTGTACCTGTCGTACTTACTGTATATACTGAGCTTACTTTACTTTTTACTTAATTTCTTCACAAGCACACGCACACGCGAAGGGGGTGGGGGTTGCTCCCATGTCTTTGATATACATGTATAGGGTCTGCTTAAACTACTGATATTTATTATCGATCACGTGACCTAGAGGAAAGCGGAAGTTTGCCCCCCCCCCCCCCCCCCCCGAAAAAAATTTCTGGCTACGCCGCTGCTGTGGCCGTAGGGAGGAGGGTTGTCGGCTCTCCTTACAGAGGAAGCGCGGTCGGTGAGGTCGCGCGCAGTCTCGTGAGCAGACTCATTGAGGTTCGGGGGAGCACCCTCGACCGACCCTACGTGAGCGGGAAACCAGTGCATCGAATAATGCGTGAGAGCATCCGGATTGGAGACGCTAAGAAGACGAGCAGCTTGCTCGGCGATGCGACCCTTCTGAAAAGCCCTAACTGCCGTTTTAGAATCGCTGTAGATCTCAGACCCACGACCGTCTAGCAAGGCGAGGGCGATTGCGGCTTGCTCGGCGACTTCGGGGTCTGAAGTGCGAATTGAAGCGCTATTGGAAAGCTTGCCGCTGGAGTCGACCCCGACGAAGGCAAAGGTCTTTCCATCGCTGTACTCCGCGGCGTCGACGAAGCGTGCTCTGATGTCTTGTTGATAGATCTGTTTCACAATTGCTACTGCTCTCGCCTTGCGTCTGCCCTCGTTGTGGACGGGATAGACGTTTCGAGGCACGGGGGCCACTTCGAACTTGTCTCGAATGCACCTAGGGATCGGGGTACTGACCCTCGAAGATACCGCAGGAGGGTAACCCAGCTCTTCGAGGATGCGTTTACCTGCCGCTGTGGTGGTCAGGCGAGCGAGTTGCGCGCGTTCTTGGGCTTCGGCAATCTCCTGGCGGTGTTGTGTACCCCCAGCTTGAGGAGATCTTCGGTGTGGGTCCTAATGGGTAGCCCGAGAGCCCTTTTGACTACTTTGCGGATGAGAGCATTGAGCTTGTCTCGCTCCGCTCTGAGCCAGTTGTGTGTCACATGTAAGAGGCCGCCGGTGGCGCGAAAAAGAAGAGGAGCACGCGATGCCTGGTGTTCGGAACGGCGCGAGCGCGCGAGGCGCACGAACCGAGGCATAGTCGAGAGATGAACGGCGCTGTCCGTGGAGTTTAAACGTGGCACCGGGTCAGGAAGGTCGCATCGCCAGCTCCGCTCTGGCGACGGGAGACTTGGGGGTCTGGTTGAGTCCGCGACGCTGGCCGTCCAAGGTGTGGCCGTCGACCTCGGCAAGTTCGGGCGAGGCTCCTGGACGGGCTGCAGCTTCTCACGGCAGGACCAGGCACCCCAGAGAGGATCCCCCTTCTGCGACAGACCGGCACGTTCGATTCTCCACGGGACGCCACGTCGGCACTCACGAAGAGATTGCGACGCATCCCGACGCTAGGCCTATCCAGGTGGGCCTAAGCAACGCCGAGCGCCATCGCTGACGAGCTCATCACCGACGAGCCGACGAGCTCACCGCCGACAAAAGAGACAACGCGAGGCGTCGGCACCTACGACATCCTCAACGCTTCGGACGAGCCCGACACGGACGCGACGAGAACTTCAAGACGACGATCTGTAAGAGACGATCCCGTTTCCGATTTACGACGCAGTTAGGCCGGGGCCAAGGTGGCCAGACTTTGGCGAGAAAAGCTAAGACTGACCGAGAGACTTTAAGGCGGAGCTAGGCTCCGGAAATGAGATAGTGGTTTTCTAGTTGTGTTGTATTTAGTTAGAGATTTGGATGTTCTTTTAAATAAGCTTTTTCGCTCAGTTATGTCTAGTTTTGCGCGCCTTTAGTTGTTTAGTTGTGGTTTTAGTGTTGTGTGTCGCGTGTGTTCACCGTCCCTGTACATATTAAATCCTCGTTTGCTGTGCCGCCAGTCGTGTCTCTCCTCCATCGAGAGTAGCGCATGCACGCAACTCTCCACACTCCCAAGTACAGGTGACAAATATTGGCGAGCCTGCCAGGATAGATACGGCCCAGTCACCGATACTCGGGAGTGGTAAAGATGGAGTGGGAACGTTTGGCGGCGGTAGCGAAGGATTTAAATATGTCGAAGGAGGAGACGATGGCGTTTTTCGAATACACGCAACAAGAGAAGGGAAAACAGCAGAAAAGCGAAAAAGAAATTTTGGAACTTAAGTTAAAACTAGCGGAGATGGGCGCGGGCTCTCGTGACGGCGCGAGTTCGCCGGGGTCAGCGTCATCCAACTCTACTTCGCCCAGGCCAAAGCAGATTTGCCCCAGGAAGTTAATGGCTCCATTTGATGAGCGTAGGGACGATTTAGATGCGTACTTGCATCGCTTTGAAAGAATAGCGGTCGGGCAAGGCTGGGCAAGGAACGAGTGGGCTAGCGCCTTAAGCCTGTGTCTAGTTGGTGAGGCTTTAAGTGTGTTTGGACGGATGCCCGCCGAAGAGAGCCTAGACTACGACAAAGTAAAAAACACTTTATTGCAAAGATTTCGGCTAACCGCTGAGGGTTTCCGCGAAAAGTTCAGGTCATGCAAGCCGGAAGACGCGGAAACTGGAAAACAGTTTGCATGTAGATTGACAAACTACTTTGAGAGATGGATGGAGTTGTCAGAGGCCAACAAGACATATGAAGGGGTGCGAGACAAGGTCCTAGGAGAACAATTCCTCGCCAGGTGCAGCGACAGTCTGGCGATATTCCTCAAGGAGAGGAAATTAAAAACATTAGAGGAAATGGCAGCGCATTCAGATCAGTTCGTAGAGGCGCAGGGTCTGAGGAATTTAGGAAAGAGTGGCAAGGACGCGCCGATGGCAGCTGCAGGTGAAACGAGGAATCGGGGCCCAATGAACAGGCAAGGGACGCCCCAAAGATGTTTTCTTTGTAACCGGCTGGAACATATAGCAATGAACTGTCGGGTGAAGGATAGTCGACGTGGTCCACCAGTGGTTTGCCAGCTATGTCAAAAGAGAGGGCATGGAGCGCACGAATGCAGATCAGGATACGCAGACAAAGCTGCATGTATGATGAAAGGTAAAGAGGGTGAGCCGAGAGAAAAGAACATGCCCGTGGTGGAGGGAGAAGTTCAAGGACGCAGGACCACGGTATTGAGAGACACGGGGCGAACACAGTCTTAGTCAGGGAGAGTCTGGTACCATCCGAGAACATGACCGGCTATTTCAAACCAGTCATGTTGGCGGACAGGTCTGTTAAGTATTTACCAGAGGCGCGAGTTCAAGTATCAACACCATATTTCACAGGAGTAATCACAGCTAGGTGTGTAGAAGATCCTCTGTTTGATTTGATTTTGGGAAATGTATCAGGGGTGAGAAGGGCGGATGACCCAGACCCTAACTGGAAGAGGACAGAAGATTTAGAGGAGAGGAATAAGCCAGAAGCGCCAGAAGAGGAGACACCTGAAGTAGAGGTAGCAGCGGAAGTACAAACGCGAGCTATGAGTTATCTCCAACGCGCAAGCAAGGAAGCGGGAAGCCAGCGCCGGAGGGAGCGGGGGGGGGGGGGGGGGGGCGCACTTCTACTCTGCCAACAAGCGCGCTCGTCGCTCGCTCGCAGCGTCGCTTATCTCCACACGGCTCTGACCTTTATGCGCCGTGCATTTGCCGCTCAGTTTCCGTTGAAGCGATAGACCGCACGTACCTTCGCCCGTTGCTGCGGCGTATGCGCTTGCTGCCAGCGTTTTGACAGCCGTTGTCTGAAGTCATTCAGTGTGATCTCTTCATGTTTGTTTGTGCGCGCTCACACCACGCTTGTTCAATCAGTTAGTAATAGTCGGGCCACATTTTCCAACGCACGCTACACATGCAATGCTGCCCGGGTCGCAACACTCCATTTGCTAGTAGGTACAGCGTTTGACCGCTGGCGCCACGCTGCGCCGCTCGCGCGTACCGCGTTTCTAGGTGGTTCCGTTCACTGAGGGCGCTCGAACGCAATCATATGGTTTGCACGAATGCAACATTTCGAAGCGTGGCTGTATTGCTGAGTGGATACGGCGCTCGCTTCGGGATCTTGCGTACGCGGGTTGGAAACCCGCTCGGGCTATTTTTTTTTCTTAATATCACGCTTTTCTCTTTTTTCTCTCTCTCTGTTTGCCAGCGCGGTCGCTTGAACCCCGTGGCCACGGCGGCAGCCGTGGTGCCGGGCGCCGACGCGAAGCGGCGGTCGTTGGGATGTTGCGGAGCGCAGCGTAGCAACACCCCAAAGAAAAAAATACTGCTCCAGTCAGGTAGACTGCTCCCTCCCTGATAGTGAGATTATATTTGGATCATAAAAACAGTGATGCATTTATAATAACACCTATCCCAACAGCAGGCTAAGTGACCACCAGCCCAGCGTTTTCTCCGTCAACGCCTCCTCCGTTCCAACGGCGGCGGCTCGAAACATGGTACGCGCGAGCGGCGCAGCGTGGCGCCAGCGGTCAATCGCTGTACCTACTAGCAAATGGAAATACGCGCCCGGGTCGGCAGTGCAGCGCTACTGGTGTGTCCCTTCGCGCGCGCTGCCCACGGGAAGCGCTTCTCATCAACACCACCGTTTCACACGCGCCTTCTCGTGGTCATCGAGTCTCTCTTCATGTCGGTCTACTTACGCCGCAGCACACCTGCTTACTTAATCAGCTCATGTTTACTACAATTCATATTGCTACCAAAGCCGCTCACCTTCGTATGACATTGCTGTGTTGCTATCGCATTCATTGCTTCGCCCTTAGGGCGAAACTGTGACATTTTTTTTCTTTTTCTTTTTCGACGATCGCGTTGAAGCGAGAGAATACACAGCGCGAAGGTCAATATGCCCGCGGTCATCGAGCGAGATGTGTTCATGTAACCTGTGCGCGCGTGACACCGTGCTTATTTAGTTAGTAAGCGCATATTTACAACTTTATACGGCCGATAAAACTAACATCCTTACTTCGTATCGCTGTCTATTAATTGGCTATCGCAATCGATGCTGCTCCGCCTTTTGGGCTAAAGTGCGACATTTTTCTTAAGCCGCTCTAAGCCTCATAATTTTTTTCTCTTGGGGGGGGGGGGGGGGGCGAGTTTTTCGGACTGTTCGGTTTTTCGGACTGCTCGATTTTTCAGTCCCTCGAAGTCCGGAAAATCGGTCGGCTACTGCACTCGGAAAGTGAAGCATTCAACAGTGCGCCACCCGTTCTAAATACAAAGCCATCCCGATGCTCGTGTGTCACACAAGATTTTTTTTTTTTTTTCGGATGACTAGGTATCAAGCGCTGCCACAAGATCGTTTATACGCGTGGTTATCGCTTTCTAACGTGGCTACTGATTTAACCGCGCACGAAATGTTTCATACAGACCTATTTCTACGAAAATAAACGGTCCCTGACTGCACTAAAGAAAAGGGATGCTAAAACAGAATTAACCAGGTAATGTTCGTGTTGTTTTAAACAACACACGAGAAAATGTATATTTTAATTTTCAACATTGACAGGTCGATCGATCTTTATTGCAGTGGTTTTCTCACTACACTTTGTTATTTTTGACACAGCCGCCCGTATTCTGTCGCTCTTCGAGCCACATTTCGCTTGGTTCTGCATATTTCTGAGCATCTCCTCGCCTTGCTTACTCAAGGCAAACAGCAGTCTTCAAAGCAAATGTGCGAACAAGCTTTTCCATCAGATTATGGCATTTAAGGAGTTCGATGAAATACCGCAAGGAGCTTCTCAGCTTTGCGATATCAACAAGTTCACCAAGTGGGAGTGAACTTGTCGCTCTTTATCCGGTGCAGCCAGAGATAGCACGGCGCTTGCTGCCCTAGCAAAAATTCTAATACAAAAACTAATAGCCTATTAGGTTATTGACACTAATACAGTCTATTAGTGTATTAGTCTAATAGACATAGGTGTATTAGTCTAATAGGCCTATTAGTCTAGTAGGTCTATTAGTGTATTGGTCTAGTAGGTCTATTAGTGTATTAGTCTAATAGGCCTATTAGTGTTAGTCTAATAAGTCTATTGCTGTGAAAGAAAATGTTGCAATGCACCAGATAACGAAAAACAGGTAAAATTTCTAGAAGCATTTATTAGCACAGCATATCTTTTTACAGATTTCTCTTTCGAGATCTTCGTCAGGTCAGCAATCTTGATTGAGAGAGCTTTTCGTTGACTTCGACCAGAGGACGTCCTTTTGATGAAGTGGTTAAAAAAACCTGGGTACAAAAATACACACATATAGAAACAGTTGAAAGCAGGGGTGCTAGTTCTACCACGAAACGTTTAAGCTGGCAATATTTGCTTCCAAATTAGAATAAATGCGGCTCGGCAATATTTTAGGACAGTTGATATATGCTAGCTCAAAATATTTATAACAAACAATGACGTTACCTGACGTGACAGGACAATTACAAAGCACACAAAATCAACATAAGATGTATGTTCCATCGAAACTGTAGACAGATATAAGGAACTCTAGACAGAAATCTTGCACAGCGTTGTCGGAAACAGGCATGTTATTGCTGCAACGCACACGGCCCGACAGCACTGTACTTACGTCCACCGTCAGGATTAAAAAAAAAAGAAGAAAACGCTTCATACTGTACTACAGAGGCATAAATAAGAAGTATAATTACCTCGAAATGGCAAATCGGCGCCGGGGAAAACGCTGCACATCGATGCACGCTGATAGATCCACAAAGCCGCGAAGGACAGGGGTAAAACAGTTGCCTTGCGTTGTTTTGAAGTATTAATAGCATCCATAGATAAAACTATCCAAATATATTACTGCACGAATGAGATTGCGCAGGCGCTAACACCACGGGTTCCTTAAAAACACATCGTTCATTCACTAACACGCACGCCTCGCTACGGTGGCTAGCCTCGCCTTGACATGGCAGCCGCCATTGCACACGTGCTGTGCGCAACTACGGCTGACTACGGTCGCAGTTTTATGTCTTTCCTGCCCGCCGTGTTCCCTTCTCTGCGCTACTGCTCTTTGATGTTAATAAATATTACGGCCTTTTATATGCGGTATCAAGTCAGTAATTTAGGTTAAAAGTTTTTACATGTACTTTTTGCGCACTTCAACAGAAAATACGACACTAAAGAAACTTCAGCCTCAAACAAATATGGTTGCTGCTATTGCCATGGGTGTTCTGTGTTCGTAAACCGTTGTTCGTAAGCTGACCGGGCAGCGCGATTCTGCCTTGCAGATTACAGCTGGCAATTCGTTTTTTTGTTTTGTTTTGTTTTTCATGGGGAAGTATTCGCTGTGCTGTAAACACTAGCTGTTTCCTCAACGACTCATCGCGACGAGGTTCAGTGAAGCAAAATTGGCAAGACCATGTTGGCGCACGTTGCTTTTGTGTATGTCGCCGAGAGATGGCCAGTTTCACTAGCTTAGTGCGCTGAAACTAATGCAAACGTGCGAACGCAGTCTGCTGCACATTTATACAGCAGGCCTGATTTTTAATTATTCAGTGATTAAATAGAAACACCTCTCCATGCAAGCAAGGGGTCCGCTAGTCTATTTTTTTCATCAACTTTCACCAACAAACACGAGCTGTGGAATCCAGCAATACATGTTGTATCAGACCAGCAACAATCTGCATAAGAATAATAGGACCTATTAGTCTAACAGAGATACTAGTAGACACGCAACACTGTTTGCATAAGACTAATACAGGGCCTATTGGTCTTATAGGTAAATCAGTACGACTAATAGAAATTTCTATTGGTCTAATACAAAACTGATACAACTAATACAAAACTGTATTAGACCAATACAAACTTCTAATAAATTTCTATTAGTCTAATACAAAACTAATACAACTAATACAAAACTGTATTAGACTAATACAAACTTCTATTAGAATTTTTGCTAGGGTGTCGCTCTTTCCGCTTAACTGGTATCGCGAAAAGCGCTTTCTCGGACTCCCGGCGGTTGCTGCACCCGAACGTGCAGCACCCGGGCATTCCCTTTCGTTTTGTTTTAAGTCTACGAAAGTTACATATACACTAAATTATACAAAATGCAAAATCTGACCTCGTTGATGACTCGTACGCGCGGCGTGTGCGAGCGATGTCTGTCTGCTTATCTCCTCCGGCGCGGCTTAGATCCGCCATCTATAGTGGAAAGTGATCACCTAACGGCAACTGACCAATCGGCGGCGGGGCAGCTAATTAGAGAAAAGGGCTGCGGTACTTTCCAGGTTCCAGTGACCTTAATTGGGACGTACGCGCTAGAGCTTTCTCGTCTCCTGTTTGCAGCTAAGGTTGCAACTAAGGCTGGCCCTATTGTCACGTTGAACGTTTTAATTCCCCGGTGGTGCAATTGGCGATGGACGTCAACAAATCCGAGACTGTTTGGCGCAGTTAGGCGCAATTTTCGTCGATTGTATCAGGATGGCGCAGTAAATCCCAATTGGCGCACTTTGGCGCAGTTGGCGCAGGAGTGGAATCACTGTCGGTTAATGTTAAAACCATGTTAATAAAGGTGGAATGCTCAAAAACTGTGTGCTTGGACCAATATATTGTAGTGCTGCCCATTGCCAAGATATATTGCAGTGCTTATTGCCAATGCTTTGAAAAAACTATACGTTCACTAAGAAAAGTGTGCTTCAATTAACATACGTTTTACACATGCCTAATGTTTTTGCAGTAAGAAGAATTGCTGAATTAAGGAGCTACAGCCCAGCAGCCTGTTCGAAACCAGGTTTATCAAGGTCGAATGGTCGATACCTGTAATGGACGTTACTCGGAGGCACTCATATTTAATGTTGATTGCTAGCTTGTCTAGTCGTGTTTACTTTTTTGCAATAAAAAATGTTATTGCTGTATGTGTTTCGTGTATTGCACAAGCGCAAACCTGCATGCCGCCGGCCGGCGAAACGCCGCAGGGGCATGGGGAGAGGGAAGGAAAGGGAGACGAGGGGGCGCTAGAGGGGAGGGTGAAAGAAAACGGATGTCAAAATCCTGATTGTAGCAGGATTCAATCTGTATTTTTTAAATGCTTATAATGGTCTTACAAAATCCCATTTCAAGACAGGATTTTTCGAAACTACTTTAAGCAGGATTCTAGAACTTCTTGCAATAGTCATATCCGCCGGACATTAGCAACGATATACGACCGCTTATCACCTTCTAAACGGACTGCACGGATTTTTTAGCGCGTCTTTCAGACGTTCATTTAGTCTTGGCGAATCGGTATGGAAGCAGTTTTCTATCGCTTTTGTGCTAGCTGGGGAGTGTACGACAAACATATTTGATAGGTCATGACATAAATGTCTTGAATTGCGTGTCATGTAGGTCATGACAATGACCCAGCGAAAAAGATTAACACTCAAAAACCACTGAAATGGGTTTGGACATGGGTACTAAGGGAAGGAAACACTACAAGATGCTGGTACAAGTCATAGCCATAAGCATGACTCAGCAAAAATGACAATGAGTCAGCGCAAAAAAGATTAACACTTAAAAATCACTGGAATGAGTTAGGACGTGGACACTAAGTGAAGCCTTGCGCCTCGCTTTTTCTTTCCTGTATATATGTTTACAAATCAAATAATCAAAGTGAAGGGAACACTCAATGATGATGGTAGAAATCATAGTCATGAGCATGACAGCAAAAATGACAATGACTCAGCGAAAAAAGATTCACACTCAAAAGCCACTGAAATGGGTTCTGACGTGGTACTAAGGGAAGGAAACACTAAAGAGAGAGAGAGAGAGAGAAATAGAAGAGAAGAAAGGCAGGGAGGTTAACAAGACGCACGTCCGGTTTTCTACCCTGCACTAGGGAAAGGGGATATAGGGATGAAAAGAGAGAGAAAGGACATAGAGAGAGCACAGTTTCGCGCACATTTGAAGCTTCGCACGAAGTCTACAGACGGTCGCCAAGACCTGTTGACTTGAGGTAGTGCAACAACGCTTTCGTGGCTCTGTGCCATCGACGCATACGGCCATGGTCCAAGGATCTTCATTTCCGAAAATGGTTGAGAGTCCAGCCGGTTCAATGCTGTCCGGAGAGCTTCACGCTCGACGTCGAACTGGGGACAGAGACATAAGACATGTTCAATTGTTTCTCCGGTTCCACAAGAGTCTAGATGCTGGTAGAAGTCATAGTCATGAGCATGACTCAGTAAAATGACAGTGACTCAGCGAAAAAAGATTAACACGCAAAAACCAATGGAATTGGTTCGGACGTGGGCACTAAGTAAAGGGAACGCTAAAGGATAATGGTAGACCTCATAGTCATGAACATGACTCAGCAAAAATGACTGACTCAGCGAAAAAAAATGTACGCTCAAAAACCACTGGAATGGGTTCGGATGGGGTACTTGGTAGAGGAAAAGGCTAATGTTGTTGGTCGAAGTCGTAGTCATGACCGTGACTGAGCAAAAATGACCATGGCTCAGCAAAAACACGATTGACACTCAAAAACCACTGAAATGCGTTCGGACGTCGGTACTTAGTGAAGAAAACACTAAAGGATGGTAGTAGAAGTCATAGTCATGAGCATGACTCAGCAAAAACGTCAATGACTCAGCGAAGAAAGATTAACACTCAAAATCCACTGAAATGGGTTATGACATGAGTACTAAGTGAAGGAAACACTAAATGATGATGGCAGAAGTCATAGTCATGACCATGACAGAGCAAAAATGACAATGACTCAGCAAAAAAGATTAACACTCAAAAACCACTGAAATGGGTTCGGACGTGGAGAAGGTAACAATAAACAATGATGGTGACGGTGACAAGAACGTTTATTGGTCCTGAGAAACTGGCCAGGGGAAGCCTTCGGCTCCCCCTTGCCAGTTTCTTGACTTGAGAGAGCCGAAGGCTCCATCAGTTCAAGAAATGAGTACTCAGGTCAAGAAATGAGTACTAATTGACCTTCGGCTCCCTCAGGTCAAGTCGGTGGCTCCGCCCATGATGGCACCCGGAGGCAAAATCCCGTTGCGATGTCGTTGGCCCTCTGGACTGCCTGGAGCTGGAGGTGGTGGTGGTGGTCACTTCTTAGGAACTCCTCCCACTGTTCCTTTGTGGCAAGTATAGTTTTCTATCACTGGGCACAGACAGCTAGAGCATATGATCAAAAGAGCATGAATCGGCTCCGCGTTTGGGGCATGACTGCGAGATGTGCACGTGGGCCTATCCTGCTAAGGGACCGCGGAGTGGGGTACGTGCGGTTTTGTAACATTCTGAGCGTGCTAGCTTGTGGTTTATTTAGTTTTGGGTGAGGAGGAGAGAACCACCTCCTTTCCAAGCGGTAGTGTGAGACGATTTCATGAAAGGTGCACAATGGGTCTTTCTGGATGCAAGCCTCATTGCGAGGAGGGCCGTTGACGGCTGCGCGGGTCGTGAAATCGCGCGCCAGCTGGTCAGCCCGTTCGTCGGGGTTGCAGTCTTGCGGTTGGATCGAGTCCCCCAGGTGGGTCGGGAACCATGAAATGTGGAAATATGCTTCCGTGCCGATTTGACCGAAATTAGTGAGCGTGTTGATCGCAATTCTATTCGCCCGTTTCGATACGTGCGCCACCGAAAAGGACCTAACGGCTGTATGGGAGTCCGAGAAGACGAAGAGGGGAGAATGTGCGCATTGTATGGAAAGGGCGATAGCCGCCTCCTCGGCCTTGTAAGCAGAATTGGTGTGCACAGAGGCCACATTCACCAGATTGTCTTTCGCATGCACTACCGATAGGGCGAATGCGTCTCCGCTGTCGTATCTAGTGGCGTTTACGAATAGAGCGTGTAGTCCCTGTCGAGTGATCTGTTTGAGGATTGCCTGAGCTCTCGCGCGTCTCCTACTCTCATTGTGTACTGGGTGCATGTTGTGCGGAATTGGGTCTACCTTGATTAGGGAACTAACATTTTTAGGTAGAGTCTTTATCCTCCGGGTCGTGCTTGGGCCGAATGCCCGCCTCATTTAGTATTCTAACTCCTGCCCTGCTGGACGATAGTCTATAAGGCTGCGCCGCCGAGTGGGCTTCTATAATTTCGTCTATCGTGTTATGGAGCCCTAGCTACACTAGTCGTTCGGTGCTCGTGAACTGGGAAAGTCCCAGCACACGTTTGAGGCCTGTTCTTATACGCGCATCTAATTTGGCCTTCTCTGCCCTGCTCGAATTAAGGTAGGGGGTTATATAGGTAATGTGGCTTAGGAAAAAGACCTGGAAAGCTTTGATAAGATTGTCCTCCTTTAGCCCGCCTCTTCAGTTGGAGATGCGGGTGATCATTCTGATGATGTTTCCAGCCTGACCAGAGAGCTTATTGAGAGCCATCGCGTTGCAACCCTAGGCGTCGATGAGCAGACCTAGAATTTTGACCGAGTCTACCCTCGGTATTGGCTGCCCGTTTTTGGCTTTGATAACTATCGGGAGACTTTCCAGAGGCTCGAGGTTTCTGACTCCCTGCCTAGATTGTCTGTACAGTAAGAGTTCCGATTTGGACGGGGAGAGATCGAGCCCCGTGCCGGAGTGGAACCCCTAGATGGTTTCTAGCGCGTTCTGTAATGAGTGTTCAATCGTGGCCATTGATCCTCCCGGCACCCAGATCCTAATGACATCCGTGTAAATGGCGTGTCCCACGTTCTGGATCTCTGCGAGGCGAGCGGAAAGCCTGTGCATGGCTGTGTTGAACAGTAGCGGAGAGAGAGCCCTGCGGGGTGCCACGGTTTCCCAGCTCGTATGGACCCCCCGAAACCGTTCCTAGCCTGATGTGTGCCTTGCGGTTCGCCAGGAAGTACCTTGTGAAGTCGTGAAAGAGAGAAAGAGAGAGACAGAAGAAAGGGGAAAGGCCGGGAGGTTAACCAGATGGGAAGATCCGGTTTGCTACCCTACGCTGAGGAGATAGAGGGGAGGGGGAGGTAAAGTGACAGGAAAGTAGAGATAGAGAAAGAAAGGAGCACAGATAAACAATCACAATCGGTCAAAGGTGACACAGCGCAGTAGCACTTAATTTGCAGCACTATAAACATCTGTCTGGGCTACAGCCGCTTGTCCAAGTCTGTTGTCCTTAAACACTGCAACAGTGTCTTCGTCACCCTCCGCTGTGGTGGCTTGTGATGTCGGCATTCTAAAATAAGTTCATCTGTTAGAGGTCTTTGGTCAAAACGCGCTATCGCGTGCACGAGTGATCGTCTCTGTAAATTGTAGCGATGACAGTCACAGAGAAGGTGCTGAAGAGTCTCCCTGCTACCACAGTGATCACACGATCGAGGCGTCGTTGGCCCATCCGATTCGAAATGCAAAAAACTTGGTAAAGGCCACTCCTAGCCATATTCGAAAAAGTAGGGTAGCTTCTCGACGGCAGAGTCCAGCTGGGATACAAAGGCGTAGAGAGGAGTCTAAGTTGTGCATCCGGTTGCTTTGAAAACTTCCTGCGTTCCACAGGGAGAACGTGATATCCCGGGTGAGCATTCGAAGTTTTCGAGCGGCATCTGTCCTTGATAACGGTATTGGTTCCTCTTCGTCGGTTTGAAGAACCGACCGAGCAACGTTATTGGCGTGTTCGTTTCCTATGATGCCGCAGTGACTTGGAAGCCTTGTGAAGTCGTGAAAGTTCCTTCGCAGGTTAAGGGCAGAAATTTCTGGCAGTATGTGCCCGTGTTTGACCCTGTCGAAATCTTTGGTGAGGTGCAGCGCGAGGATTTCCCTTACATCGCGGGTCTTATCAAAAATAGCCCTCTTGAGAAGAAGCATATCGTCCTGTGTTGATAGGGACTGTCTGAACCCGACTAGGTTGTGCCTAAAGAGTTTCCTGCTCTCAGTATGTGCAACGATTCTGTTGTGGATCACGTGTTCCGCGACCTTGGCGATGCAGGAAGTAAGAGAGATGGGCCTCATATCGTCGATGTGCGGGGGCTTACCCGGCTTAGGGATGAGTACTACTTTGGCGGTGCGCCATTCTTCTGGGACTTGGTCGGAATTCCATACTCGATTGTTCTTGGCTGTAAGTGTTTCGATGGCCCTGTCGTCCAGGTTCCTGAGGAGCTTATTCGTGACTCCATCCGGCCCCGGCGCCGATCTGCTGTTAAGGTTGTACAGGACGTTCTGATTTCGGACGTCTCAAATGGCTCGTCCAGATCTGGCACCGGATGGCATTCGTTAGCAATTTCCTCGCCCCGGCGGTCCGAACCCTGGGCCAGGGGGAGGTATGTGTACGCTAGGTTTTCGGTTACCTCCTTCTCTGTGAGACCTATCTAGAATGGTTTCTTTAGGAGTCCTATCCGACGCGAGATTGAGTGTGCTACTGGATTGCTTATCGCGGTGAAGATTTTTAAGCAGGCTCCATTTACTTCCCGTTCACATGCAACCGTCCGTTTCTGCACATGTTTCATCCCATTGCTGTCTGGCGATTTGGGATGCGTAGGACTCGATTTCCCTGTTGAGGCACGCGATTCTCGCCCTGAGTCTGCGGTGGAGTCTATGGGTCATCCACCTTTCCAAGAGGGCATTCTTTGTCTCCAGGACGTGGGCAAGCTTCGAATCCATTTTAGGTGCCTGTATGTATGTAGTGATTTCTTTGGTCACCTATGTCACCGCGCTGTTATGATTTTGTATCAGTTCTGTATAGGTTTAGCTTGGTGTGGCCGTTTCGCCTCTGATTTTGTGGAACAGGTCCCAGTCCCCGTACGTGTACTTCCTGGGTGGTTTGGGGTTTATGCGCACTAGGAGTTCCAGAGTACGGTGATCGCTGCCCATGTCCTCTTGGAGGTTGTCCCATGTGCCTTCTGCGCTTCGGAGGTATGATGATGGTAGAAGTCATATTCATGAGCATGACTCAGCCAAAATGAGAATGACTTAGAGAAAAAAGAATGACACTCAGAAACCAATGGAATGGGTTCTGATGTGGTACTAAGTGAAGGAAAAGGCTATACGTTGATGGTCGAATTCATAGTCATGAGCATGACTATGGCTATCGCCTTAAGGTCTCTTAGGTGTAGCTAAAGGGACTCCTGAGGACTCATGAAATGAATGTCATGACATGCGTGTCATGTAGGTCGATCATGAAAGAGCCGCCTACGTCTTGGTGCTCTCATGGTCGTTTCGTTGACTTGGTAGGCTCCCCCCACACTGCTTTGCCTAACATCGATTCCCACAGGGCGAGATTTGCCGGCTTTTTATAATCTATCTATCTATCTATCTATCTACCTATCCCTCTATCTATCTATATATCCATCTATCTATCTACCTATCTAACTATCTATCTACCTATCTATCCATCTATCCTTTTACGCCGACCCATGGGCCCAAGGTCTGTATTTGCTGCGGCCACTAGGTATGTGCTCCTAATCGTGATGCTATCCTGGTCGTTTCACTGTCGTCATTCCAGCTTCGTGATCTTACTCTCGTCATGCAGTCGTAGTCACACCTCGTATCCCAACTCAGGGATCCAAGTTGTCTAATCGCTTGGGCTGCTAGATATGCGCTCAGGTTCATGATACTGTCGTGGTCATTGCATCATCGTCATTACAGCTTTGTCATCTGACTGTCATCATGCCGTCCTTATCACGAAATCATGGTCAAGCAGTCGTCATCATTCCGTCGTTGTCAGGCTGCCGTTTTATTATTGTCATCCCATCATTGACAATTATTATTGTCGCCATGCTATAGTTGTCATACCGCCTTCATCGTTTGATCAACGTCAATCTTTCTTCGTCATTGTTTTGTAATCATACTGATTAATTCGTGAATATACCGCACTTGTCATACCGTTATGTCAGACTGCCGTGACCATGCCTCCATGGATGAGACCGTTGTCATTGTGCCGCCGCTGCCACACCATCACCGTCATGCAGGTTTCCTGATACATTCATCGTCACGCCATTGTAAACATACACTCGTCGTCATCACATTCTGCTAATGCCGTTGTCATGACATCGTTATTACTGCATAGTCGTCATAGGTTCGTTGTCATACCGTTGGGGTCCCGTCGCGGACGTCCCATTGTCATCATTATAGCTTCGACATCCGACTCTCGTCATATTGTCGCCGCCATACCAATGTCCTCATGCCATGCTGTCATTTAACCATCGTCATCACTTCAGTAGCGTCCTTAATTGCCGTCAAGCCATCGTTGACATGCCACCTTCGCCGATTCATCGACGTCATTCCTTGTTCGTCATCCTCTCGTAATCATGCTGTCACCCTACAATTGTGATTATGCCGGCGTTGTCATTCCATGCGTCGTCATCGCACAGACGCTATCATACATCCATTGTCATATCGTCGTCGTCATATCATTGTCGTCGCCGTGTTGTCGTCGTTATGCCACCGTCATATTTTAAAATCGACATCTCATTGTCGTCGTTATACGTCTTTGTCGTTACATCGATATCAATCCTTCTTCGTCATTTCATCGTCACTGCATCAGTGTCATACAGTCGTCATGCCTGCATGCTCATGGGCGACCTTGGCAAGCGAGTGCCATAGCAAAGTGGGAAGATACCGCAGTATGTGGCATGTAGCCGAAACAGCGAAAGTATCAGAATTAACGCTACACGTGTGAAACAAACGTCACTTCAGAAATGGGGTCTCTCGCTACCAAGCGCGTAACCAGGACTTTTTTCGGCGGGAGGGGTTTAAGGTTGCACACGCACACTCGGTGTTTTCCAAGAACTTTTCAGGTCCCTCTTATGATTTTGGCAGTTGAATATTAGGCTTATGTGATGCCAGATATATTTGTAAAGTGGACAAAAATCACAATTCCGCGCCCGTAAAGCACGTGCACATGAAAACAGGGAGCAGAGCATCGGCTACAACAATTTAAGGGGGGGGGGGGGCTGAAGATCGGTGCTGAGGCAAGTCGAATTTGTCAACAACTCGAAGCAAAGGCAAGTGTTTGACGTAATAGTTCAGGGGAAACCCGCTGGCGGAGAGAGAAGTAATTAAAGGGCAAATGAGACATCCACCCAATCTTAGCAATTTCTACAAAGGAAACCCATACAGGTGCCTCGAAAGAAAAGCCTCGCAGTTGAAGAAAAATTGCTACGATTGCTACGATTGGGTGGGTGTCTCATTTTCTCTTTAATTACTTCTCTCTCCACCTAGCTGGTTTCCGCTGAACTATTACGTCAAACACTGATGATTACGTTGCACTTGAGCAGAGTGTTTTCAGGACGTTCGTCACGTTGGATTTTGTGTCGTGAGAAGAGAAAGGAAGCTTGAGACACGGTGGCTACATTGCTCGACTGCTATTCGCATCACCATCGACGGTCGTCATGAGATGAGTTCTGCCGTACTTTGTTTTTGTTTGTTCGATTAAACATGCACGTTATCATCAGTTTGCAGGTTATCTGCAGCATTCGCATTGCAGCACTCGCACTTGTTGTTTAGCTGGTTCAACGCTGTCTCGAACCTCTGCACTATCTTCCCCTAGACTCGAACAAGAGGATAAGCCTTCCTTACAGGGGTCGTGGTAAACGTGTTTGACCTCATGCCATGCTGAAAAACGCCATTACTCGACCATATAGGTGTGCCATGTGAAGATGGCGCCATAAATTTAGCCTCGCGCACGACGTTCAGGGAGGCGTAGCTATTCAGTACGTTTGTTCATCGCAGCAAGAACGATCCCATTTGAGAAAGCTCAGTATGTCATAGTAGGTATAATTTACCGAACTCAAATGGTGACAATCAGGAGCTGCAAGGTCTACAACAGATCAATATGTTACAAAAATTTCATGCTTACTCGGCCATCGTAACACTGGCTGCTTTTATGCTGAGAATGCACCCGCTGTCAGCTTACTTTCGCAGAAAACTGACGTCTCGAAGTACCGTAACATCCCAATCACAACACATAGACAAACTCAAATAACTGGAAAGCGCACTGGACCAAGAAAACAAAATCGAATTTGCATTGACGGATGCTTGCACGCAGTCGTCGACGGTAGCATTCTCTACAGGAACCAGACACGGCGCACCATGCAAGTTGAGGCATGCATTTCTCCACAACAAAAAGGCTGAGAAAGAACATTTTCAATTACCAACACGAATACCTTGTGGGTTCTTGGTGTCTCACAGGAGACCAACCACCGCGGGTTCGAGCTTAGCGAGCCACAGGGCCGCGTCAGCCGTCGCCTCCAGCACCGCTCGCGCGTGAGCTCAGAGGCCGCAAGGGGCTACCGAGCGACGCACGCAAAAGCACAGTAAAGCCCTGAGTTGACGGAAACCGTTTACTGAATCCATCGGCACCAGCACTGCACAAACGCCCGCACGTTTGCGTGAGGCATTTGCCTAAATACGACACTGGTATTCTCTTCCGAATTAAGATAGCATCCAAAAGTAGCCAATCGGACAAGCATATATATATATATATATACCTTGATAAGTCTGTTTATAAGCAACCATGAACAACCATTGCACTCTTGTCGACAACAGAGAACGTGAACAAGAGTGTGCACGCCTTTTTGACTGTTTCTTTTTTTCTAAAGTCCGGTAAGAATTCAAATAAGGTGAAGACCCAAGCATATGTGGTCTTGGCAGAGAACGTGTGATGGGGTGTTTGGTGTTGTTTGCGAAGGGTCGAGTTCGCAAGAAATATCACTTCGTCCGTAAAGTATATGAATTATTCAGGGACTGTGGTAATGCCTACAGTAGGCGCAGCGGACACTTTCCAGGGCACAATCGCGAGAAAGTACATAAATATAAGGGCACAAGCACGTAGTCTTGGTTGAATATTTGTGCGCAAACACGAATTGAGGATTCGGATGAATGATACTTGCCCAGTCATGACGCACATTCTCCCCCAGGTACTCCATTTGTACTGTTGTACAAAGAAGAATCCCGCAATGACATTGGCATTCAATTAGCTATTGGTATGCATACCATTGAAGATGTACAAGTTCAAAATATTTTTCTGGAAAGACACACCAAATAGCCAATATATTCCGGATTATATGAATGATAGGAAACGTACGATACCCGCTTTTCTGTAAAATGCATAACTTTAAATATGTGGAGACTAAATGGTTTCAGATAACGTTGAATAGAACTTCAAGTACTAGTAAAACTGTTGTGAACTTTAATACTACAGCAGCTGTATTATCCTCATTATAGGTTCGTTAAGACTGAAACGGCAAATAACTTACGTCACCACTCTTCTATTAGTGTTCAAGATTTCAATTCATAAGCATACCTTTGAACCGCAGTCACTTTCATGCGAGTGACCTTAGCGTTGCCAGAGAAGGAATAGGTTGCGAAACAGGCTAAGTGATCTGTTCTTGCTGCACTCAAGAATAACATCCTCGTGAAGTCGTCGCCCAGATATCCATGCTTGCGTCCCTAATTGGCTCCGGCGGATGATCAGAGACGTTGGCTGTACCACAAAGAAGAATTGTTTTAACAATAATTCCTCCTTTATTACGGAAATATAGTTATAAAATAAAGCCGACTGTAGGAATAAAGAGACCCACTTCTTGTGAGTCACGGTCTCCCCGGTGCTAAAGCAGCATGCGCAGCAGCTGTGAGTCACGCCATGACATGCGAATTCGATGTGTCCTTATTGCCTCATTCTGCAATCGCTAGATACCATGCTTTACCTCGCAGCATAAAGACACGTGCTTGTCGTCACAGATGCAAAACGAATCACTCGGTGAAAATTGCGCCCACGAGAAGAGCACGTGTGTATATGATCTCGTTCTTCCTCCTCCTGGGAGCTTGACTGTAGCAACGAGGAACCTGCCTTTTTCTTAATTACACATTGCTTCAGAAGCGCAAAACAGAAGCAATTGGGAATGAAAAGAAGGTCATTTGACATATTCCTCACCGACGAATTTTGAGCCGGGTTGAACGAAATTTGAACCGTGTCAATGGCGACCTGTGAAGAAAAAGGTTTTCACAGGTCGCCATCGCAACGCAACCAGTGTATCACAGTCTGCCCCTATTTCAGCAATACAGGTCGCCTTCGCAACGCAACCAGTGTATCAACAGTCTGCCCCTATTTCAGCAAGGCACGTGTCGGCGATTTCACTGCTTGACCCGCATTGACTTATGATAGCTGCGACGTCACCCGCTGGGAGACGTAGTCGAAATTTGAAAAAAAATACAGGGTTTTATATGTGTCAAAACCGCCATCTGATTATGTGGCACGCCGAAGTGGAGGGCTGCGGAATAATTTGGGTTCTTTAACGTGCACCTAAATCTAAGCACACGGTTGTTTTCTGCATTACGCCCCCATCGAAATTGTGCCGCTGTGGCTGGGATTTGATCCCGCGAAATCGGGCAAGACGTAGCCGATTGTTCATCTTCTTCTTGAAGCAGCCATTCTGATATCACGCTGTTCCCTGGCTGTTTGCTGGTTTCGATGAGTCATAGAGTGAAAAAAGAATTAAAATAAATATGGGATTGAGTGCACGCTGAGCAGAAGATCGGCAAACCGGTGATTTAGGTTGCTTTTTCGGCAGTAAACATGGTGTTCTTTTGTTCCGACGGCGAAATAACAACAAATAAGAGGATTGTTTTGAAATTGCTGCGAGTTTGACTGCGTTGTTTCACTGGTACATTGAATTATAGCGTGACAGATACTGACACAAATCATAATTTTTCTGCACCGGTGTGTCAAAGTGTCTCGACAGCACATCGTTCGAAATATGTTATTTAAGAACACATGTGCAGAGCACCAATGCGTTTCTACAACTATAACACAATTTGGGCCTGTATCGCTCTTTATCTGCAAAAAAATTCTAAGACGAAATACTGCACGAAAAATTGTTTCATAGATGAAATGTGATTATGCGTTCTTTCTTGTTTCATGAGCCCCAAGAGCTTTTCATTTACAAGCTTGCGTCGTTTGCTACAAAATTACTAGTTTAACGTTCGGAGTAGTGTGCTTGCAAATATTCAAGTCGAACTTTTATGTTCAACTGAGTGCTTCTGCCGTAGTCAGGACCTTCCAAGCACGTTATTTAAGATGCATTGTAACCTTAACTAAGCGCAATTATTTCGAAAGTACATTACTCGCAATCTCCTAAATGGGGACAAGCCTGCAGTCCAGAGGCTGTATTCTCGAAGCTCTTCGACCATAAAAACTGCTTGACGTTGACCAGCCATCTTGGCCATCATTACGTTCGTCATCACAAATGGATGGAATCTGATTTTAGGATCAGTTTTACTGTCATAACTTTTTTTTGGATACGTGCATACTGAATTAGAGCAAAGCTGTGACAGTGGCTCCCCACCATTCGAGTTAGTGTCACGTGTCCTATAGAGAGATGATCACAGGTTTATAGTGCAATGAAACAAGAGTGGTTGAGTGCAACAGAAGCCGAGCGTTATAAACATGTTACCAACAAGGAAATTAACCTTACCTTGGTGAAAATAATTTCACAACAGGCAATGAAAATTGAAGGAAAAGCACCACGACAGCCGACAGGCAAGCTCTGCCGAGTAACTAACAATAGATCTAATAAAGAAATGGTGTAAAGAAACCAGTTTCTTTATAAAGCATGCAGAAATTATGAAAAATGAGTTTAATAAATAGAGATATCAGCACTGGCGGAGTCATTGTGTACATAAAAAAATTGCAGTTTCGCCCTAAAGGCGAGACATTGATTGCTATAGCAATTAATGTAGTAGACAGCTATACGAAGTAAGCATAGTAGATATATCGGTCGTACAAACAAGTATGGTGTCACACGCGCACAAGCAAACATGAATGCATCCACTCGATGACCACGGAAACTTGCTGTCAAAACGCTAGATTCAGGAAGTGTGGCAGCAGCAGCGACTGAATACACCTCTCCCTGTTTGCAAACATTGTAACGTCACTGCAAGTGCCCCTCCCATCTGCTGCACCTCCGAAGTGAGCGCTGGTTGGCAATAAACGTTCCTGCGACATGTTTTCTCTGCACAAGAGCGCTGCTCGAAGACCTAATATATATCCATTGCTGTTGACTGCGTGGTTTGAAGTTCTCTACCTGCTAAGCTGAGAAGGATTACGTTTGAGAAAAGATGCTGTCCTAACGCAAACATTTTGAAAACAGCTTAAGCTTCCCTTTAAGGGGCCGCTCACCAGGCCTGGCCATTTTCAGCTGACAAGCGTAGTGCATTCACTGCGTGCTGACAATGGTGACAAAAGTCTAGCTATGTATATCTACATTTCAAAATGGCCCATGTGGTCCAATACAACTCAAGTTAAATTATTCGTTCAATTTACGTGATTACACATTTGGCACCGCGAAGTGTGGCTCTATATCCAAGCCCTATGTGACGCAAAAGTGCGGCGTAATATGAAACTACCGTCGCGCTTCCATCTTTCGACGAACTGATTCCGATTGGCGGTTGGAAAGGGAGCATAGCCACATCAGTGGCAGCGTCGATAAAGACGGCTCAACGCGACATATGGCCCAGATTTATTGAACACCGATCTTCATAATACTGCATACGTATTCAGGTGGGTTGAACGAATAATCGAACGGCTGCTGGCTGGGTGCTAATGCTGTGATGCGGAATAGCTCATACCGTGAAGAAGTGCGATTGCGTGACCGATGCCGAGACCGAATCTCGGTCCACCAGCACAGCAGCTCGATGCTCTAAACATTAGGCCACAGTTGCATGCATACTTTTATTGTGGCTACGCCAATAGCTCTTTCGGATCATCGCCACGTGTCAATGATGATGCTCATGTCTATACTGTGGCACACACTCACAGTGGAGGATTGGCCGTTGTGCTGGGCTCTGGAAAGACATGAATCAGGCCTTCGGCATCACCTGTCACTTACATTGCAATAACACAATACGTAACACAGGCTTCAGCATTGTTTGTGCTTTGAAAAAAAGTTGCGCTGTATAAACAGGTGCATTGAATCTATCGCAATTTTTGAGCTCAGCTCTTAGGCACCCGTTCCTGCGTCGTCCTTCCTCGCCGTAACCGAGCGAATGCGGAGGGCAGAGGCCAATGAAAGAAGGCGATAACGAAGAGAGTGCGAGGAGGAAAGCGGAGGAAGCCACCTTGAAGCACAACCAGATGGCGATCACGTCCGCGCATCTGCGGCGCCAGCCGTCTGGGGAAAGAAAAAAAAAAGATCCAGAAAGCTCGTCTTCGCACACAGCGTTCGCCGCAAGTGCTTCCCGGTAAAAGTAACGGTTGCATAAACTGCAGTTGCCGGGAAGCGGCAAATGTTTGGCCGGTCTATAGACCGTTTCACTGATTACAAACATAGGCCCTCCACAGCTTCCGGTTTTGCCCACTGACATAGCTGCTGAATGTAACTGGCAAAGAAGTAACCATGCGCTCAAACATAAGCCCTCAGATTTGCAACACTTTTACCCTCTATATACATAACCATAGTTTTACAAGTGTAGTTTCCAGTGAGTTACACGAAAAAAAATTTAAGTATTAGCCTTGAAGCATTATGCGTCATTCTTTTATTTGCAAACCTAAAAAGAGACTTTTCGTACACTGAAACCACTTGGAAACATGCTTTTTGTTCCCACATAGCAGACTGATAAGGTACATGACTGGACGTTTCTTGGGGGTGGCACGCTCGCTGCAGTTATCGCGAGCATGAAACCGTCTATACTTAGCGCCTCGCGTCATGGCTCTGCCAGTCGGTGCGGTGAGCGATGCGATGCCTCAATATATCGCGAAATGAAAACACGTATAGAGCTGCACAGAAAATTTGCATTAGAGACTATCGTAATCGTCGGTGAAATTTTTTTAGAAATTATTCAATCAGTAGCTTATTTCTGCTCAAGGAAGAGCTTGACTTTGCTTTCTGTCTCATTATATCAAGGAAAGCCTGCATTGAAGCTGTGGTTTCTTCGTGACAACTTCGATGCGAGCGTTTATGCTGTCCTATTTCAAGGTGCCATGCCGTCTGGCTGCTTAGATCGACCTGACGCCATTCTAGAGCAAGAATTTGAAGGTGGTGCTTCCGGCAAATAAATTCACTAAACATTACGTCAGCCGGACAAGTTAAAGTGCACAAAAAACAAAATGTTCGGCAGCGTGAGTGCATACGCTTCGCAAGTGGCCGAAAGAATGAAACAAAAAAGCACTTTTACCGAACGCATAAACTAAATAAGGGTTGCGCCTGTAGTTCCCCGCAACCCAGCATGTCGTGGATTATGATTGAGTCTTCATGAATCTATAGCACACCTGCCAACCTGTAAACACTAAAATTCTCAATGACACCAAGGACGGAGAGAAAAGGGGGAAGGGGTGATGTGCTCCAGAACAAAACTTAAAGGGCAACTCCGGCGATTTTTTGACCATGTCGAGGTAATAAAATATTTAGCTTCCCGAGACCCTCCTGTGATGCACCTGATATGAGAATTGTTCCGCAAATTCGAAAATAATTTTAAATAAGCAGAAAAGAGCAAAAACGAAACCGAAACCTGAGCAAGCAGCCGAGCGAACCTCTGCGTGTGACGTCACGAATGTATCCCCGGCGGGGAAGGCGCGCAACGCATGCCGGTCTGGCCCGTGGGTCGAACGAAACCGGCGAAGAGCAGACGCTCAGCTTATTCGTGACCACGCCGGACTTTCGGGGACCTTCGGGTTACATTGCAAGCTGCACCACCTATTCGGATCTGTCAAATAGTGACCAGTTATGATTCAGACGAATTCAATAGCCACGAATCGCCGTCCTCCACCACTAGAGCCAGCACCCATGCGCAACATATCCCGCTGCGACATGAAGACCAAAGGTTGCCCTAACCACTGATATACGCGCTGCTTGCTATTTTAGGTGTTTTACCCCTCTCAGGGAACGGCTTCGCATGCTCACTGTAAAATGTGGAGCACGACTTTCCGCATTTTTATCCCACAAGAACGCCACTGACAGTCCAAAGCACCGACCGGTGCATTTGTTTACATCCGCAGGTACAGCGATAACTCGTACGTCGTTCGCTTGAGATAGCCGCTCATCGGTGACATCAATTAATGTAAGAACATATCAAAACACGTACATTTTGTGCATGTAAGCACCGTTACATCACTCTGGGTCGCGCTGATACGTGCGACCACACACCTTTGGAAACAGCGAGCGGGAGACCGTAGTAGGCAAGCGTTGTGCAGCCTGCTTATCATTCTTCGTATTCTCTTCATGCACACAATTAGTGTTCCGTAAAGTAGACATAGATTAGGACATTGCACGTATGATCGTTCATTTAGAGAATGTATAGTTTCATCGCAGAAACGCCGATGTCGTGAAGTATGACATCGTTGGCAGCTGAACGAGACGGTCGTTTACGCATGCTGTATCGAAGGGGCCTCCGCTTGCTGCCCATTTGGGATACGAGGCAAACAGTGCACCTCGTAAGCTAAATAATTAGTCAGCATAACAATAGGCAATAATACACCCATGGATTTGCGTAGTCACATTTCATTTAGGGAAGCGCCGGCGAGTGCATGCGACTGGCCGCATTCGAGAACGGCAACGTATACGGATGTTGATTGCGAGTCGTGTTGTCGCTTCTAGCTTTTTGCGTGTGCACTGTACGAAATGAGGAATGGTTTATTTCAAATCCGTATGGTCAAAACTGTACAGAAGCAGCTTTCCTCATCCTAATAGCTTAATTAGCTTCATATCAGTGGGTCTGGTCCGCCAGCAGCAGACGCACGAACTCGGCCACTGTGATAGGCTTAACCTCGGCTGAACGCGATCGGCATCGGCTCAAACTGTGTTTGCGGATGGCGAGGGCTGAAGTTCGTGCAGCCAGCAACGCAACACCGCTTGCCACCCCGCATCACTTGCCCATCCACAGGTAATGTAACTTCTCGCGACAGCAACATCTCACGCCAAGCACTAGCTCACGATCGTCGACTCCTGCACGCTCTCATCGCTGTCGTCTGCATGATCCCGGCATGCTCTGCGTGGACTATTCCTGACGTCATACACAATGTGGCCTATAACTGAGGAGGAGGTAATGTATGGTGCTCGAGGCAATAAATTAAATTCATTTGTAAAAAATCTGGGCAACTCACAAGCCTGCTTTTTTTAGGACATGGCGGAAGTATTCAGAGGAACAGACCCAGCGAATTTCATCGACATCCGTCGACATAAAAAAATCGCCGGAGTTGCCCTTTAACATGCCTAGAGCACACCCACCTTTCGTGGCATACATAAGCATTCTATTAACGTAGGCTTACTTTAGGTACAACAAGCAAGCATCAACAATTCTGGTGTAGCAGAGACTGGCAAGCAACATAGTTCCTTTAGACCAGTTACATTTATAGCAAAGCCGTCGCGTAGGCTATGGTGTTTTGCTGCCAAGCACGACTTCGCGAGATCAAATCCTGATCGCGGCCACGGCACCTCGATGGGGGTAAAATGCAAAAACGCCCCTGCATTGGGGGCCCGTTAGAGACCTCCTGGTGGTCAAAATTAATCCGTAGTCCCCCACTACAGCGTGCCTCGTAATCAAATCGTGGTTTTGGCACGTAAGAAACACAATTCAATTTATGTCGACTTTGCTGGTAGCCGACCTCACCTGTTTAAGGTATCATGTACTCAAAGTACTAGTGTGAAGCAAGTACCAGTCTGAAATATGGCATCTTGGCTGTTGCAGTCTTGGCAAGTCTCATCTTTTGACTTATTCGAAACATTTTTCCAAACAGAACATACTTCGTAACATTCGTGAATTAATCGAACGATCCTGTAATTATAAATGTTACGGAATATTGGGTGGGCACGGTGGTTATGGCACATAGTTTTGTTAAAGAAGGCTACAGTCCGCATTGAACTTTGACTAAAAGCTCAATTTCGCAAGTTTTTAAACCCATGTCACTATTGCAAACGCTTAAAGGCGCCCACACGTTTTACCAATACTGTTTACTATAGCGAAACCACGACATGTAATTGACCACGTTCCCATCCGTTATCCAAAAACTAAACTTCCAGAAGTGTGGATCTGGTATACCAGCCTCTGAAGTAGCGAAAACTTCCATGAATATCCGAGCAATTAAAGAAAGCGGGTTATTTGCTATGAATATCAATATCTTGCTATAACTTTACTTTAATTCAATCTCATATGCTGTTATATTTACTTGCTTGTCGTAAGGAAAATTAGGATATTTGCCAGTCTTTCCAATATTAAGAAAAAGTTGGTTGACTGGCGCGTTTTCAGAAGTTTCGTGCTTAAGTCGATGAGCCATTTAATTTCTGGAGGTTGGTCGCTGCTACTTCGGAGTCTGCATTCTTTGATTGCCAATAGCGCACAGTGCGTGCTCTCGTGTCCCGCGAGGCCATTTAACTTATTGAATGAACTCCTCTACAATGCCTCGTACTTATTTCTGATTTTAGAACTCCGATTCCTTAACTAGTATTACCTGCAAAATTATGGAGCGCGTAACATACAGTTGCATTATGGCCCATTTAACTAAACATAATCTCCTAAGCCCCCGCCAACATGGTTTCAGGCGTGGTTTATCTTGCAATACACAGTTGGTAGAGTTTATACACGATTTAGCCTCGGCAATTGATAAGCAACAAGTTGTGGACTGCGTTTTCTTAATTTTCCGTAAAGCATTTGATGTAGTCGCACACAGTCTCCTAATCTCAAAATTAAAAGCTTATAACTTGGATGGTCAAATAATAGCGTGGATTGCTGAATATTTGTCATTGCGGAAACAGGCTGTTGTTCTGAATGGTATATCTTCACAATATGCATCAGTTACGTCGGGAGTTCCCCAAGGCTCAGTGTTGGGGCCACTATTGTTTTTGTTGTACATTAATGATATTTCAATTGGTATACAGTCTTCATTCAGGATGTTTGCCGATGATTGTGTTGTTTACAGAGTCGTAGATTCCATTTCCGATTCACAAATCCTACAAGTTGACTTAAATACTATAGCAGACTGGTGTGTGCGTTGGGATATGTCATTAAATATAAATAAGACTGTTCACATCACCTTCACAAGAAAACGAGCTAATCATCCGTATAGGTATAGAATTAATGATTTTACTCTAAACATAAGCAAGGAATTTAAATATCTAGGCGTCTTCGTTACTGCTGATTTACGATGGAACAAGCACGTTAACTATATTGTAAATAAGGCAGCATCAGCTTTGGGATTCTTGCGGCGCAATTTTAGTCATTTACCGAGTAACTTAAAAACGCAGCTGTATTTCAGTCATGTACGTTCAATACTTGAATATGGATGTGTTTGTTGGGACCCACACACATCTGAGCTTATAAATAAATTAGAAAAAATCCAGAATAGGGCAGTTAGATTTGTTCTTGGTAACTATAGTCGGGAGCTTAGCATGACAGAAAGCAAACATAAGCTTAAATGGCAAGAGCTGAAGGATCGTCGAAGGCATATCAGATTAAAATTTTTCCACTATATTTATTATTCTAAAACAGGCATAAACCGCGAACAATATATCCAGGCACCACACTACATATCTAAGCGACTGGACCACTGTTTGAAGGTCAGGGAATTTTCTTGTAGGGGTGACGTTTTCCGTTATTCTTTTTTTGTTAGAACTGTTCGAGATTGGAACAGTTTGCCATCGCGCATTGTATACATCACAGAAAATGATGCTTTCTTCCACGCATTGTAATTATTTGTTCATGTATTTAGTTAAGTCTGTAACCTCCCTGCTGTAATGCCCTACGGGACGATGCAGGTAACTAATAAATAAATAAATAAATAAATAAATAAATAAATAAAGCTCTGCACACGCTCATGCTACTGTCGACTGCAGTCAGAGAGTGTATAGTCACTGACTTAAGAGAGTCAGCTAAATAAGCTTGATAAAATCAGTTAAGAGAACTCTTCCACGGATTTAGTTTGTCGTCAAACTTTTCAGGGTGCAGGTGATTTTCTCTTTAGTAAGAAGGGAGGACGCGTTCCTGTGAATGTTTTCAGCAACGAAGTTTTTCGAGCACAGTCTTTTAGACCGCCGCTGTTTCTGAGCTCATATAGGGCATTTTTGCTGTTCACGTGCAATTATAATACAAAACTATTTGTTTGTCTGCAGGAATGTTTCAACGAGTAGGGATTTGAGGTGCAGATGGCGGACTACATGACCGGGTGCTCATTGCCACAGCCACGTGCATGTGTAACGCGGTTGTGACACGTTTCCGTGGAGACTTGCCCGACCTCAGCAACGTCGCGTTGGAATGGGGCTTCCCACATTGGGATTCGCATTACCGACATTTTCACCAAGGGCACGTTAGAAATGAGGGCAATGTTCAGTTGAAAACCATCATTTATTCAGGCCGAAGCACACGCGCATTTCCCTCTTGCTCGCTAGCAAATTCTCCGTTTCATTACACAATTTTCAAAGAATCAATTGTGGAAACAAGTGTCATTACGGTTACGTACATAACGTACACTTGCTATTTTTATGTGTTCTATACATTTAGAAAGAGACATGATGGCTGTGTCAAAAAATGTTTTTCTTCTCAGACATCTGGATTTAAATCTAGCACAGAAAGCCGTGCAGATTTAGAGATATCAGTTCTCAACACATTGCGATCACTAGGCACCAAATAGTGCTGAACGCCGGTGATCTAAACATAATCGTTATTACAAAAGTATTACAGATCCTGGAAAGCACACATAACTTAGTACAAACTTGCTGCTACATTCACAAATGTACAGAATCAGGTACGTGAAGCTTCTTCGGGGTCGTCGGAACACTTTAACGTCAGCGGTTCTAGACAGAGCTGCACCAGAAGTGTCCCGAACATGTCCTGCTGTTATGGCGACGTGACACACCAAGTCCTCGCACTGAGAACTCGCCTTGTTCTAGCCGTTCCATAGCAGTAGAAGGACCACGCCTGTACTGGGCCTTTCTTTGGCTTCATGGCTCCACCATCAATGACTGCTGAGTGGCACCGAAAGAAAAAAAACATACAGTACATCTTAGAGAAACTATAGAGAATGCAAATTAGGAGTAAATGTAAGTGGTAAATGTTGAAGAATGCCTAATACTGTATCCTTCCACATTAAGAGGAAAACACAGGCTGTTTTCGATTAAGCTACAGACGCAGGTTATGACCGCTGATTTCAGCGAGACCGTGCGTTCAGGTGTAGAACTTACCAGGAATATAAAACAGGGTTCGTACAGGTTTCTAAGGCAAGAATTCAAGGATATTCCAGGATTTTCCAGGACCCGTCACAGGTTTTTCAAGGACTCAAAGCAGCATCCAAAGTACGATTTCTTTACTCTAACATTTCGAAAAATGACCAGTTTTATTGCACTTACCAATAAATAAATGTATATCACAATTATAATAAAAATGTGTAGCCTTGATAACTTCTCTATATCAGAACACAAAATGAACGCTTACAACAGCGGCTGAGATTTCTCCGGTATAAGCTGGGTAAAGTTCACCAAAAATATTGAAAACATTCAGCATAGGGTTATTGCACTAAAATAAAAATAAATAACTATATATTACAATGATGTTAATAATATCTGGCCTTGATCACTTTGCAAGTTCACAATACCAAAAAAGAAGTTCACAAAACACAATGAATGCTCCCAACAGCTAGTCTGACTTCTCCAGTATTAACTAGGTAAGTTTACCGCACATTTCCAAATCATTCGGTGTTGTCTTCCTACACATCCATTATATTATAACAAATAGATGTATACTGCAATATTGTAAAACATGCCTTGTCATGATCATTTCTCAAGTCCGCAATATTAAAAGTTAACACAACGAACACTCACAACAGCTGCTCAGGCTTCTGCAGCATTAGCTGGGTTGGTTCATCAAACATTTCCAAAACATTCAGCATACCACATTTTCCGGTGTATAAGACGCATTTTAAAAAAATTTTTCCTCGGTGCATCTTAGAACGGTGCGACCTATGTATGTTTTTTTTTTTCGGAAGAACTGCCGTCAAAATCGGATCCGATGTTATGGCCACGCGAAGCGTGCCGGTTGACTTAATTGCTACGGGTTCTGTGCGCGCTATCGAGGTGCCGGGTTCTCGTGATCAAGTTCGGGCACGAGCATCGTGCGAGAAGGATGGTGCAGCAACACAGGTGGCGGTACGCCGACCGCGAAGTCATCGCATCTGCAGATTGCTGTCAAGATATGGCGCGCGCCGCTGTGTGAATCTACGCAGTTGCTCTAGAGTACAGGCAGCCCTCCCCCCCCCCCTCCTCCCGGGCTGCCTTCCCGCTTTCCTCCCTTGTGTGCGATTCGGCTCACCGTCACACGCCTTCATTCGCACATAATATAGCATACGGCGCGCGGGGACGATGTTATCACCCTTGGACTTTATACGAACATCGCGGCAACCAAGACGGCAGAAATGCACCTGAGTGGAACTATATGGCACCCATACGCTTCCGCATGACCCGCGTTCACGGAGCTAAAGGTCACTAACTCTTTTAAATCGCTTACTGAAAGAACAGGTGCATCTTATACACCTGTGCGACTTATACACGTGTTGTTTTTTTCGGAAGAACTGCCGTTTTGAGGGCGGTGAGTCTTACATACAAAGATGCGACTTATAGAGCGGAAAATACAGTAATGGTATTGCACTTATATTATCATAAATAATATTATAACAAACCTCTACCCAAAGGCACTGAGCATCAGTGGTAAAGTTGCTCTACTATAGCTCTCTTTAGCTTCACTAGCTTCACCTCGCGCACAAGAGTGAAAGTGGCACAAGGCAGACCGACAGGCGAGGAGTGAAACGAACGATAGGGTGAGGAAAGCAGCGTAAACTGCCAACCGAGCCAGCACCGAAGCGCGGCACAGGTCTCTCGCTCCATTTGCGGGTTTGACACGGTGAAGCTTTTTATTTTTTCCGCGCAGTTCTGCAAAACGGAACCATGTGTGGTGAGTTCGACGCCGATCTACCACAGAAAGGAGGTCACAATGTCGATATCGAGAGTGCATTGCTCACGAAATTCAAGGATTTTCAAGGAAGGAAAAAAATTCCAGGACTTTCAAGGGCCTTGAAAATGCACTTTTCAATTTCAAGGGTTTTCAAGGATTTCAAGGACCTGTACGCACCCTGATAGAATAGGCTGTTTATGAGCTTCTTATATATAGCAACACCTGAGTCAGGCTGATTAGACACCTGTGGCAAAAATTCGCCAGATCTTCAAAAAAGTTAATTCTAGGATTCTAAGCGCCAAAAACACTTCATCATGGGGAACGCAGCTTTGGGGAGTGGGGGCTGTAGCATAATGTTGATGAGCCCTGGTTCTTTAACGTGCACCGAATGCGCCATGTAGCAATGCCCCCGCCTATGCGGGGATCGAACACGTGAACTCGAGCTCAGCAGCATAACCTCCTAGCCACTTCAGCGGCATAGTACTCTTCAATTCACTTTTTTGCTGTTGTACATAACTACACCTTCAGTAATGTTGTATACTGTTCTGTTTAATGGACTATACCTGCCTTCTAAATAATGTGCGCACAATGACGGGTGCGCCGTTAAATCACTTATTCTGCTCGTGTCATATGTTCCAGAAGTTCCTCAAACATGTGAAACAAAGAGAAACATTACTGCTTTTCCAGCCACAGTAGTTAAGTGGCTACAGCGTTTCACTGCTGAAATCACGGGACTGATTCCTACAGGGCAGCCATGTTTGTGAATGGGTGAAAATGCAAACACGCTCGTCTGCTCAAATTTAAATGCACTGTGAAGAACCCCAAGTGGTGAACCGTGTGTCGCTTAGCAAGGTGTAACCAACAATCATATTGACACGTCTACATGTTTATCTTTCACCGGTGGCCGCTTTCCACCGGCTAACAAATGTTAAACGTTATCGCTCGGCGCAGGACGCGCCTGTATCGGAAGTTTCTAGAATGTTATCGATGCTTCTTTCCGTTGCCTGTTTTCACCGACGCTTATGTTATCTGATTGTATGACCGACGCGAATTGTCTAGAACTTTCTGGAAGACACGCGGGCATCAGGGATTAATCTGGAACCTTCGATGACTCAGGTATAAAAGCCGACGCGCTTCGCCGCTGATCAGATTTTCGACGATCGCCGACTGTGTTCGCCGCTATCGTTGTGCTTTGAGTGTACCTTGCTTTTGTGGGCACAGGTTCGCCCAATAAACAACCAGTTTCGTCGTACACAGTTTTACGACTGTTTTCTTCAGCGTCACTACTACGTGACATCTGGTGGAGGTGCTTTTGGTTCCATGCAGCGGACGCCCCCGCAAAGCCGCGACCCAAGCCCGAAACCGGAGGACGAGACCAACGTCGCCAAGGACCAGCGAGCTAGCCGTAGGCAGCAAGGACTTTTGCCAGAATACGGACTTCTTCCCGAGAAAACCACAGCGATCAAGGCCAAGTCAACGACCACAATGGCAGCCCCAGCGTCCCCCATCCTGCTGCAGCAACCTCGGGAGCCACCGACCTTCCGTGGATCATCAGCTGAAGACCCTGAAACATGGCTGGAGACGTACGAGAGGACCACGACATTCAACAAATGGAGCGACGATGACAAGCTGCGCCATGTCTATTTTTCGTTGGATGACGCTGCTCGGACATGGTTTGAGAACAGAGAGACCACCCTAGTGACTTGGGACCTATTTCGCGAGAACTTCGTGAGGACCTTCACGAGTGTCGTACGAAAAGAAAGGGCTGAAGTTCTCCTGGAAACCAGAGTTCAATTGCCGAACGAGAGCATCGCGATCTTCACGGAGGAGATGACTCGCCTCTTCCGCCACGCCGACCCCGACATGTCTGAAGAAAAGAAAGTTAGGTTCTTGATGCGGGGCGTCAAGGAGCATCTATTCACCGGATTGATGCGCAACCCGCCCAAGACTGTGGCAGAATTTGTTTCGGAGGCGACAACGATCGAGAAGACGCTTGAAATGCGAGCCAGGCAATACAACCGCCGTGTGCTGACAAACTACGCCGAAGCTCAAGCTCTAGGCGCCAATGACCTGCACGAGGCGATCAGAGCGGTTGTACGGGAAGAACTACAGAAATTATTCCCAAGATCGCAGCCTCAGGTGGCTTCAATCGCTGACATAGTTAAAGAAGAGGTTCAGCGATCACTGGAAGTGCCAGAAGTTCCGGCATCGCCTCAACCACAGCCGCAAGCGATGACCTACGCCGCCGTCGCCCGTCGTGAAGGCCCCCCTCCGCGCTCGCGCCAGGGCCCCGTAACGCCACAGTTCCGTCGTCCACCGCTGCCGCCGCCAGCACGCTCGCCCGTCGCCCAGCGCAGCTACCAGCGGAAGACGGACATTTGGCGCGCCCCCGACCACCGCCCGCTCTGCTATCACTGCGGGGAAGCCGGCCATGTCTACCGCCGATGCCCATACCGCGAGATGGGCCTACGAGGGTTCGCCGTCAACGCGCCATGTCCACAGCTTGGCGAGCGACCACATGACATCGCCGACTACCTTGCTGGAGCCCAGTGGCAACCACGACGACCCTCACGCTCGCCGTCACCAGGCCGCTACATCTCGCCGCATCGCCGCCTGTATGCTGGCCCAACCCGGGGCCGATCTCCCAGCCCATACCCGGGAAACTAAAAGCAGCAACCGATGGAGGTGCGGTTGCTGTACGACGCAATGCCGAAGATCCTCCGCCGCCGCCGACGACGACGATTCGCGAATCATCACGACGAGATATCAGCACGCCGCCTAGCAACAGCCTTGACAACACATCGCCGCCGAACGAAGACCTTCCGACGCGACGTAGCAGCAGCAGAGCAAGCCGACGCAGCCGTGATCCGACGCCACGAATTAACCGCAACGCCAGACGCCGGTCTACCGATCTAGACGTGCTCATCGATGGTCATAACGTCACCGCTCTCGTCGACACTGGCGCCGACTATTCAGTTTTCAGTGGCACGTTCGCCGCCAAGTTAAAGAAGGTGAAGACGGCCTGCCTGGCAAGGACCCGATATACGTACAGCGGCAGGTCACCTAATAACGCCGGCTGGAATTTGCACAGCGCGAGTCACGGTAAACAACCGCACTTACCCGGCGAGCTTCGTAATCCTGCCGCACTGCTCCAGGGACGTCATCCTAGGCATGGACTTTCTAAACCAACATGGTGCAGTCATCGACTTAAGGTCCAAGTCGATAACGCTTTCAACACACAAAGCGATACCGCCGGATACAAGCATCAGTTACCATGCCTTGAATGTGCTTGAAGAACAAGTCACCGTTCCGCCTCGCTCAAGCGTAATGATTTCCGTGGGTACCGAAGTGTCTGCAGACATGGAGGGCGTCATCGAGGGCGATCATCACTTACTGCTCGACCGTGAAATTTGCGTCGCTAGAGGCATAGGTGAACTACGCGAAGGGAAAGCAAGAGTGATGCTCACGAACTTCAGCCACGAATATAAGCACATTAACAAAGGCACCACGGTCGCCTACATCGACGAAATAGTACAAGCCAGCAGTGCTTTCGCCTTCACGGATTCCAGTGCACCTTCAACGACGACTGTAGTACCTGAACCAACTTTCGACGTCAATCAGAACCTTCCCAATCATAAGGAAGAACAGCTAAAAGCTCTGCTCCTGCAATACAAGGACTGCTTCTCGTCGTCGTCAAAAGTTCGACAAACCCCTGTCGCCAAGCACCGCATTATAACCGACGAATATGTCCGCCCACTCCGTCAGAGCCCGTACCGAGTTTCGGCGCGCGAACGCGAGGCCATAAGGCAACAAGTCGACGAAATGCTACGCGACGACATCATCCAGCCGTCCAAGAGTCCATGGGCGTCCCCCGTGGTGTTAGTGAAGAAGAAGGATGGAACCCTACGTTTCTGCGTCGATTATTGTCGGCTCAACAAGATCACGAAGAAGGACGTATACCCCCTCCCACGGATTGACGACGCCTTGGACCGACTCTACAACGCAAAGTATTTTTCGTCGATGGACCTCAAAACCGGCTATTGGCAAATCGAAGTTGACGAGAGGGACCGGGAGAAGACTGCCTTTATAACACCAGACGGACTGTTCGAGTTCAAGGTCATGCCGTTTGGTCTTTGCTCGGCACCTGCGACTTTCCAACGCGTCATGGATACAGTACTGGCAGGCTTGAAGTGGCAGACTTGCCTCGTCTATTTGGACGACGTCGTTGTGTTTGCCTCAAGCTTCGAAGAACACCTGCGGCGCCTTGAAACAGTTCTTCAAGCAATCAAAACCTCCGGACTCACGTTAAAGCCCGAAAAGTGCCGCTTCGCATATGAGGAGTTCTTGTTTTTGGGCCACATCATCAACAAGTCTGGAGTGCGCCCCGACCCTCAGAAAACTGCGGCCATCTCCAACTTTCCTCCGCCCGCTGACAAGAAGGCAGTGCGTAGATTTCTAGGACTGTGCGCCTATTACAGGCGCTTCGTCAAGAATTTCTCACGGATCGCTGAGCCACTGACGTATCTCACGAAGGCCGACATCGAGTTCAAGTGGGAGACGCCGCAAGTCGAAGCATTCGAAGAACTGAAGCGACGCCTGCAATCGCTGCCAATACTTGCGCATTTCGACGAAAACGCCGATACGGAAGTCCACACCGACGCAAGCAGCGTAGGACTCGGCGCCGTGCTTGTGCAGAGGACTGACGGACTAGAAAGGGTTGTAAGTTACGCTAGCCGGTCGCTATCGAAGGCGGAAGCAAATTATTCCACAACAGAAAAGGAGTGCCTCGCCATCATCTGGGCTACATCAAAGTTTCGCCCCTACCTCTATGGCAGGCCCTTTAAAGTTGTGAGCGACCACCACGCCTTGTGTTGGCTAGCTAACTTGAAGGATCCTTCAGGTCGCCTCGCACGCTGGAGCCTGAGACTTCAAGCATTCGACATCACCGTCGTTTACAAGTCCGGGCGAAAGCACTCTGACGCCGATTGTTTGTCTCGCGCCCCCGTCGAACCGCCGCCACAAGACAACCAGGATGACGACACTTTCTTGGGACCCATCAGTGCCGACGAATTCGCCGAACAACAACGAGCCGACCCGGAACTAAGGAGCCTTGTAGACTACCTGGAAGGGAAGACCGTCATTGTGCCGAAGGTGTTCAGGCGAGGATTGGCGTCGTTTTTCTTGCAAAACGACATTCTCCTAAAGAAGAACTTCTCGCCTCTCCGAGCCAACTACCTCCTCGTGGTACCCTCAGCATTGCGTCCAGAGGTTCTGCAAGCTCTCCATGACGACCCAATGGCTGGACATCTCGGTTTTTCACGCACTCTCGCGAGGATACAAGAAAAATACTACTACTGGCCTCGCCTCTCTGCCGACGTCGCCCATTACGTAAGGACATGCCGAGACTGTTAGCGACGCAAAACACCGCCGACAAGGCCAGATGGACTTCTACAGCCAATCGAGCCACCTCGCCGACCGTTCCAGCAGATCGGGATGGACTTACTGGGGCCTTTTCCGACGTCGACGTCCGGGAATAAATGGATCGTCGTCGCTACGGACTACCTTACCCGCTACGCCGAAACAAAAGCCTTGCCCAAAGGCAGTGCCGCCGAGGTAGCCCGATTCTTCGTTGAGAACATCCTCCTGCGTCACGGTGCCCCAGAAGTCCTCATCACCGACAGAGGCACGGCCTTTACGGCAGAACTAACTCAAGCCATCCTGCGGTACAGCCAGACAAGCCATCGCCGCACCACCGCCTACCACCCGCAGATGAATGGCCTCACCGAGCGCCTAAATAAGACCATCGCCGACATGCTGGCAATGTACGTCGACGTCGAACACAAGACGTGGGATGCCATCCTTCCGTACGTGACCTTCGCATACAACACGGCCGTGCATGAAACGACGCACATGGCGCCGTTCAACCTGGTCTACGGAAGGAACGCGGCAACGACGCTTGACGCCATGCTACCAGACGTCGCTGACGAAGAAAATGTCGACGTTGCCACTTATTTGCAGCGTGCCGAAGAAGGTCGACAGCTCGCCCGCCTGCGCATCAAGAACCAGCAGAGGACCGACAGCCGACACTACAATCTTCGACGACGCTACGTCGAGTACCAGCCCGGCGACCGTGTTTGGGTCTGGACTCCGATTCGCCGACGAGGACTTAGCGAGAAACTGTTGCGTCGCTATTTCGGACCATATAAGATAATCCGACGTATTGGCGCACTGGACTATGAGGTCGTGCCAGACGGCATTTCGCAATCACAGTGGCGCCGGGCACGACCTGAAGTCATCCATGTGGTGCGTCTTAAACCTTTCTACGCCCGCTGACGACCTTAGGTACTTCGTTACTTTGTTATTGTTGTTTTTTTGTTTGTTTGTTTGTTTGTTGTTTATTACGCATGGTTTTGTTTTCGCTTTCGTGTTTGTAGCATCGGGACGATGCTTTTTAAGGGGAGGGTATTGACACGTATACATGTTTATCTTTCACCGGTGGCCGCTTTCCACCGGCTAACAAATGTTAAACGTTATTGCTCGGCGCAGGACGCGCCTGTATCGGAAGTTTCTAGAATGTTATCGATGCTTCTTTCCGTTGCCTGTTTTCACCGACGCTTATGTTATCTGATTGTATGACCAACGCGAATTGTCTAGAACTTTCTGGAAGACACGCGGGCATCAGGGATTAATCTGGAACCTTCGATGACTCAGGTATAAAAGCCGACGCGCTTCGCCGCTGATCAGATTTTCGACGATCGCCGACTGTGTTCGCCGCTATCGTTGTGCTTTGAGTGTACCTTGCTTTTGTGGGCACAGGTTCGCCCAATAAACAACCAGTTTCGTCGTACACAGTTTTACGACTGTTTTCTTCAGCGTCACTACTACGTGACAATATCATGGTATTGACACGTAAAACCCAAATATTTAATTACACAAAATAACTACTACCAAATGTCTTGCAATTAGTGGAGTGATGGCAAATGCGACATAAACAGCATCTCATATAAGTGAAGTATTCTTTGAAGGAAGATTGTCAAGATTCCAAGAAATAAACTTACGATTATTGCCTCCCTCATCTCACAGGAGTTAATTGTACGTTTAGTGTCAAAAACACCAAGTTTGGACCCACTATTCGTTATATAAATTGTGGGGAGCATGAGCAGCGAACAACGTTACTCTGCATTCAAATATTGCTACGTAAAAACTTGAAAAAGAAGCGGGGGTTCCTAATGCTGAATTATGCGCATTGTATTCTGATAAAGAAAATGCTTATGGTTTCATTGACACGCTTTTTTTCTGCCCGCGCGTCTGCTGAGGCATGGGAACTGACATGGCGGATGCCGTAGCAGACGACACGGTTTTCGCTACCATTCAAGAAGCTGCGGGCTAGAAGCACAATATCAGTGCCCTTAAACAGATTTTGGCAAATCAAGCTGCTCATTGGTTACTCAAGGGCAGAAATGTGACGACAGCACACGTGTTCTTTTCGCGACACGCCAACTCCTGATGATTACTGTGGTATGGCCACCATTACGTCGTGATTCATATATATGTTTATGCTGGAACGTATTTGTACCCGTTTGACATTAAGTAATTGGGCGCATAATAATTTAAGAAATCGTTACATAGGCAGTTTTGTATATGGGGCACTTCTCTCTACTTGGCTCCCTGATATCGTGAAGGAGCTTCATCGTGATACAATATCAAGAGATAAGAAAATGTAATGCAGCGTTGTTACTCACCCAGATGTGCTCGCACTTGCGACGTCATCTATTTTCAGGAAACTGCGAACACGCAGCCAGCAGTCCCGGTTTAGGTCGGTTAGCTGTTTGCTGGCGCCGACACATTCCACCGTCCCCTTGACGACGCCGGCCAGTCTCATGAAGTGGTCGAGGCTGCAGTGACGCATGCGCCAGAGGGCGCCCTTGACCATTTTTTCTGCTTCAGCCTTCGTGACGTGAGCCCCTTCTCGCACCAGTTTGAGCACATGCGGATGATTGTGAAAGAATTCGAAGGCTCGCGCGTCATCTGCTTCATCTTGACCGTCCAGCACGTACCTTGCAGCTGCCCGAACTAGGGAGGCATTCCTTCGCGCAGTTTCCTGTGTGTACAGGGATAAACCATTGTCGAATGAACTATAACAAACAATGTTCAATGTTGAGCATGTTAAAATTTCGAAGTATTTAAAGTAGACACGATAGTTTCAGTGAAATAACTACTCTAGATAGATAAAAAAAAGTGCCACGGACACTAGCTGGGTGCTGACGCCCCAAATTCCACCTAAAGAGAGCTCAATCAAAAGTGCGGCCGAGACGCACGAAACGCTACTTGCAAGAGTTTCAGCAATGACATCTGCCCAAAAATTAGTGCTCACTATAGCGTGCACTGGGCGAGGAGGGACGAGCTTGTAGAAAATTTGACAAGAAGCGGGAACAGTTTCTCCAGAGCAATCAGATGCGCGCACGTTTGCTTGTTCTTTGGTCTGCCCAACGGGAATTTCGTATGCGTATTAAGTTAGCTTTAGAGTTACCGTCACATTGAACACACCATAAAGAAGGAGCCGAGCAAATAACGCACGCTGAACAGATAGCAGTCTACTAATACGCCAGGGTTAAAGACCCTGTGCCTCTGAATTCCGGTAGTGACGGAGGGTTATGTTCCCCCCGACTAGGGCAAATATTTTCCGAACTACGAGTTGTATTTTGGTCAAAACACTTTTAATGGGGTAATGTAGTGTCTGATGTCAATATATGCTTTCTTTTCAAACTGGTACTGCAGCGAGTTCATTTTACACTCCAATATATCTTACGTTCAGAAAGCTTTTTTTTTACATCTGTGACCTTTACTACAACAGCCCCGGCGAATAAAGTTGGTGAGATCCACTGAGCGAGCTGGAAATCTATGCAATACGGCATCTTACCTGAATGCTCACAAGTAAGATGTTTGTGGACGTATGTGCTTTGTTACACCGCTCATCCGCGTGCCTGAGACAATTGACTTTGTGCATCACACTGGTGACGCATTCTGGCGTTAGGTGGACTTCGATGAGGTTCGGGCTCTTGTGCACAACATCTTCGAGCAGTTTCAAGTCGTCGTTGCACAGTACAGTTCCCTTCACCTTCACTCTTATGAGCTTGCTCTTGGATGTCAGTGCCGACAACAGTTCAGCCTCTACGTTGCGACGACCCTGTTCCATCGGAAGGGCCCAGTGATAGCGCAGGTCTATGTCAATGTCTGTGAGTGCGGACAGGCCTCGTATACATGCTGTTAAGGCTGAGAAGGCGACGTGGTAGAAGATGTCGCAAATCACTCGTAGTGTGTTCACATGGTCGCAACCCCTGAGCACTTGCAATGCTGTGCTTATTGACTCAAGCCCAACGGCTTCGTTGTCCTGAATGTCGCTCATCCTGAGGGTTACGGTGTTGATTTCCGGACATCGCGAAAGCACATTTATGTTCTTAAGGGCCATGCGGTACTCTCCGATAGTCACTCGGTGAGTCAGGCCGTGCTCTCGGATAGCTCTGCACACGCTCACGGTACTGTCGACTGCAGTCAGAGAGTGGATAGTCACCGATTTAAGAGAGTTATTGTCTGCGATTGCGCCGACGAAGGCACGGCATTCTGCTTCGCCAAAACCTCGTAAATCAATGCTGAGAGCGTTGAGTGCTAAGTCTGGCATCCTCAGAGCGGTGAGCCAGTGCTCCATGCATTCGGCAGCATCGGCGTCAGGTGGATGGGCACAGTCGTTGCAGGACAAGTCGTAACACTCACACAACATTGAAGGAAGAGTCAGGCGGCGCACGGTAGCACTCTGAGTGGCCACTTTGGAAAAGAGGCCGGTCACTTCCATGCTGTAAAATAATATCAAATGGACAAATGAACTCAAGACTCATGATTGATGCTTAGTACCTTATAAAACACATAATCACACTTTAATTTGATGCAAGAGTTGGTGGTAAGGCACCTGACCTGTTGTCAGCATTGTTTTGACCCCATAAAACAAAGCAAAATTTGCTCCCACTGTAAAGCGAAAAATTCAGGTATGATGAAGCGGCCCCGCAAAAAATCGACAAGAGCACTGCATGCATTTCTTGCACCTGGGCCGTATATTATTAGTTGTGACTTATCTTGTGTAGGGCCCATTACTGCTCTCAATCTTTATCAGTGACATTAACAAAAACGCGGTATACCGCATGAAAATGTCCGCAGATGATTGTATTCTATACACTGACATGAGGTCAGACCGTTGACTGCTATCAGCTTCAAACCGATTTAGGGACAATGTAAGTGTGCTGTGAAAGATGGGGCATGCACTTGAACATAGGTAACACAGTCGGTGTACGATTGTGAGACCGGGCTAGTTGGTATTCTATATTGATATGACCAGCACAAAAACTAAAACGGAATACAATTTATTTGTGTTCCGTGTCTGTTCTTGCGCTGGTCATGTCAATGTGTAGCGCTCTCAAGCAAAAAAAGAAAAGAAACACCTGGAAGCTTCGAATACACTATGAACAGTATGTTTATCAAGGCTGCCTCGGATTATAAGTATTTGGGCATCTATTTTACTCCCGTATCTTGGCACAGACACGAGGATTACAGAATCTTAAGGCTGGCAGGTTTCTTGGTTTTCTGCGGAGAAATACTCGGTCATTTTCCACAATACACACGAGAACTATTATACGAATCTAACGCTCGGTCAGTGTTCAAATACGCATGCGCAGTATGGGATCCTTCTGACTCAATCGATAGGGATTAACTAGAGAAAGTGCAATTTATGGCGGCTCGTCATGTATTGGGCAAATCGCGCAATGGAAATCAATCCAGTGCGCAGTGTTCAGAATATTTCCACTCAAACAGCTTCACACAATATATAATTCACAAACTTTAATTCGTCGGAGAATGTACATTTCGCCCCCTTATTGATATCTGTACAGGTGGATCATAGCGAAAACATGAAGAGTACAAAATTAACACTGCTGCTAACAGTAATATGTTTTTTTCCTAAGACGATACATTAGTGGAATTCACTACATGCCTATACAGTTCTCATCTCCTGCCCGAATAAATTCTACTCATCATTACAGGCGGAAGAAACGTCTGGATGCTAGAAGCAAAAAAGGAGAAAAAAAAATGCTTGAGTAGCCACGCTATATTACTGCAGCTAGTCCAATTCTTGTTTTTAATACGTCTTTAGTTAGTTCAATAAAGTTTTTCAATGCAATTAATTTTTCAACGAACTAACCTATACGTATTTATTTCGTAGATACCGTCCTTGTTAGTAATGGCGTTAACTTTCTCGTTGTGTTTGTGTATTTTGCTGTATTAATATTGTTCTGACGTGAACCGCTATTCATTTTATCAGATGTAACCATGTTTGTAACCTTTCGGGTCGTTGGCTTATTGAGTGGATTTGTTCTTGCACTGCTATGCCAATCTTGTCTTTTACACACACACACACGTATGATGTCGGGTGTTCTCTGTGAATTGTTTTCTGAGTTTTTTTATTTTTGTCTTATAGCGTACCCCTCATTGTCATGCCGATGAGGCGCTGTGGGTATGAAATGAATGAATAAATAAATAAGTAAATAAACCCACTACTTGGAAACCGAAAGCTGTGACACTCACGAGTATGTTCCCTACGTAGGGTTCACAGGGTCTGAGCCTTGGATGAACTCATAAAAAGCCATTTCATCAGTGTGATGTCGGTATACTTCTTTAGGAAGTTGCGGAATGATTACAACCCATTTCGACGCCGGCAAACTTAAATAATGAAGTAAATGTTGCAAGTAACATTAAGTGGGGGCAGTGCACCTATATTAAAAGCTTACAGATATAGATATACTTACAATGAATCGTTGCCCATGACGAAGTCTGCATTCAGCTCCTCCAAAGAAGTCATCCTGCATACAGTGTCGATCAGCACCGTCAGGAGCAATCCACTTTCTTGGAAGATGTGTGACTTGAGAGTTAATTTCTTCAGGGTGGAGTCATGCTTCTCGAGATACCGAACGAATAGAGGTGAGCAGCAGTCGTCGTCGCAGTAGCACAGCGTGAGCAATCCGACTGTCAGATCAGTGATGCTTTTGTTTTGCATCAGGGATTGGAAGAGTTCATCCGCCTCTGCTGGCATTATAATCAGATCTCCCACATCGAGGCTCGAGAGCTGATGCATGCGCAGATCGAAGGCAGTACTGCACATACGTGTGCTCATATACCAGTCTTTCTCAAAATCATAAATCTTGAAGGCCAGCTTGTCAATCTGTGAGAAACCCTTGATCACCGTCATTACAAACATTTCGTCAGATGTTTTAATTTTCCCCCAAACAGTCAAGTTTTTGAGCGACCGATGGTTTTTCAGCACTGCAAGCAGCGAAGGGCGGCCGCTCAAACTACCGCTCAGTTCTATTGCTGTGAGGCAGTGGTGGTTAGCGAGGATATATTCGACGAGATCCAGTGCCTTCTTTTTGCCCAAGTTCTCTTGTAAGCCGAAGAACCTACATCCACAAGTGATAGCCTCAACGAGTCCAATACAGACGCCGCTTTTGTCGTTTTTATCTTCACGCAGCTCGAGGCCCACATCTATGAGAGCCGTGTTGATGACTCGACGGTGCTCCAGCAACCGGCACCTGTCACCGCCATCCTTGCTGCATGGGAAATGCAAGTGACCCTCGTGATCCGCTATGTCGGCGCTGTCTCGTCCACCTCGTGCAGGAACTTCACGTGAAAGCCAAGATGGTTGCAACATTATTCAACGGGGCGATCCCAGTGCCGGTATTCCAAAGCAATGCTTTTACCGCCTCGCAGCAAATCTGCATCAGAAAAATAAAGTCAAGTGCAACAGTGAAGAAAGGCGTGTTTTCAATAAGCATAAGAAATAACGGGCGTTCAAAGCAAGTGCACAAGAAAAACGAGTACACAAACACCTGTCTTCCTGAGTTGTGTTACGGAAGCCTGTTTTTCTGAATAACACGAATTCTTACGAACTCGCTGAGATTTCTATCGTTCCGAGATTTCCCCTCCCGCTTTCCAGGAAAACTAAATCAATACGCGTGTTGCCCGAGCACCGAAGTGCTGACGCATTGCTCAACCAGCCAATAAGCGCACACTGACAGTGATATTGCCGAAAGCTGTTGTCCGAGAGCATGTCCCTTGTTCAGAGTAGATCACCCGAAGCTTTTAATACAATATAGGGTGGGGTACCTTCACAGTTTCGGAAAAAAAAATGCTATAGGTTTGTTTTTATGCAGAATAAAAGAAGCTGGCAACGTGATTATAGCTCACTGAAAACACACCCAACAAACATGAGTTGGCAAATGATTTTATTGCCTGCAGTTTGATCAGTAACAGAAGATGCACGTGCTTTGTTACATCCTAATCATATTGCTTGCGTCAGAGATGTCAGTCAGAGGTAGCAACGCACAAATTTCAAGCTGCAAGTTTTCCAAACAGCTAAGCGTGCCCCCCACAAGACGAGTAATTAACGAAGAAAGTTGGGTTAGTTGGTATTGATGAAGTTGCTGTGACATAGTTACTAGTGCGAACAACGGAGTTAGTCTTGTTCGCGTTAGTAATTTATGTCACAGCCCCCACAAGACTTTATCAAATCTGCTAGACAATTTTTATTGCCCATATTTTAAGAGGATGTTAGGGCCTGTTTATGTCAAACTGTAGCAGGCAGGCATGAACTGGCCATGCATGCCCACATGTAAAAAATAAAAAAGAACCACAAACAGTGTAAATAAATTGGAGAATAAATAGCCAAAATAGCAGTCAAAATCTATCGCACTATGACAGAAAAAAAAATAACGAAATTACATAACCATCAATCACTAAAACTGTCATACAATCAGCACAATTGCTGCTTGAAAAATTATTTGCACTAAGTCTTTCACAACTTGTGCACTGCATGCTGACAGAGCTTGACGTAGTAAAAAAACCTTATATATGCTCAACAGCGGCAAAAACGAAATTAGCGTGGCAACTTGGTAACCGTTATCAACGCCTCCTCTAGAAAGATGCCTGCCGCGTTCGCCAAAAACCTTCTGCCCTTACCTTTCCCCTTTTCCTCCTTTCCACTTGAGGTAGAAGCTAGCGACCGTAGCGGTAATCGCTTGCAACACACATGCGCGCATGCGCACACCACCGCATGGCCACCGACGCCGCTACCGCCGTGACACCGCACCACCCCAACCCCCTGCGGAGATAGGGTAAAGCCCCTTGATGTTAGAAAGTAGCGACACTCTCCCCCGCGCGCGCGCTTTCCTCCTCAATTCTCCTCGGATTTCTCCCCCTCACCGGGCCGGCGCGGCGCTGAACCCTCCAGTGGCTCGCTGCAGCCGCATTAGAATCAATGCGCGCGCTTGTTTATTCGGCCCTTTGAAGCGTTGTATGGGAATTTATCCCTTGTGAAACTGTCATGACGAAAGTACGCTTCCGATAGAACGTCGTGCCATTTTTTTAGGACGCTTCGATAAATACAAGCAGAAGCGCTCCGAAAAAATGAGTACCAAGCAGTGGCTGAGCTGTTTACCTCTACGTCGCCACTTGGGTTGTCCGTATCGCGGAGGTGTATTGGGTGCATACAATATAAGCAGCGTAGAGTATAAACTAGAATTTGGTTCACAATCTTCGCTCTTAAAAGGCTCAGAGAAGGTGACCAAGAAGAAATGTGATAGTTTACTTAAAGTGAATTCGCCAAAATGAGTGGGCCAAAAGCCTTTGTATCAATGCCACTGTGCGAAATACGTGCTGTGTTTGTGAAACAGCCAACACAGAACTTTACACACGCGCCTGTATTCCGTCACTATGAAACGACGAGAAATTACATTCCATCACCTCTGGGAGTAACCTAAGTCTCTCTCAAAAAAAAAAAAAAGGCTGATTGCTTACACGGAAACTGCTAAGACTGGCACTTGGTAATTAACTTACAGACTTCAAGATGTCAAGTTTATCAGAATTGAGGGAGATTATCAGAAGCGCGTGGCTTGTACTTAATGAGCATGCGCGAATAATACATAATACTACTTATCTACCTATATATTGCGGTTCATGCCTTCGCAACATAAAGTACATAAAGAAAATAATGCTCGCAGTATTGAAACTTTGCAAAGATACAGTAAGCACGCAATAAGAGTAAAATAATTCCTTGGCTTCACAAGTATCAGGCGCAAGGATCACACGCACACACACACGCGCGCGCACACACATACATGCACACACATACATGCACACACGCACGCACATACACAAACACGCACACACACACGCACACAACTACAAAATATGAGTTACAGGCATTAGCTCACAAATTACATACATTTGAAAACTAACGCAAGCGCGAAAACACAAAAAGCTTTGTCACGGCTCGAAGAGTCAACGAAAATTTCAGCCGACTCACTTAAAAAAGAAAGTATATGCACAGTTATCGGTGCTCTGTATTAAACTGAACGAAGAGTATGGCTATGCGAAGAGCATTAAAAGCTCCATGCAACTTAATCCACAAATATGAGGAAAGCTGCAACATTCACCTCGCAAAGAACGGCGTGCTTAGAAGGGGCGAAATCCCTTCTCCCAATGTTATGGAGCCACTGCTTCCGACGCACGGCATTCCGTTCACCTCGGGGGATATAAAATAAGGCTTGCCCTTTCTCTGGCCTGCTGCTGCATTGAAACGCACAGCAGCAAGGCATTTTCACGGAGAACGAATCTCACATTCCTACGAAAGGATGGAAAAACTTGGGAAACACACGTTCGAAGCGGCAGGGCGACCACCACTTGGACTGCTCATGGACTGATGTCAGGGTCACCTGACGGGGTAGTATCGCGCGCCGCAGCCATTCAGCGTGGCGGATGCGCTGCCTCCGCGAAAGAGGGGGAGAAAAAGAGGAGGTTGACCGCGCCGGCGAGAGTGTTGCGGCGTAGATCAAAGCGTGTCGCTACTTTCTAACATCAAGGGGTTTTAAGATAGGGTAGATGCTGGCGCCATCTCTCGACAACCGACCGCAACTCAAGGCGCGACGGCTACAATGGGTGAGCGAGCGACGCCGCAGGCATCTTTCTAGAGGAGGCGTTGCCATTATCTGTGCATATACTACACAAAACTGAATTTGAAATTAACGAAGAAATAGCGAAGTAGTTCGTCCAGTAATGGTTCAGAGCAAGGCAACGCTTTGCGATGCGTTGGAAGCTGACCTCGAAACGACCAAAATATTGTCTCTACATTCAAGCAGGGTCGTTAAATGACCAACATGCAGCATATCCTGGCGTTCACGCACGCCGGAAACAAACGGAAAAACACTTTTGCAAATCGCTGACACAATAACAACGCATATCAGACGCGCGCGCGCACGCGCGCACACCCACGCACGCACGCACGCACGCACGCACGCGCACGCACACACACACACACACACACACACACACATACAGAACACAAGCAGTGTCCGAAAGCATTCGCAACAGACAGTGCGGACGTTTTCGCGCATTCGCTAGAACGCAAATCGAGCCGGTGTGGCAGCAGGCCAGCAGCGTCCGATGCACAGACGACACTCCTCATGAACTACACACATCCGCAAAACGGCACACATGCCAGACAAAGTGCGTGGACGACGCCACTCGACACCAAATGCGTGGTCGATAACGCCGCATAAAACACGAACACCTCGTAGAATTCACGAACCAAACCACGATATGCTGCGATTTAACGGCCCTGACCGGTTGATACGGCTGCTCCGCAGGTTGCTGTCCTCGATGTTGAAAGAAACGTTGTTGAAACACGCCGCATCACTCGCATAACATGCGAATATTAGCCGCCACCATCCATGCGATCACGATTACCGCGGAGCACCATAGAAAAAGGCCGAATAAAGAACGGAGCACCGTGCTAGAGTGTACTAGACAATGGTCGAGTGGGCCGAACGGCGCTCTGCGCTGAAGCGCCGCGTGTGGAAAAATAGTGCGAGGGCGCTGCGAGCGAACTGGATTGGGGCGGAGACGCGCTCCGCGGCATATTCCACGTACTTTCGCTGCGGGCGCCGAGGCCGATTGCGCATAGTACGCTCTTAAAATAGTGCTTTATTTCAACTGCAAATTTATGTTTACACAATTTTGCCAAACATATATATTTGAGGCATGGATTATACAACGCGACGTCTTCAATTTTGCTGTCGTTGTCAAGCGCGTCGTCTGCTAGCGAGCGCGGGGCGCCCAGTTTTTCTCGCAGAACCGTCTGTGCAGTACATTTTTTAAATGTTTTAGTTGCCTCGGTGGGCCCATGACTCTTGACGGCCTGTACCAAATGTAGTTTTAGCCAGGTCTACTGCTGTTTTTACCACTGTCCTCTAAAAGTAACTGGTATCTCCGCACCATGAAGGCTACGTTGAAAATTTTATTATTGATACCGTGTCATTTTACGCGCGCTTCTTGTTGCTGGATATTGATCAGGGACAATGATCGAAGAAAACAATATTAGAGTGAAATAAACCAGGTTTATTAACTGCGTGGCGCGAAGAATGACCAATGTGTTTCTAGGTGATTAAATCAAAGGGTACATAGACATATATATTCACGATATATATGTAAGGGAAAAAAATAACAAATCTTCTAAATGCAATAATTTAAAAAGTGAGAACTCCCGACAGGAATAAGCGCACGTGTTTGCAGTAACAAACACACTTATTAGTGAATACTGCACATCAAACTCGATCGCATGCGCAGAAATAATAGTCATGGCAGGCAAAACCATCTTATATATATATATATATATATATATATATATATATATATATATATGTGTGTGTGTGTGTGTGTGTGTGTGTGTGTGTGTGTGTGTGTACGACGCCGAATAGTCGTTTCCGTTCGAATGTAACGCATAACCGCACTATTGAAGTCTCAAAGGTGAGTGACTGCATGCAAGTGAGGACTGTCATTCCGAATGATTGTGCTGCCGGAGAGTCGTGGCTGTTGCGCAGAGGCGCAGTTCCTGAGAGAATTAACGGACGGGTGGTAATAATTAGTCCTGCTTAACAAGGTTCCTAGCTCTCAATCAATAGAGAGTTTAATACCCGTGTCACACGGGCACACTTGGAAGGCCTTCCAGTCGACGGCCTTCGAAATGCCACAACTCTGACTCAAATGAGTTATCGCGCTGCTACACGGCACTTTTGAAAGGCCGTTGAGTGGTTCAGGCATTTCTCGCAAAATTGTGTGGCGCCAGTGGCGCACCGACGGGGGGGGGGGGGGGGGGGATTCGGGGGTTGTAACCCCCCCTCTGAGGCCGACTTAACCCCCCCCCCCCCCTTTTGTTTAACCCCTTTTCTTTCCTTACGCATTTGTGTACTGCAACTAAGATGTAAAACGCGCGATCGTCTGCACACTCGCAAAAAGGGCATTTTTTGGCAATTTCCCGTGAAGAAATCGAAATTAGTGCTGTTTAGATAGTATTGGCAAACTGTCAACCCCCCCCCCCCCCCCCCTGGCAGAGATCCTGGGTGCGCTACTGTGTGGCGCTGCGGATCTTTATTTTCGTTTTCGTGTCACCAAAAGTTAAACAACATTTAAACCACTTAAAAGCACTATAATTTCTTTTATATTTGTTTATACGGCGCAATGGCGGCGATATGACGGCAGCCGGCAGCATATGGAGTTGAGGGAGAGTGTACGAACACTAGCACGTCGCTGTTGTAGAGAGTATGTGCAGTTCGCACATATCAAGTGGCAAAAATGCTTTATTGAATAATTAATAACACTCATATATAGTATCTTTAGAGCATTTTGGTTTGATTTGTTCTTTCTAACCGTGAGTACGAGCACACTGTGAACGAGAGGGCATGTTCGCGCTGTTTCCGCTTCCGTTGCTCAAAGGCCATCGAGATTTCGATAGAGTTGTAGGGTGCTCCGTTGACTCGATAGACTATTGACTCGGCGGCCTTCGAAACCGCCCGTGTAGCAGCTCTAACTTGACCTTTGAGTCAACTGACTATCGGTTGGAAGTCCTTCCAAACGCCCGTGTGACACGGGTATTAGAATAGGGGCCCCAAACGTTTTGGGGCACCAAAGAAATAGCGTCGACACCACTGCGCATGCGCGAGTACGCTAACTGCGTTTGGGTTTTGCGTTGGGCACGCTATTTCGCCTGATTTAGCAGGTGCCCCAAAAGCAGCCCCAAAAGTTTTGCGTCAACAAACATGGCGGCACCCATCGAAGCGGCGGCTCTCCGAGTGCCAAACTCGGCTTGATTCGTGGTAACGCGTGAAGTTCGTAAGCTAGGAGAAGTGACTGCGGTTATCGCTTTCTCTCAACTAACGTGTGTAATGAAGATTGATTCATTATACGCCGCTGATTCCGAATTCAATTGTCGATTTCATGGCTCGTAGGCCTATCACGGATTGACTTGGCTGGGTGAAGGTGCGTAAAGTTGGTTACTCAAAACTAAGCGCAACAAGTTGCATGCTGCTAATAGAATGAGTGCTAAATTGTAATTAAAGGAGAAAACATGAAGTCTAAATTACTCTTCCTATCATAAAATGGTATAGTTTAGTTTAATATTTATAATAGCTTTTCTTTGACACCGTAGTGGCGCTGCAAGCGCAAGACGCTATTCGCAAACGCAAAGCCCTATTCTAAAACTCATCACTCTTGCATGCCCCAACGCTAACACCCGCAAAACTCTTTGGGGCCCCAAACTTTTGGGACCCCTATTCTAAAACTCTCTAATATAAACGCCCCGTTTTAGGGCAGCCTGTAAATCTGCTAACTTGATTCAGACAAGGATTTTTGACAGTCTCACCGTGTTTTCAACCCATTAAGACTGAGTGCCCCGTGTGGTGCCACACTTATCTTCTTCAACTAACGCAACAGATCTGCACATATCTCTACGTGTATGTGAGACATGCCGTTCCTTTAATTGTTTCATTATGGTCATTATGATAGTGCACCGAATAACTGAAAGCAGCTGTTTATAATATACAAGCTGCTGAGTTAAGCGGTCATACATTTGGGAACGGCATTACATTTATGCATGAAATGTGGGATAAGCGTAACATTCTTTTCTCGGAAATCAGACTCGAGAATAATTTATGTTGTTGACACCCCCAGAAATAAGCCGAAGAACGCAGCCACCTGCTTTTTTCTTTTTTTTAATATAAGCAAATTCTTCGGTTTTACGTGACAAAACCACGATATCATTAAGGCACCCGGTTTATATAGTTTTTGCCACCTGGGGTTCTTTAACGTGCACCTAAATAGAAGTACACGAGTCTTTTTCCATTTCATTCCCATCGAATTCCGCGACCTGGATTGAACCCGCGTGCTCAAGACCGTATCCACTATACTATATAGCCACTAATTAGGCTACCGCGCAGGCTTTCTTTTCTTTTTTTGAAGTATCGACTGGGGAAAAAAAATCCACGTACGGCTTACGGCCAAATATTAGCATATAGAATGGCCGCATTAGGCTATGGGACCAAATATCTTTGTACGCATTTTTTATATTATTGTCTAATAAAATTCCCCTTTGATTTGATTTAATTAACCTCGAGCTTCATTTTCGGCGCTCGAGGTCCGACTGCAATAAATGACCCCTTAACAATTACTCCGCATTCTGTTACGCGAGAAAGGCGAAAATTTGAATGAAATGTTGCGCTGCAGCTTTTTTTTTCTATAACAACACTTCCCATAAATCTGAGGACAAGGCGCCGGATGGGCAGCTATGTTTTATTTGTTTGAAGCGGCAAGCAGGAAGGTTGCATATCTTTCTCCTTCTGCGTTTCGCAGGACCTACTGATGAAAAACTTTATGTGCAACAATACACACGAGAGATACATGCTGCTTGAAGAACGATTTTTTCTCCGAAGGGAACCGTACAATAACATAGTAGAATGAAAGCCGACACTGCGGCCGCAATGCACGCCTAATGACCGAGCGGTATTAAAAAATAAATAAAGAAGAGAAAGAAAGTAATTTATTCTTAAGGCATAAATACATGTCATATGCAATTATGAACCCCATTTGAGCGGTGTGAACGCAAATACCAGCGCGCGAAGTCGTACGAATGACCCTGTCGAGCAGTATCGCCAGCAGTTTCCAACGGCGCGACCTTGATGCGGCCCAATCCACTTCGACCGCAGCGCCGCCCCAGTATTTTTCCACGTCGGGCGCCTCACGGCAAAAGCATGCGCCGCCCCAGCCGCTCGTCCCACTCGACCATATTCTAGCCACCATAACCGTGCTGGGGAGCCAGAGACCAGAGACGACGACACGGTAGACGACGATGTAAACAATATGGCCGCCATGACGTTTATGCGTCTCTTGCAAAGCTTCCGGTGCCTTTATCATGACGAAATGACGTCTTTTTTCCCGTGTTCGGCTGTCAAAATGTTACCAGTCTAGAAACGTTGGGTTGTCAGTGAGGGTAGAGTTACAGGGGCTAGAACTATTCTAGCCACTGTAGTAGAGTGTACTATATTCTAGTACACTCTCGTGAGGGCTGTATCACGACCTTGAACTCCAGACCTGCACAGATATCCGACTTCTATGGGAGCCGCTTGCGCCCACTCTCGTTCAACTGGTGGCCATAGGTGGCGCTTTTATAACCTGTTCGTTTTACAAGCAGGGGTCATCAGAAAGAAAGTGAGAGAAATAGAGACCGTGAATTGGATGCAAAGAATGGAAACGAAAAGGACAATGGAGATTTACAAGAATGAGAAGAAAGAAATTAGAAGGGAAAATCTGTACGATAACACAAAGGGCAGTGCCTTGCTATTTGAGGCTCGAGCCGGTTGCCTAAGGACGAAAACATATCGGAACAAATATTCGGAACTAGATGAGACATGTGTATGCTGCAGTAAAGATCCAGAGACCACTCAGCACATCCTAATGGAATGCGACGGGATCCACCCAGCGAGAACCGTAGGTAACGTGCAACTCCCAGAAGCGCTTGGGTTTAAAGTGGAAGGAAACATAAACAGATCAGCCGTAGAGATCAGCAAGAGACGATTAGAGTACTGGTGGAAAAAAAGCAGGGAAAAGATGGATACGACCTGATCTCTTAAAATCATAGGCAGCGGTACAAGCTAAATTTTTGAAAAAGAAAGATAATGAGAGGTATACAAAAATGCTAGATAAATAACATGTGTAGTATACCTGATTAAATCAAGCAGGCTAGGTGACTATTTGTCGCCACCCCGTTTCAAAGGGGATGCCAATAAATCATCATCATCATCATCATCATCATCATCATCGTCGTCGTCGTCGTCGTCGTCGCGGTCTGAACGCAAATACCAGCGCGCGAAGTCGTACGAATGACCCTGTCGAGCAGTATCGCCAGCAGTTTCCAACGGCGCGACCTTGATGCGGCCCAATCCACTTCGACCGCAGCGCCGCCCCAGTATTTTTCCACGTCGGGCGCTCGGCGGGCGGCTGGGCGGCGTTCGACTGTGCGCGCCTGCTCTACTGCTGTGGCAGACTGCTTGCATATGTGACAATTTCTTGCGAATACAACAGCTAGTATGTCAAAATTGTTTAAGTGTACTCATTGTAGTGCTACGTAATAACGTGTAAAATAGTACTGTTGGTTTACCATTATACGGAAACTTCGCGCCGCTCCACATAAGAAAAAAATTAACTGATCGAGTGATTGTTTACGTGTTTATTTGATCCGCGAAATATGCATCGCAAAGCTTTTTTGAAACTGTGAAAACTGATGCTAGATCCCTTGCTTTGTTTTTACTTACATGATGGCACACAGCAGCACACCATAATGTGATCGTTTGCGTTATCCCATCTGTAATTAACTCAAGAAAGCTGCATGTAGCCAAGGCTGAAGTTACATGCATTCTGCATCATCTGCAGATTCTCGCAGTGTGTGTGTGTGTGTGTGTGTGTGGTCTGCGTATGCTTATCGTCTGCGTGATTCTTTCAAATTCCCTCGTTCATATCAATATATCAAGTTCTTTATTATTGTATTTCATTATTACACTATTGCACTATATTTTATCCTATGACTCTTGTAATCAGATTTTTTTTCCCTCCTGCGAAGGCAATAGGAGGAAAGTTATCGTCTGCCGGCTGTACTCGTTGTTTTCCTTTCTTGCACCGCTCTTCCTACTCTACTTTGTGATTGAAATAAGAAACAATCATTCGCAAATTTTGTGTTCTTTCTTTATTTCCGTGAATTTATGCATTTACAAACAATGTAAATGCTTTGTGACTGCCGAAATAGCGGTACGAGCGCTGGAGGAGGAGGAATATAAACTTTATTTCAAAAAGAAAATTAGCCGAGCGTGGTTGGGCCTTTAGTCCAGGGCTCCACTGGCGCGAGCGGCTCGCTGGGCTTGGTCCCGGAGAGCCACTTGGCTCTCCTTTCCCTCGTCCGCAAGCCATGCCTCCCACTGCCTATTTAACATGAGTGGTTGTGATGTTGTGTACGGGCTAGTAATATGTGAAGGCCTTTCCAGGCACTCCCATGTGATATGTTGTAGTGTGGGCTTGTTGGAACACCATGGACAGATGTCCAGGAATCTTGTTGGGCTTATTTTACTGAGTTGATGCAGGTTGGGGAAGCTGTTTGTTTGAATGCGCCGCCAGTCCCTACTCTGCTGTCTGTTAAGGGCCTTGTGTGGATGACCGTAGACTCTGCGTTCCTCCCGTTGCTGTAGAAGAATATCACGAGTGCTTGGAAGAAGTTCCGCGCAAGGCCCGGCCGCAGCTCGGTTGTTGAATCCTCGAGCTATACGCTCTGCCGCCACGTTACCTTCCAAGCCCTCGTGAGCCGGACACCAGATAATAGCGTGGGGTTCTTTAAAGGTTTGTCCCAGAATTCTGTGTTCCATTTTGGGTACCGTTCCATTGAGAAACAGCCGACATGCCGTCTGCGAGTCGGACAGTATGACTGCCGACTCGTTTCTGTGTTCCGCGTCAACAATGGCCATGGATATTGCAGCCGCTTCGGTCGCGCACGTGGATCGAGTTACGACTGTGGCCGTTATGATGCGTTGTTGTTGGGTAACCGCTAGCGAGCGCGGAACACATCGCAGAAGCAGACGACAGCGAACAGGTTATAGCTAGCGTCACTCTGCTCGTACGTTCTACAAGGTCGATTCACATAGGTCCCGAAGCTTCGGGCGAAAAGCGGTTCAGAACCAATTGTCACCGACATCAGCAAGGGTGGTTATGGGAGCAGCGATTGAAGCGCGACTATGTTTGGTGGGAATAAACACTGGGAAAGAAAAAAAGCGTTTTTAAATTAAAGCGAGACGCAGTTAGATTCATTCAACGAAAATAAAATTCCTAATTCATTTTATATATGCATGGCGAGAAAAGATACAACTGTAGTTTACTAGATCATTATCAATATATACCTTTTTTCAGGGCCCACCGTGAGAGCGCCCATCGATAGCGGTGGGCGTTGACGCCGCTATCACTTGCAATGCCATGCAACTCTTGGAGTGCGTGGAAAGGCGCGCTCGTAAAGTTCACCTGTTACAATACGCCCCCCTCACATGTGTTGTGTTGCATGTCGACGTTTGCCTGAATTAGGTGACGCGGGTAGTTTTATTGTTTCTTAACCTGTGCAGTCAAAAGTAATAGTAGCGACCGTCAGATACTTGTTTACTTAGTTGTTTTCGCGCAACAGCGCTGGCCGACGGGCTTGGCGTCCGACGAAAGGACGAGCACTCAACGCCATCTACGCCCAAAGTGTTCGTCGGCCTCCTAAGAAAGTATGTTCTGTGCAGCGATGCGATTTCGACACCCGTACGGCTGATCTTTTCCGGCATCGCTTTTCGGGCTGAAAACTCGGAACGCCCATGAAGTCGAATGGCGGGGCATTTGAATATACAGCTTTAATGGCAGGCCTCCGAAAACAAATTTCGCGCCTATGAGAACAAAATGACGTCACTTCTGTTTTTGACGAATATGACGTCAAATTATTTTTTCTTCCGCCGGAAGTGTTCCCTCCTCACACAGATGGCGCTAAGCCCCATGAACCGCCGGTAAGCAACCATGTTTTGAACGTATGGGCTTCTATGGAAGCTTCGCTACCAGGTATATCTACCTTGCGTTCTATCCCTAACGGCAAAAGGGGTGAACTAGACAAGGCGTGCTGGAGCAGGGAGATCTGTGCAGGTCTGGAGTTCAGTAGGTCGTGGGTAGAGTGTACTAGAATATGGTCGAGTGGGACGAGCGGCTGGGGCGGCGCATGCTTTGCAGTGAGGCGCTCGACGTGGAAAAATACTGTGGCGGCGCTGCGATCGAATTGGATTGGGCCGCATCAAGGTCGCGCCGTTGGAAACT
>NC_051155.1:89274935-89479042 GCF_013339745.2 Dermacentor silvarum
TCTCGGGCCTCATCAAACATAATCAAGGCGTAAATCTTTTCAGCAAACCCTCCTGGGCTTGTCACATTACCACCGTCCTGCGCCAGTGCTTCTCGATCACTAGGTTCCCTGCGCCGGAATCTTCGAAACTCACCTACACTTATCAGTAAAACTGCCATTTCAAACTTTCGTTCACACACGGCTTGAGTTCACCGCACCGTCTGGTCTCCACGCCAAAATTACTTAATTAACATGCTGTAATCCGTCCAAATAGGAGCCGCACGGTTCATTTCCCGGAATTATGACCACCATTTGAGCGTAACTTAAATAATGCTTCATCTTTCACTCAGCTGACATGCCCCTTTTGTCATTATTTCATATAACGCCCACCACACTAACAAACTATCCCTACGCCTAGAAACTTCATCGCACACACATCAACCGATTACAGAATCATCTTAGCTTCACGCGCATGTAGGGCAAAACTGAAGCATTCAACTCGTCTGCAATTCCACGCGCGATTCGTCTCTGGAACAGCCTCCCCGATAACATAGTTTCGGAATTGACCGCGATAAATTCAGGCACTCACTCCCACTCTCTTATCCCTTGTTACCCATACTCACTGTTTGATCTTCTTTCCCTACCATTTTCGTTCATTGTTGTACAATAGTTTACAAACCTATTGAGCTATTTCTATTGTTATAATACACAGCTGCACGTTAAAAAATTTCCCATTTTAAGTTGTGCACCTGGATACAGTTTGTTTTTTCGACCTTCATGTTTTTGCGAGTTTGTCACTTTTATGTGTCTGTGTACTAAGTTCTATGCCCCCCTTTCTCAATGCCCCATGTAGGGGCCTTGTAAGGTATTTTACAAATAAATAAATAAATAAATAATAAACTAGTGAAACTGACTGTCCCATGAAACATGTCCGCTTTATCCAGAGCCTTGCACTAACAAATTTCAAGTAATATAATACATTATTTAAATATAGTGTGCACATGTCATTTGTTTATCTCTATTTAGTTTTTGATAAGGGTGGGCTTGAAGGAGAGCAAATATTGTGACGTCGCATTGTTTGCTTTGCGAAGTCTTTATTAAATAGGCATCAACAATGCCCAAGTCGTACAAGGCGAAGTAACGAGGTAAGATAAGTGATGACTTCTGACATGAAACCAATGCTACCATGCAGTCTTATAGCACTCTTGAAAAAGCTTGTCCACAACAAAGCGCCGAAGCGAACTACTGATAGGGGTTCCACTGTCCAGCACCCTTTTGTAAGAATGAAATCGTGGGAGCTTAAATTCCAGATAGTCTTGTTTGTTGTGCAAAGGTACACTAACCACCTCATGCTCGCCAGGAGAGCTGCAAAAAAGTGATAGCTCAATCACTTTTTCGTCACATAATGAGCGGTTAACAAGGGAACACATCTCAAATTGATTATTTGATTTCTGTAATATTCAGCAACCAACAGTAAAAAAATTAAACACGTCTTAATACAACATAACTTAAGGTGGAGAATTAGCACAATTGACTTCAGAATGAAAATGCGTTCTCTCTCTCATTTTTTTCCATGAAAGATGAAGCATTTACAGGTCATTTGAATCAGTATCATGCCTTAAGATATTACCATTCAAAGACCAAATCGTTTTAGAATATTCCATTTCACTTTTCACTACCACGGCAGTTCTCTTTTGCATGATTTGAATCGTTCTTGCTGCGAATTGTTTGACCTCATATTGAACGGCGTACCGCCTTATAAAATATTCTGAGTATTACCAAGAATAATTTGACTACATAATTTCTATGTAAAAAATTAGGTAATTTTCGCCATAGTATTCACAGCACATTTGGGTTGCAATGAACTAGACCTAGACTAGCTGGTCTACTCCAAGATACAACTGCTTGGATCTTACTGAAAAGGGCTTGAGCTGTAAATTTGCCAAGTATTTGATAACTCTCTGTCGCAACCATAGTACAGAACAAGCATTATTGTAACACATTTAAAAAGCAGTATATGCTCTCTGAGTAAGGCAAAATTGTTTACGAATAAGCTGCTTTATAATGGCTCTCTCTTTCTCTCTGTTTAGAGCAATCTTCAAAGCTGGTTGGTGCATGGGGGGAGAATATGCAAATATTGGTAACCTGGTTAACTCAATTTTACTTTACAAAATATCTTTAACATTGAACGGTAATAAAACATCTTTAACTTTGAACGGCAATAAAAACACTTGAACAGCATATGTTGTTTTTGATGCAGCACGACAAGTAACAATATCAGAAAAATCGGCCACTTCCACATACTAGAGCAGCCACTTGGCAGGTCGAGAGAGATGGCATCAAAGGAGGTTGTATATCCTGCTTAAAGACACACTGCAATCATAAGTGCTTGAAATCTATCCTGTGAAATCTGTCCAACATTTGCAGAGACAATAGAATCATAAAGATTAATGGGCAGCTGTAATGCATGCATGTTTCCTACATTTCATTATGCTAAGACAACCGCATGATATAGCATGATGATTGCACAGTCATGAACTTAATTGGAATGACCACTTTCAGTTTGGCTTATCGGCCACTTCTTCAAGGTCTACAAAGTCATCAAAGTCGCATTATGTATCTGGAAAACACAGGTTCTTTTAAGGGCAGTGCCCACAAACATTTAACAGGTACATTGCTACCAAGATGTAACCAGAATTTTTTCTTCTTTTCTTTTTTTAGAGAAGGGGGGGGGGAAGGAGGACGTGCGCGCACTTGTCCGGGACGCGGTAGAGGCAGGTCGCATACTAACATAAGTTTCGGGAGCACATGCCCGTTGTCCATTCCCCCCCCCCCCCCCCCCCCTTAACCACTACCACCATACTGGCTGCGCCACTAATTCCCACTGAATAGTCACAACGCCTGCCTACTGCTTTAAAAGGACAGAATAAAACGAGTTGAAGAAATAGAGAAGGTAGTTAGGGAAAGAAAGAGCAAGATGGCAGGCCACAAACAGTACCAAGTGATAACAATCCCAAATATAATCCAGTGCGCCAGTAGGAACAGCTAGAACGACTCGAACAGAAAGAAAAACGCGCACGCTGCGGTAGTCTTTACGCCCAGTGAACCAGTAATGTCCCATAGATGTCCATAGAACATCATGTTTGAGACATTGCACACATCCTATAGATATCTATGTTTCTCCAAACAACATTACAAAGACGTACCATGGATATCTAAGTCTCATCCAGATCACGTTGCTGTATCATTGAAAGGATGTCGCAGCTAGACATAGTGACCTCCAATAGATGTTCTTTTTGGGGGATGCGGGAGGTCCATAGAACATCGAGTGGATCTTTTCTGTTGACGCTATAATGAGCTGCGTACCTGCAAGTACCACAGCAGATGTCTATCGAATACAAATGAAATGAAAACAACAGAGTGTGTGCCGAAGCATAACTAAAAGCACAGTGTGCGGCGTCGGCCAGCCATCATTCTACACATACACGTGCTTTCGATGCGGAGTGCAGGGCTGCTTGTCCTAGAGCGTATTACGTCACCTGTATTTTGTTTGAAGCTTGTATTCTCACCCCGCCATTGCAGTGACATTCCATCTGCGATTACTGTTAAGGTGGCTAGCACTGTTGCGCATCCAATGCAATACATTTGTGGTGCTATTCAAATTACATGTAGACACTGGCAGCTTTTGATGGTGGTAACAAAAGCAAAGCAAACGCACATTAGCCAGCTGGTTACATGCCAGCTATATCACGCTACAGTTGTAGCGATGGTGCTAGCCACCATAACAGTGTACTACTGCCATGGGTATGGCACTGCCGCGGAGAGATGAGAAAACAACTTTCGGACAAAATAACGGTGACGTTTATTGCAATGGGCGAGCAGTGCTGCACTCTTCCTCGAGAACTACATCCCCACGCACGTGCACAATGACCGGCCGCCGACATGCACCTTTAGTTATGCTTTGGCCACACGCTCTGCTGTTCGAATTTAATTTGTCCTCGATCTGTTGAGGCACACTAATCGCATAGTTACCACCATTGTCGGCATGTAGCTGGTGACCTTGTGGGAAATGCTTTGTTACGTGTAAACATGTGAATGTGAAAATATAAATTGCAATACTTATTAAGGTGAAATTCTTAGATGGCTCATGGTCGAAAAATCCTATGTCCGGCGTTACAGCACCGAAATTTAATGGCACCAAAATTTGGGATTGAACCCTTGACCTTTGGTGGGAGTCGACCCACGACCTTTTGTGTTAACTTGGTCGAAGCGAATTAAGGCACAGTTCATTAAAAGATAATTGAGGCACTCTAACCCACAACCTATGTTTGGTAGTCGAAACCACTTGGAGATATGGGCGAACCGGCCATATCCCCAAGTTATCTCCAAGTCGGATTCCAATTGACATGGTGCAGGTAGAGTGTCGAACCCATTACCTTGGTTGTTAATTAGGGCGAAGTTACTTAATTCAAGTTAATTAAGGCAAAGTTAATTAGGGCTCGAACCCTTAGACCTTTGGTGGAAGTCGAACCCACGACTTGGTGTTAATTAAGGCAAAATTAATTAAGATACAATTCATTAGGGCACTCAAGCCCTCGACCTTTGGTGGGAGTAGAACCCGCAACCATTGGTGTTAATTATGACGAAGGTGTAATTAAGGCACTCGAGCCCACAACTTTGGTAGGGAAAACAATCGGGTGTAACAACGCATTTGAATGAGAATGACACATAATTTAATTAATGCCTCGTGAGTGCGCAGGCTTTTTCCTTCATCCTCTTCATGTTCGCTAAAGTGACTGCCAACTTTTATATATAGTTCCAGCGCTCATCAAAATGCGAAACTGTGCCAACAAAATCGTAAATCTGCATTTGATCATTATGCATCATTACAAATCCTGAAATGGCTAAATGAAAATTCTGATTTCAATAAGCACACCAGTGAAACTCACAATGTCATACCACCATGTTCTCTTTATTTAACACTGATAAAGCTTTATTTACAAAATGATCGCCCCCAGCCAGGCACATGTATGAAAATATTCATTACAATTTCTAGCTGCATACAAACAGGTTAAACGTGGATGAAAAAAAAACACTTATATAAAAATAGATTCTTCAAAATGACACTTCACTAAAACAAAAGTATGAGAAAGGGGTTAACACTCAGAAAATGACTAGTAGGCGCAGTGTCACAATTATATTTAAAAAGAATAAAATTTATTAGTAGGAAGTAATGTCACATACTAATTAATGACCAAAAGTGCATGGCCTGCTTGCCAGCATCTGCTTCTGGGGCCACCGGATTCAGAAGCCAATATTTTCTAGCTATATTTAAAAAATATTGGTAAAAGAAATTACACGCAAGCAAAATCCCGAGATGGAATGTTCATCTTGATGGACAACTTGCTCAGGCAGCTTCTCACACCACGAAAGTGCCAATAACATAATGCTGCTAGAGACTTAGAGATAGGCATTGCAAATGAGAAATATCCCTGGCACTTAAAGAGGAGCACCGGAAACCAAGCGATACAACGTGTTCGAAAATGAACCATCAAAACGTTGCCCTCAGAACATTCCATAAGCGCTCCGCAAGGCGACCAAAGTACCACAAATAGCAGTCAGAGCAGAGCTCTGAGTTTCAGTACGCAACTGTACAATTCTGCCTAGCATATACGTACTTGGGCCATGTCAACCGTACAAAAGTCGAAAAGACACACTAATAAAGCACATGCTGTTCGGCGCTCGCGCGCGGAACATTGCCGCGCACTTGCGTCCGAGGAGCGTGTTGCTGTATTTATATCAGTGGCGAGCGAAGTCAAAGCTATTGCGAGTTCAAGCTTCTTTTTATTGCGATAGCAATTATATGGACACTCCAAAGCAGATTTCCGCTGTCGGCGTCGCCGTCGCCGTGAGGTTCCGTATGACGTCCATGGAGATGAAATCGTCGCCGCGCGCCGAACGCTGTATTGTGCGAGTGAAAGGGCGCGAGGGGCGCGCGCTTTCACGGGGAGTGAACGCACGGCGAACAAACGCGGGTTCTGCGCCGTGCTCCCTTAGGGGCTGCAGAAGTAGGCGTCTCTTTCCTCCTTTACAATCACCATATATGTAGAGCAAACGAGCCTTCTTCCGACGAGCGAAAGGCCGTGTGGGGGGAGGTAGGCGACGTTTAGCTGTGGCACCAAGTGCCTATTTATATCAGAGGCTCCGGCAACAATCACCAACGCCGCACGCATTTTGTGCGAACGCGGGCAAAACGGCGACGGCGTCGACAACAGTTCTGCATGTTGCCGATGGTGCTGCATGTCGAAGTTTATACAGGTGATAAAGCAACTTTCATTACTCCGTATAGCTCTCTACAAATTTGCTATCGCAATTGATGCTTCGCCTTTCAGGTGAAACTGCGACAACTTTTTTCTTTATAAACTGCCCTAATATATCAGCAAGTTAAAGATTACGTATTTTCAACAGTGTACGAACAGATATAACTGAAAAATAAAGCATTTTGTATCAGAAAAACAATGACGTAACCGAGACCGAAAACAGAGGGAAAATGCCGAAAGTATTGGCATAGAGAAAGAAATTGCATTGGCATTTGCGCGCGGTGTCCAGCAGCAACATTACTAGACTTCCAGCAGAGCGTGCAGAGGTCGTGCTAAATTGTAAAATAAATGCGGTCATAACAGAAATTCCGGGCTTTATTACTGCAGTTGAATCTTTTCAGAATGAAAAGATGGATATTTCGCAATTCAGGTACACATTTTCCCTCTCGTAGGATCTTGAACATGCACAGTGATGATAACGTCGAAAACAAAGCAAATGCCCCGCTGCAGGGCTGTAATAGCCAACAGCGTGACTTTTGGCTCTCCTAGTTTCCCATTGTTAGGCATTAGAGACATTTTGCTTGTATTCTGCGGCATAGTACGTGCATCTACTCACAACGCACAATGTACGATCAATGTGCGAAAGCTTTCAATGTGCAAGAGATGCCGAAATCACAGAGACATTCGATGTCATTTGGATGACCCTTGACTGCCACGTACTAGTCGAACACACTATAGATGTAAACTAGACGTCGTTAAATATCTTGTATATTTGGTCTTTTGTGGTACGTCCAGTGGATATTTGTGGTTTGCTGGGACAAAATACTGGAAAAGAAAAGTACAAATAAAAAAGAGCAATACGCTTTCGTTCTCTGTAACAAAAAGAAAAAAAAAGCGCTTTATTTTAAGCTAAGCATATCATTCGCGCACATTTTTTTCACGCAGTTTGCTTACTCTGTTCTCGCCAGGAAGGACCGATACCAAACCTCGGTGAATAAATTATCTGGCGTCAGAAAAAAAACCGAGCAAGAAACTCGGGACATAATAAAACCTAACCCTTGTAAGAAATCAGATATAACGGCAAAACTCACCAGCGTGTTGTCGCCGACAGCGGTGACATTTTCCAACGCTGCCACTAGCTGGTTGGGAGGAGGCAGAGATTTTTAGGGGCGAAGCTCCTTATAGCAGCACCCGTTCGTCCCCGTCGTCGTAGTAGTAGTGTGTAACCAGTCTGAGAAAAATGAGAAAAAAAAATCCGAAGTTGTGTCCGTAGCACGGAATCGAACCAGGGACCCCTCGCTTCCGAGCGCGCGGCGTTAGCCCACTACGCCACGAAGCGGACATGAACACACGCACCACGATGGCAATAAATACCCAACATTAACGAAAGGCCGCGTTTCTAGCCCGTTTCTAACGCGTTTGTGCTAGCGCGTTACGGCCCGTGTAAGAAGCTGGTGTAAGACGCTGTGGCCTCTCCGCCTTACCTTCAACGCGTTTCGAACGCGCTGCCCAAAGCGGTGGCAAGTCAAGTTCAAGTCGAGGATGATAAGTGGTTCTTGAGGGAAAGGGAAAGGTTGGCGCTATCTTCAAGTCGAGGAGCGTTTAAGAATACGGGGGTATACTCTCTCGGCAGTCATGTGATGGCGTCGGCAAACGCGGTGCACGTTCCGGCATGTGTAAATGGCTGCGTAAGACGCTGTGGCCGCTCCCCCTTACTAGAGAGTACTACACGTTTCTAACGCGTTTGTGCTAGCGTCCCCTTAAGCGGGAGATCCGATGATTCCCTCCGGAGCTTCGCCCACTCATCATCATTCCCCCCGTGGATATGCTGTGAATTTTTTTCTTTCTCCTGATTCCAGTATGGCCAAAATGCCTCCCTTCCACAGCAACACAAAGCATAAACCGCTCTCGCGTCGACTCGATAACTCTGCGCAGTACAACAATTGAAATTTGGAGTCGGATATCTCGGAGCACGGACACGCTAGAATAATTCTTCCGACTGATACTCTGTAGAAACACGACTGCCTCTAAGTTTTCAATACAAACATACCCACTTACTGCAGTCGACAAAAAAATAATTGTTCAATTTAAGTTAGTTGGGCTGCTCACAGCGATAATTATCATCTCACTTTGTTCCCCCCTGGCCACATAACTTATTTGTACCGGTGGTCTTCGCGTGCCTCCCAGTGCCTAATTTTAAGAAAACCATAAAGCTTAGTTTTTTTTTTTTTTTTTGAACACGCTGTATTATCAGGCACACAGCCATGCACATGGCTGTATTGGGTAACGTCCTTTTCCTATAAGCTCGGAGAAACCGATACCTGGCTTCGCTACAGGTCTCCTTCCTCTTTCTGGGGTTTCACGTGCCAAAACCAGTTCTGATTATGAGGCACGCCATAGTGGAAGGCTCCGGATTAATTTTGACCACCTGGGTTTCTTTAACGTGCACTAGAACAGAAGCACGCGGGCGTTTTTGCATTTCGCCTCCATCGAAATGCGGCCGCCGCGGCCGGGATTCGATCCCGCGAGCTCGTGCTCAGCAGCGCAACGCCTGAACTGACTGAGCCACCACGGCGGGCTACAGGTGTTGCTCTAGCCGTATAAAACGCGGGTTTGTCGTGAGCAGAAACGGCGAATTTGGGTAAATAAGAAAGGCTACTATCATCATCATCATCATCATCCGTGACAGAAGCTGACCCCCCCTCAGAAAAAACCTGGATCCGCCCCTGAGTACACTCTAACTGGAGGCCGGTTCGCCGTCGATATATTTGCCGCTAGCGTGGAAGCGGACAGTGTTTTGAGAAGCGCGTTGGCTATGACGTATGGCACGTGACAATTGGAGGAGCACTGAGCGAGGAGGAGAGACCAGCCGACAAGGAGAGTAGCGAAGGAAAGACAGAAACGAGCGAGGGCCGTATTTCGATCATCAAACGCGTGTAACTCCGCTAGTACGGCCCCATTTCGAAAAATTCTCGCGGCTACGTGTTCGTTGTAGACTCGTGCACAACTGCAACACCACAACTAAATTTAGACCTCTGGGTGGTTTAGGGGCTTAACAAATCATGTGAGCACCAAAGCCGAAATCAGTTTAGAAAACCAGATAGAAAAACTGGAAGCTGCTAGCTATCCTAGCAGTGTCATCGTACCCGTTTGTGAAACCCTTCTTTAGAAGTTGAAGTACAGAAAAACTGGTCATGAAGGAAAAGAAAAAGGTCAAAGACCATTGCATATCATTCCGTACTTACATCAGTTTTCTCACAAGCTGAAAAAAAAGCAACCACATTTGAAATCAATTTGTTATTTTACGCCCCTTGTAAACTTTCTTAAGTGTGTCTCCTAAATAAGAATAACAAGACTATTCGACAGTGCAACGTTGGTCACGAAAACAGATTTACTGATTGCCAATCAGTAGTCGTCTACAAAATACCGATGAAGTATGGAAAGATATACCAGGTGTTCAAAATTAAGCTTTACAGGAATTTTAGACATTGCCTGTGGCAGGTAGTATAATTCGTATCGTTGAGCTAGGTTAATCGAACAGGCGGACATTAGTAGCACGAGAAATCGAAACACATGTTCAACTAATTACCAAAAATTCACTAATTACATTTTTGTTAGTTACTTTACGACACATATTGCAATTTACGAATTGTGGCCCGTGCATTTATATTTATTTATTCATACTGTCAGCACAAGCCAGAACAGGAGTTGCGGTTACATTGCGGTTATCTACAAACTAGACACAGTACATGTTTAAACAATTCAATAGAAAGCAATCAGGATAGGAAGGCACAGCATATAAACAAATACGAAGCAATAACAACGTGAGTTACAATTAACAAGTTATAGCACTATATGGTCTAAAGAAAAAGTAATGCGCCAAACAACTGCAACCTGCAAACAGCTAACAATAAAACGTATTCTCAACCGTTTAGAAATAATTAGTAACAGAGTTTACAAAAGTTTGTAAATCAGTACATTCTACTATATCTTGTGGCATGTTGTTCCAATCGTCTGTGCTTTGAACCAAGAACGAATTTTTGAATGATTCATTTTTATAATTAAGTGGTTTAATGTGTTTTGAATGCTTTGTTCTGGGGTTAGCAGCTCTCTCTAATGTGACGTGTCTTGCTAAGTCTATTTTATAGTCTCCGCTTAATACGTGAAAAAAAGAATGACAGCCTGATAAGCTGCATTTTCTGCTTGACAGTCATGATGCCAGCTCTATTTCTAAGTTGGGTGACGGAGTGGGTTCTAGCGTATGTGTTAAAAATAAACCTCAAGGCCTTGTTTTGTACGCTCTCATATTTTAGTGTGTTTTGTTCAGTGTACAGGTCCCTTGCGATTTGCAAGACGCATCCGCTTGAAATGAATTTCCAGGATGACACCAGTTTCGAGATATTATTTCCCAAGTGTGGGACGAAATACCGGGACGTTCCAGTTACTTTTGTGCTTCTATGTATCAAACAGCATTTTGGTAAAAAAAGTAAGTGGAACAACAGGGCATTTTTACGGCGAGTTTGATGGCGCATATCTCCAAACTGGTATCATTCTGGAAATCCATTCCAAATGGATATGCCTGACAAGCTCACCGGCTACAATTTGTGAACTGCAATATTTGTCGTAAATTATTAACTAAGAAGTTTATTTGCCAATTTTAACACGAAAGTGTTTTATGCCGGGGTCCACCAAATACAAAGAAAGAAACCAGAAGAAAAAGTTCCACAAACATGCAAAATTTGGAAATCGAACCCACGACCTCTCGGTCCGCGACGATAGATCGCCGAGCGTTTAACCCATTGCGCCACAAACGCATTGGCAGAGAGCTACACAGACGCGCCTTATATATCTAACACTCCTCCGTGTACCCGCGCTCTTGCTCGGGGCGGTGCCGCCGCCTACGAGCAGAAAAGAGAAGTACTGCATTATGACACTAACGCGCACCGACAGTGAACGCTTCGGTGGTCTCAGCACTACGACGCCTCGATGCCAGCATTCGAAGGGACGCTGGCATCAAGAAGCACTACCAACGCCACCTAGGTGGCGTTCACCGTACTCAGCACAGCGGAGCGTGGCCTCCGCAATTAGCTCTGAAAATGTTTCTGAAGTTGATCGCGGAGGCTGCAATTACGACGCGCTGTACGCGCTGATTTGACTCGGTGACGATTCAGTTACGTGTTTTGTCTTGCGCGTTGTATTAGTGTGTCAGTTACGTGCTTCGTCTTTCGCGTTGTGCTAGCGTGTGCAGCGTAGTGCAGCTTCCATATGCACGACGGTTGCTCATGGTCATCGACGTTGGTAGTCGTGATGGAGGAGACGTGCCACCAGGCGTCAGCGTGGGTGCATCAACGCCTAAGGGCGCTTTAGCCACAAAACACCAATAGACATTATATATCAATGTGCAATAAACATTACACTACTTCTGTGAAGACACGTTTCACTTTCGTGTTCTATACCGATTCCTATATAAGAGGGATCAACCACATTTTTTTTGTTAATAAGTTGAATATTTGTTTCGAATTGTCTCTCCGCGCCCTTTGTTGTGCCTCCAGAGCCTATTTGTATGAAATTGTCTCAAGTAAAGGAGAAAGAAAGAATTTCTCGTGCTACTAATGTACGCCTCTTCGAATAACCCAGCTCAACTATAAGAATTATGCTACCTGCCACCGGAGATTTTAAAAAATTCCGTAACGCTTAATTTTCAACACCCGGGTATACAGTACAAACAGGCCAATGCTTTAACGATCGAGCCAGGCAGCATGCCTATAACTTAAGAAATGATTATGGCAGCCATATGGCAGTGCACTGCAAGGAGTGAAAATGCAAGCCATTATTCCACAAGGCAATGTTTGTTAAAAAAGGAAAAACGAAGAAAACGGAAATTTTAGAAGCTTTTTGCATCAGGAAGGCAGCGGGTCGATACATTAGCACACCTTCACTTCACCTATCTGATAAAGAGTTTTCATTCCTTGGTCAACACTGGTATCTTGTATATCACACACGCGTTCTTGCGCTTGCGCCATGTTAGCGGAACATGGTACCTGTTGTTAGATGTTGTTTCATGTGTTGGCGGAAAGATGTTGCGCATGCACCCGGTTCTTCACCTGTATAAAAGCGGCTGGAATTTCTCCAATAAACTCAATTTAAAGTCAACGTTGTTTCCTGTCTCTTTGTTTCTGTCCAAAATGGTTGCGCAGTACCTACGTTATTCAAAGTTGCGAAGACCGGCATTGCGGTCACGTGACTCTCGGGCAGCATCATAGTAAAACTTCCCTTTCTAAGGGTACGGCCACGCTAGCGCAAAAACACGCGGCAAAAACGCGCGGCAACGCGTCATGCCGCGCACGGCATAAGCGGCAGGAATCAGGGGTTTTGCGGCGTGCCGCTAGAAATTGGTTCGAGACCCATTTCTGCGGCAAATGCCGCGTGCCGCGACATGAAGAAGCAATCAAGAGCGATGAGGGTGACGTCACGGAGCCATCACAACCGGACTGCAGCCGGTCGCGCCGGGTTTTCAATCGACGATCGTCGTCTCTCGCATTAAACAACGAGCGCTCGCGGTGTTGCTCGCGCGTTCGGAGAGCGCGGGAGATCTTATCGCACTACCGCGCGGCGAGACGCGCTTGCCACGGTGGCCTCGCGGCAAGGCGCTGACGCGCGGCAACTTGCCGCCCGTGGCATGACACGCGCGTTTTTTGCCGCTAGCGTGGCCGTACCCTAAAGGCACACCTCCATGGAGCGAACAGGCGACGAACTTTCGGCGGCGGCCGCCCGCCGCCCGACGTCAGAAAAATGACTGGTCGCCGCCGATCCACTCTCTCCAGATATTCGCTGCCCAGCGAACCGCCGTCGCCGGAAGTCGTCGCGCGCGGCGGATAGCGTGGACCAATCAGACCACAGCGCAGAGGTTGACTTCCGTCGGTCGCCCGTCCACGGGAGTTTCGGTTGTTGACGCTTGGCTACTGTTCCTCTATTTCCTACCTTCGTTTCAAACGCTTGTTTTCCAGGGTTGTTTCACCTTGTTGGTTGTTCTGCCTCAATGTTCTAGTTAATAATATGTGATCACTGCTCATTTTGTGTAGTCTATGTAGTTAGAGGCTTCGCTTCCCGATGATGCTCTGCCCATGCATACCCACAACATGATGCCTTGCGTACCGCCGTGTTTTGGCAAGACGTTTGATTGAAGTTTGCAGGACGTAGTTCACTGGCACATCGAGAAAGACACGAGCTGAAGCATCGTGTAGGTGCGGCATATCGGCGGCTCGCTACATTAAGCGACAAAAGAGCCTTCTCGCAAGTCACGTACGTAAAACATGGCTACTGTAACATGGTGGCGGGCCCCACTGCCCGCTTCGAATTGAATTTGGCGTCGCTTTTGTAGAATTCGCTTCGTTCGTAGCAAATGACTGCATAAACGGCTTTCGCTTAGTCTCAGGCCGCTTCGACGACAGTATATTACAGATAACCTTGCGGAGTTTTCGAGATCGCTTCTCATTTCAAACGAAACGAAGCCTAACGAAGGAAACCTTCGATATGTCAGCGTCACATCGGTGAAATCGAGATATACGCGTGACGATGGCATATGGCCTTTGAGATCGGAAAATATCGCAGGTCAACTAAAACTGTAATAAACATGGGCTGCTTAGCGTACGCTGTACTATAGCGTATAGCGTACGCTATGCTAAAACTGTCTAATAACTTTCCGTGTTTCGTCGACAGCAGGGCAGGCTCGAAGGCGGAAGCTGACGGGAGAAAAACTCAGCTGCGCGCGAGCAGAGAGAGCTGTAAACAAACGCAGGGTGACATACGAGGGATAAGTATTGACGAAATACCGACGTGCCACGTATTCACAAACACACACACAAAAAGTTAGTCTAAATAGATTCCGGCTAACAGCGAACACTTCTGTACGCACTTGTTCAGGTCAGGTGCCTTATTTTACGTGTAAAAACCTTGATTTAGGCGCTGTTTTGCCTTCTGCTTTCATTCGCCAACGTCGCTTTTGTAGCCTATCTCGTCTGGCCGCAATGATTCCTCGCGGGCTGCGTCGACCGCATGGTTGGTGGCGTTCGCCGGTTCTTGGTTGCATGGAGTGTGGTGTGACGAATTCGCGACGGCGCTTCGCGCTGGATTTTTCGTCACGTAAAATTCGTCGTGAAAGTTCGCTGCATGAAGGTTGGCCTTTAGACTTGCAGCGCGGGACCGCCCTGCAAGTCTAAAGTTCACCAGGCGCTGTTTAATTGTTGGGCTTGGCCCTGAGAGCGCGATGACACGGCACTTACCTAGAACTCTCAAATTCCACCAAAAAGATTATTGAAAGGTGCAATTATACATATGCAAACAGCCCAAGCCGAGCACAGCCGTGATTCAGCTAATTACCGTTGCCAGGAGGGGCTTTCTTCGATGACGTGTCATTCTAGTCAACATTCCATGGTCCTGAAGTGATCGCATTCAGTTAGCATTTCGGGAGGAGCCTTTGCTTCTGGCAAACATGTTCTTTATTCTTTATTCAGACATATCCCCGCTTAGCCCGAAAGCGTTACAGCAGGGGGGTTACAAACATGAAAAAATACATCTTGATTAACACTGCACACCTGTTCACATGACAGCCGATTCCACTGAGCAATAGTTTTAACAAAAAAGGAATTGGCATACAGGCCCGTCCTAGCTCGGTATTCTCTAATTTTGCACTGGTGGTCAGTGCGTGCAGACATATAGTTTGGCGGTTTTAGGTACATTTCCCTATCAATTCCAGTTTTGTTATGATATATTTCATACATAAGTTTTAGCCGCAGTTTCTTTCGGCGAGACGATAGCGATTCCCAATTGAGCTCTTTTTTCATTGCCGTGCAGCTGTACCTCCTCCCGTACCTACCCAAGACGAACCTGGCTGCTCTGTTTTGTATTTTCTCTAGTTTATTTATGAGACATATCTGTGATGGGTCCCAAAGGGTACAAGCATATTCCAAAATAGGTCTTATACAAGTTAGGTATGCCGTGCTTCTAAGGTTAGAGTTTGCACATTTTAAATTTCTTTGAATGTAATTCAAAGCAACTGCCGCTTTGCCAACCACATAGTCCACATGTGCCCGCCAAGAGCAGTCGCCCGACAGCATCACGCCCAAATATTTAGTCGTGAATTTCTTGCTTAAAATATTATTCATAAGATAGTAGCTGGCATCGATTACATTTTTCTTCTTAGTAAACCGCACATGAACGCACTTACCCGCATTCAAATTCATTTTCCACTTAGAGCACCATTCGCAAATACGTTCTAGGTCGGCCTGCAGTTTGAGAACATCATTTTCATTATCAATTTTTCTATACACAATACAGTCATCCGCGAAGAGCCGCATGTTAGAGTCAATACCTAAGTTAATGTCATTAATATACATGAGAAAAAGAAGAGGCCCCAGGACAGATCCTTGCGGGACGTCTGATGTGACCTCAAGATAATCTGAATTAGTACCATTCAAGACAACACGTTGACGGCGATTTGACAAATAGTTTTCTATCCAGCTAAGAACACTGGAATCTATATTTAACATTCGGAGTTTATGAAGTAGTAAAGAATGGCAAACAGTATCAAATGCCTTGCGGAAGTCTAGAAATATACAGTCTATTTGCCCACCCAAATCAACTACAGAAGATAGGTGATCATAAAATTCAATCAGTTGTGTCGTACATGAAAACCCCTTGCGAAATCCGTGTTGTCTGTTCGTAAGCACTGCGTTGTCCATTAGATGTTTCATGATAGCCTTGTATATTATGTGTTCCATGACCTTGCATGAGATAGAAATAAGTGAGATGGGTCTATAATTAGTAACTTCTTTTTTAGAGCCTCCTTTGTGAATTGGGACTACATTTGCTATTTTCCAGTCCTGTGGCATCTGACCAGTAGTTAACGACTTGTGGAAAATTAAATAAAGGTAAAGCGAGATGACATGAGCACACTGTTTTAAAATTCTTGGAGAGATTCCATCAGGACCGATAGCCTTACTTTCATCAAGGTTCTTTAGCAGGGATTCAATGCCGCTAATGCTAAGTTCGATTGGTTGCATAAGGGGAACGTTGCTATTTGATGATTGTGGGCTGCATGCAGATTGAGAAAGAAAGACTGATTGGAAATATCTGTTTAGGCATGTCGCTTTTTCTGCATCGTCAGAAAGAGTGCGTTCGTTGTAAATAATTTCATTTATTCCAACAGGATCAGACCCACATCCCTTCAAATACTGCCAGAACGGTTTAGGATTTGTTTTCATTTTGTCATTTAATCGTTTAAGATACTGTTCTTTTGCTTTTTTCGACAAGCTTTTGTATTCGCGTGTTAATTCTTGTAGCCTTTTAAAATGCGCGTGTGTCTTTGTTCTTTTATATCTTTGAAACTCATGCCTTCGTTTTTTAACTAGCTTCAATACACGAAAGGTGATCCATGGTTTTTTACGCTTTTGGAGCCTAGCCGATTCAATACTATTAATGACCGCTTCCCCCAAATCGTTGAGACAGTGAGTCTCGTGCCCCCTTTTCATTTTCTGATCGCGAGGAGCACGCAAGCTAATAGGCTGACTCTTTCCGCTTAAAAGCGGGGTCTTACGACAGCTTCGGACTACCTTATTGACCGTAAATGGTATCACTGATTTCTCTGATCTAGATATATGGGGTAGGCGAAAGCTATTTAAGAGGATACCTTGGGCGTACTGTTGAGTACTCCAGAATAATCGTGTAAGTTTGTGTGCGCCACAATGATCCTGTTAATTTAGGCGCTCCGAAAACCTCATGTACATAAGTAAAACAAACAATGTCCTGTTGCTTTTTTCTCTCAACTTCTAACTTGTCATTAGCTAACCTATCTTTGTATGAAGAGACGGATGACGGCGTGAGCTTAAAGCGTGGCACGCATCGCTAGCGCAGGCCAGCTACAACTGCGCCACCCTGTCGGCCAAGTCAAGTGAGGCCTTAGAATGACGTCCGACTCCTATCTCAGTCTACTAACACTGATTGCAATAAATATGTTTCAGTGCCCCTTTATTAAACTGCGCACATCGCAAAGTAAAGATGCGCGGAAAAAAGATAAGCCTCATTTGGTGCTTGAACATGGCAGAGTATCGGCGCTGCCGCGTCCTGGTCTGCCTTTCTCTCTGGCATCTTCAGCTGCATGTCCTCCCGTTTTTGTGTGAGCTGTTTTCGTAAAAATTTTAGAACAAAGTAGTTTCATTTAAAGTGTACTTACGCGGACTTCCAATTAAATATTTTGTAGGATTCACATGGAAAGCAACTGAAAACACGAAACTACTTATGATTCAAAAGTCGTTTTTATTTCGCTGCAGTAGAAACAGGCTGTATTATTCAAAAGAAGGGGTGAAACTTCCAAGACTAAAGGCATTTGTGCTACAACAGAGTCACGTTGACATGATACCTGAACGGTATTTATTTCGCGTACTGCTCTTTGCTATACAGATTATGCATTTGGACAAGCATCCGGATGACTCCGCATTACATTTACCACTTAAGCTGCTCCCGAATTATTCTGAAAGATTTGTTGCTGACGGTAAGTTACAGCAAATTTGAAAAACGCAGCTAGTAACTGGCTAAAACCGTGAGCAGCGCTACGATTATTGCACATTTTCCGACGGGTACGTCAGCGGCACTCAAGCTTGCGTTACGCACAACATAATGACCTTCTGTGATTTTAGCCAGCGTACTGCCATTTTCGGTTGGAGGATGAGTCTCATTTGCAGCAACAGAGAGAGGAGCATTTGTTACCTCTACGGACACTAGAATTTCACTTGGTGTACTAGGATTTTCAGGGTATTTTGTAGTGGAGGCTTCAGGAGGCGCCGTGCTCTCAGGCACGGGGGCTTTGGTTCTATGAAACCATTTTTCTCCAGCACTACGCAGCGCCTGAATAATCGATCCAACTTGTGCCGCAGAGAAATGGCTGAGGACATTTCCGTTGGATGTTGGTTTCCTCACAGAATCTGTGGAGACCCCTCCGTTAGTATTTTCTGTTTGCCTTAAATGCCCTGTATTTGTACTAGCTGCTGTCGTTTCATTGTTTGAAGTAGGCGTACCTCCCGTGGTGGCCACTTTCGGCGATGAAAGTTCGCTGTCACCTGTAATAGTAACAGATGCTGGCACATCGGGGTGAAATAGAGCCTGAGTCTTTGGCACATAGGTTTCTATTGACTTGTTGTCGAGAAAGGTCGGCTGCCCTGAGCTGTCACCAAATTGGCCCTTGTTCTCGGTTGGCATGGTTGTATGATTGCCGCTTGTTGTTTTCACATCTGTGTCATTATTCCCCTGTGGCATTCCTAGCATGCTTGACACCAACGTTGAAGCAGTCGCTGTTACAGGACGTGTATAGTCGATTTCATTTTTGTTCGGAAAAGTTCCTCCGGTAGTCGGCTGAACACTCTGCTGTAATAAAGGTGGATGTTGAAGTTCAACACTGTTTGCGTCTACGCTATGAATGTGGCTTGTCGGGGTTTTGTTGAATACGTGCCGTTTTCTCTTGCAGGCTGTGTCCCTGTTTCTGTGGTGCTCTTTACTCTACTGCTTTCGGGAGACTTACTTTGCGCTGTTACCGTTTGGATGTGTGACGAGGTGTTTGTTATTTTATTGAATAACATTGGTTTTTCTCCATGCTTTACTATCTTCTCATGTAGACCATCATGAGTAGGCCTAGATCCGTCACTGCTACCTAATAACATCGTCGGAATATATGCAGGTGCTTTAGAATTGTTAGGGTGTGCGAGAGATGCATGTGGTAGTTCAATAAGGACCGTTGGCTTCAAGTTCAGTTGCGGAGAGAGAGTAGTGGAAATTGCACTGGAATTTTCGGCTGTTGTGTGCTCGATGTCTTGAGCACCATTCACGTGGAGACCTGCAATAATGTACCGAAAGGAAATGATAACTTGAATGAATGGGTGTGTAAAATATAATTTTCGTCAGCTTCGTGCTCTTATGAGAACCTAATAATACGCGCGGCCTCATTACCGCAAAAATTGTCGCTAGACCAATTTCAATTTGTACATGAGAGGGCAATTATACTCGTATATTCTGGTTTTTATGCGAACATGAGGCCGCGTGCTTGGGGGAGAAGAGGCTTTTCACGCATATGTTACAGTAACAAGACAACAATTACAGGGTACTTCCACAATTTATTATTTATCCTGTCAGCAAGCAAATAACCGTTATTGAGAAGTTGCTTTTGGCAGGCAGCGCAGTGTCGCTTTGAGAACAAATACCTGCACTCGTGACATATAGGCTACCTTTCTCAACGTGTAAATTCTAACTAATCGTCGAAAGCGGAGTTAGCTAGGTTGCATTTGAGCATACATATACACTTCGACTGATTAAGCTTTACTACTCAGGTACAGAACGGCACTATGTCTTGACGCAGTTAAACTTGTTCCATTTTCGGTGGACTGCCGCCGTCTATGTGCTGCACTTTGGCTCACAGGCCACACTTGTACGTAACAAATTACATACGGTTAATTACTTTTAATCCAGTACATTTTGGTAGGTTTGTAATTAAACGATTACATTGTTTAACTGGTAAATGTCACTGTAATTCAATTACTTCTTTAAGCGATTAATTATATGTAATCGGTTACATAACTACCACAACAAGTTGTGACAGAAGCTTTAACACTTCAGACAGGAAAGCGTATATTGAAATCACGTAGAGCGGAAGTCTGCAGAATATGGCGGGATATAGCGAAGTACCCTAGTCTTCAATTCACATCGTAAAAGGCAATAAAAACATGGACCTAAGTTAACTGCTTAAAGCAGTCAATATCTTTGAGGTTTGCACACCTGTCTGGTAAGAGCTTTTCAGTGGCCTTAATAGGCGGTAGCAGGTGTGGCTCAAATCTTCGCTTAGTCCAGTCTATGATTTCTCCGATATAGACAGAAGCTTGTGGCCGTTGAACGTGCTTGTTTACGCCAGATGTACGACTCGCATGCTACTAATTTGGCAATTGTAACGCAGGAACACTATTTCTAGGGATCAATACAATGCAGCTTCGTTTCCAATTACATTGCACATTTGGCCACCTTTTCGAGGAACCTGAACATCTGGTCAGGTCTGTTACTATTCATCGTTTAAATCTGAGTAGCTAGGGGGTGAAGTTCGCCGGTAGGGTCGAGCTCCACCATATGTTGGCCGACGAATTGAAACGGCCATTCTATGGGTCGATAACAAAGGCCAGTTCAGGCATTAATGCCACGAAATCACCCATGAACGATTTTTGAGTTTTGCACTGGTCCTATTGGGAGCGCGTTCCCTTTGCCCGAGCAACAATGAAGTGCTGCAATGCATAGAGGACCAAGACGTGAGCATCGCACCATCTAGTAAACGCAATATTTTGCACAAATTGCTCGCACGTTAGAACACCGACCTTCCTTCCAGTATGCACATTGACCAAATTTCCACTCTCTTCTGTGGTGAATGCGCAGAGCAGCAGAGGACGGACTGAAAGAGCCAGGCCAGCTCCTTTAGTTGCTGTATTTGTGCAATGTTAATAAAAGTAGGGAAGGAAGCAACAACTACGTAATTAGTTGCTTTGTAGTAATAGCTCCATTACTTTCGTGGGGCCCTAATTGGTCACTGCAATCAACTACAATTTTGAATGAAGGTATTGTAACGGGTTACTTTTTTCTGTAAGGTGTACAAGCCTGAAGTCAGAGCAAGTCAGACGCTAGAGCACCGGAAAACATGTCCATCCAACATCGCTAGCGCGGCATAGGTTATGTTAAGTCAATCTTTAGTTGTAGGTAGCTTGAATAGAAAAACAAATTGTGACCCCATCAATATCGAGTCTCTCTGTAAGTCAGTAATCTCTTGTAATCAAGAAAACATTCATTATTTGCACCACAAAATGACTGAAAAGCACAAGACGGGATAGAACGAGCGCTGGCTTTAACTGCAGGGTTAGTGAAAACGTTTGCCGTTTACATATACAAAGTAAAAAAGAAAAAAGCTCCTAAAAGTGTGGTACAAAACAGTGGTCACAAGGGCAAGATGATGTTATCAATAAAAACAAACTCTTTATTAGGATGATTGATGGATGGCTAAAACAACATTGCATATGTTATTTCAATTTCGAAATCTTCGGTAATTTTACTTCTGCGCTTATCCATGTGCTACGTCAGAATGTAAATGTTACCATACCTGGGGAACGGACACACGACCTGCACTGGCTTCATAACTGCGAGCTAGTCGTGCCTATTAAGGAATAGAAAGGATCCCTCAGGCGGACATTACCATAGCGCCTGTATTGGTCTATAGATTTGTTTTTGCCTAAGACAGTGGCACCTTAAAAGAACGCTGAATAAAACGGGTGGTTTGGTTGACTGTGTATACATTACCCTGACGAGCCGCCCTAGCCTTGGCGTTTCTCTGAATGACGATACAAATGCGGCCGAGCGTTTTTTTTTTATTTTTTTTTTTCAAGAGACAACGACGTCGACACAGTGCCTGCTACGAACCTTCTTAGGACACTGCGACACCGAGTGCACGTACTGAACGATGACTATATTAAGGTTTTCCGGACCAGGAACAAAATGGTCAGGGTTTTACTAGTGGCGGCTTTCATTTTACGGCAAAACTATTAGCTCACGAAACAATTACAACTACGAAAAACGAACAACACTGTAATCTCACACACCATAAATCCTATAGATACACGGAGTACTCCCAAAACTAGCTATATATATAAACTCGTGAGCCATTCCACTTTGTGAAGGTGGATGACCAGCGAAGCTGCTTAGCAGACGACACACAGGCAGCACAGAATTTTGAACAAAGGTACGAACACATTTATTGTCTTGAGCGGTTGTCATCGTGACGATAGGTATGCACACACATTTTCGTATCACCTCTGTTATTATTATATTAGGTCCATCATATTCGCATATAATCCGGACTCCCGAGGAGCAACGCGCCTACGACGAAGAACGGCTAGAACAGAGACGAGAATGCAATCGTCGCCGGCGGGCGGCAAACACCGCCGATGAAGATCGTGCACAAAACGCCAAGTGAACAGCAACTTGTATTTCTGGTTGTTTATATACATTCTAGCGAACGACGGGACTACCACCCGTAGGAGCCGAACGAAACTAGAGACGCGTGACGTTTCGACAGCACCGCACCACGGGAGAGCGGAAGGATGCTTGATACGTAAGCGCTTGGAACGCTGACAAACAGAGGGCGGTGCGAAAGTAGGCATGGCCGACGCGGATAGGCCTTTTGGGCTAAAATCAGATCGTTCTTACCATTGTGCGTAGTATATAATTGGGTCCCAGGTATGTAAAGGGTAGTTCAAGGGCGCATTGCAGGTCCCGGAGCCCAACCACCCGGAGTCCACAGGGGTTATGTGCTGTGGCGCTTTGGCCCTTTCTGCGCTATCTACGGGATCGGCCCACGAGACCGGAGTTATGCACGCACACATGAAAATTTCACGGCATCCTTTACAGCATCGCTGTAAAAGCTTTCGAAAGCACATAGTAAAAAACTGCGAGAATACCCAGCCGACAGAACTATCGGCTTGCGACATTAAAACTGGCATGCGTAGAACAAAAACCCAATTTCTGGTGAGTCAAGATTTAAAAAATTTGCCGCCATCCTGCCCTGCGAACGTGAATGTCCAGCGAAGCTGTGTCAAACACCACACATGGTCGAGCATTGTATTCACGCTGTTCTTCTGGTGTCTTTTTTTCCGTGGTCTACCCATGGCAGTCTTAGAATGAACTGAATGAGTAGCTAGACGGGTCTCCCTTTTATATATGAAAGCGTGGTGATCTCACTACGAATATATATATATATATATATATATATATATATATATATATATATATATATCATAGGAAGCCAACAAACATAGACGCCAAGGACAACGTAGGGGAAATTACTTGTATATATACTAATAGAATTAAAGAAATGATAAATTAATGGAAATGAAAGTGGGTGAAAAAACTACTTGTCGCAGGTGAGGAACGATCCCATATTTTCGCATTACGGGTGCGATGCTCTTACCACTGAGCTACCGCGGCGCCGTTTTCCCATGCACTTTCTGGAGCATTTATGTTTAATTACTCGAGCAACCCTGGGAGTGTTCTAGTAGTGTGTGTTCGGGGGGGGGGATCACGCTATCTGCGTCATACAGCTATCTTCACGCGCATCCCGTCCCACAGTCGTTGTCACGCCATCGTCGTCATATACTAGTCGCCATCACATTGTCCTTGTGGTTTCGTCGTCACGCTGTCTTCGTTAAACCACTGTCATAGTTTCAGAAGCAGTGCACCGTTTTCAAGCAGTCGTCGTGATAGCGACGACTGATCGATACCTAATCGTCGTTATACTGTCGTGGTCGTTCCAACGTCGTCACTCTAGCTTCGTCATGCCGTCGTCGCAATCGAATTGCCGCTACCGTCATCGTCATACGGCCTTCGTCTTTCCATCGACGTCATTATTCTTCGCCATTCTATCGTAATTATATGTTATTCAATTGTCTTGATGACATCGTTGTCATGCCATCATAATAAATCCGTCGACATCAAACAGTCGTCCTCATGCATCGTTGTCATAGTGTCGTTGTGATGGTCGTTCTCTCGTCGTCATTCCAACTTAGTCATCCGAGTCTTGTCCATCCGAGTCATACCATCGTCGCCACGGCGTAGACGTCACATCTTCGTCATACCGTCGTCGTCACGTAGTCATCGTCGTATCATCGTCATCATACACTCGTCACCCTTTTGTCTTCTTGCCGTCGTAGTCACGCTGTCATCGTTATACCATCATGATTTCATTATCGTCATCCCATTATCGTCATGCCGTTTCCGTCATGCCGCTTGGACTTCACCAATGTATGCTTAGAAAGCCGGCGAGCACCCGAGCATCGGAGAGGAACGTAGTAATTTAACTACCATAATTGTCACAGAGAAATTAGGAACTTCATGCCCCCGAGCTATTCGTTGAGCTCGAACACCTAGCACCAACCGCACCTACTGATTTAAATATTTATTAGTTATCCTGTGAGTTTCAACTGCCGAGCTGTACTTAGTCGACCCTTCGCCGTCTGTCCGGCGTCACGCAGGTCACGTGACCAGGAGAGAATGAGACCCGTGCCGGCGGAGGGCAGGTCACGTGACAAGCAGAGGACGATAGGCGCGCTGGGCGAGTATGCGACAAATGAGAGGCCGCGCTGGGTGTGAGGAGGAGAGGCGATAAATGAAGGTGTTTCTGTGCCGAGCGCCCTTTCGGATAACGCGCAACGGGTAGGGCTGCTGCCGAAGCCGTCCGCGTTCCCCCGTGTTTGCGCCGAACGCGCGCGGTGTCCGTGACTGCAGCCGATGCCTCTGGAGGCGGCTCGGCAGGTTTCGACCAGAAAACTGGATACTCATTGAGTAGCGTCGGAAGTCGCTGCCTCTTCTCGCCTCGCAATGTTTCAATACTAGTTTCTGATGTAGATCTGTGTTTACTTGTGCTTACGCAATTGCATCACGCGCAACACATGCACACTCGTAACACTCGGTGTAACACAGCTTCCCTGTTCGACCATCTTCACGGATTGGAAGGGGCGGTGATTTTTTATATTCGCCTACGGAAGATACTGCCACGCCCTCTCCCGTGAACATCCTCAGCATAGCGGTGGCCGTCGGCGGGAAAGACGAGAACGGTTTCAGCTGATGTCAAGAAGAGGATGGCTCCAAGCGAATTATGTGTTCTTGCGGACAGAAACTCTCATCTAAAAACTGTCAGCCCTTCCACTGGGGTGGTAATGGAAGACCAGCGAAGCTGTACTATGGTGGGAATTATGTATTTACAATTATGACTAATAATGGTGTAACTGGTTATTTGAACTATTAAAGAATGAGAAATATATACAATCCGGTGGTTTTCATTTATTTAGTGACCATAGGGACAATGGCCTTATGGTGGCTACGGTACACCGCCATAGGATCTACGGCAAAGGTTGGCACGCTCTTCATAAACACGTCGCCAACGGCGCGCGCGTTCGGTGCGAACGCGGGAAAAAACGCTGCGGCCGTCGAAAACAGTTCTGCGCGTTGTTTGTGTGACCGCACACAACAGCTGTCAAAATGCTGAGAGCAAGCGCGCCAGCAGCAGCGAGCGAAGGTTCATGCGGTCTATCGCTTAAACGGAAACTGAGCGGCGAAAGCACAGCGCATACACAGGTAGGAGCCGTGTTGCAGATCGCTTTCAAGATACGATGCGCGCGACCGCCCGGCGCCGCGCAAAGTACAGTAGTAGTAGTGATTTTATTGAAGAAAATGACGCTTCAATAAAATCACTACTACTACCGTACTTTGCGCGGCGCCCTCTGCACATTCGTAAGTACGGTATATTCGTGGAATACGAACATGCCTCAAGCAGCTATTTTACAGACAGCACTGGCCTACGGTGCGTGAAGTACTTTACTATGGGGTACAGATTTACTGACGGCGCCTCTACATAACACAGCTCTTCCTGCGTTCTTTTCGTTTTTTTTTTCACAGCGGAGACATTCTCGTGGCGTGCAGAGAGACTAACGTCATCAACATCGCCTAAGCTGTACGCAATGAAACAGGCGACGAAATACGTACTGCTGCAACTTCAACAAAAACGGAGATTTTTCACATACTCGAAAGCATCATTTCAAAGCCTTTGTACGAAAAGCACTGGATCATGGAATTACATTTTGGTCCAGGTCATAACATACCTACCCTACTTGAAATCTAACTCTCGACAAATTGATAACATTTCCTTAGCTTCCAGGCCTTTGCGGTATAATAGGCAGTGAAAGGTGGATGAGGCAGCTTGAAAAGGCTTTGATTCCATAAAATTTATATAGTGTTTTTCACAAAGAGTGAGGGTCCAGCTTTGGCGAAACGCTATGCACTCAAAGAACGGAACAGAAGATGGTCTCCACCTTCAGGCAATTACATTTTTTGTTGTTGCTGTTGTTGTGTAGGTTACGCCAGCAATTAAGTGGCAGCAACAAACCTGAGGCTTCTTCCTTTCTTTGAACACGTCGAAGCAATATGAACGTGTAAAACCGTGGAACGCTTCCGCTAGTGCATCTGAGCGTAGTTTTTCGCCAGAAGGCCCAAAACCGACCACCCAAGAGTGCGCTCAGCCGAAATGACATTCCCGGTGTTCATCAGTCACGAGATTCTCCTTCGCTGAGGTTACTAGTGGCGGCTACTGGTGCAAAATTTGCAAACGGGCATGTAATGAAAGGAAGCTTCTTGTTGATGGAACAACGGGCGGTGCATGATGATGATTAGTGTGGTTTAATGGCGCAAGGGCCACAGAAGGCCAAAGAGCGCCAGACAATGGTATGATGTATTCGATGTAGTGGTCAATGTCAAGGGGTATATGTAACGCGGCTGTAAAGTGGCCTAAAATCATTCGCTGTAAAATGCGTAAAATATACGTTTAAATAAAATTATGGCAGTGATGTATGAGGCGTACACTGATATGTTTAAGGAAAATAAAGGATATGCTTTGAAGAGGTGATACTCTAAAATATGGGGCTATCACTAGCACTACTGCCTCATCAGGGCCCTTCGAGAGTAAGGGCCTGGAGGCGTGCGCTGTACTAAACGCTACCATCGCAGCAGCGGCTTCGCAAGAGAGGCCGCGCTACGTGTTCTTGGGACTGGTAACGTGTAGCAAGCGGACTTCATTGAAAAAATCTAATACTGTTTTCGTGTTGAACAGTGGTTCCTTACCAAGAAACATTGCTGGATGCAGAGGAAAATGTCTGTAAGCTAGGGGGAAGTGTTTTTTCCTTTCAGCGTCTGCTTCCCGACACTCCAGTAGTACATGAATGACGGTCAACCTCTCACTACATTTCCCACAGATTGGAGATTCCTCGCCGGTCAACAAGTGGTTGTGTGTGCCGTACGTGTGTCCGATTCTCAACCTAGTTAAGAGGACATCAGCTGCCCGTGATTTCGTTGTTGATGGCCAAAACCCGAATTGAGGTTTAATTAGGTGAAGCTTATTAGACGTTTCAGAATCCCAAAGGCGTTGCCAATAGCTTCTTAGTTTTCTGCGCAGGAAAGGTTTCAAATCTATAGCTGTGACAGCCATAGGAGCGTTGCGAGGTTTCGTTGCTGTAGATGTAGCGAGTTCATCAGCCTGCACATTCCCCTGAATACCTCTGTGGCCAGGAACCCAGCATATTATGATACGCTGTTCAGCAGAAAACTAGTGCAAAGAAGCGAATAGAGTTCATTTACTACAGGATTTCTGTGCTTTTGTAGCGACATTAAAGCCTTGACTACGCTTAATGAATCTGTAAATATAATTGCCTTCTCTAAATTTATATGCATGATATGTTTTACAGCCGACAATAATGCATAGGCCTCAGCCGTAAAAATGCTCGTTAGAGGGTGCAGAACATCTGATTCCGAAAATGATGGTCCAACTGCTGCATAGGACACGCCCGCATGCGACTTTGATGCATCTGTGTAAAATTCCATGCAGGAGTATTTCGCTTGCAGTTCTAGAAAGTGCATTTGAATGTGTTCTTGTGGAGCGTGCTTTGAGACTTGCACAATTGACGTGTCACATTTTATGATTTCCCAGTGCCACGGCGGTAAAAACTTTGCTGGAGTCTTTAGACTATGTTCTAGAAGCGAGACACCCATTTCTTCACTAAGCCTTCTAACACGCAGCGAGAAGGGTTCTCTGAACGTTGGGCGATTATGAAACAGTGTAGCACACGTCGTGTCATATACAGTTGCGTAACAAGGATGTTCTGGGTTAGAAAGAACTTTGAGGAAGTACGTAAAACTAGTGTATGACCTTTGCAGGTTAAGTGACCACTCATTAGATTCCACGTACAGACTTGGTGCAGGACTTGTCCTGAAGGCACCTGTGGCCAGGCGGAGGCCTGAGTGGTGTACGGCATCCAGTATCTTTAATGAGCTGGGCGTGGCAGAGTGATAGACTACAGCGCCATAATCCAAACGGGATAGTATGAGGCTCTTATACAGGTTTATTAGACACTTCCTATCACTACCTCATGTTGTATGTGACAAAACTTTAAGAATATTCATTGTTTTTAAGCATTTATTCTTAATATATTTAATGTGGGCTATAAAGGATAGCTTGGAGTCAAGTATGACACCCAAAAATTTGTGCTCCGTGTGCAGAGGTATGCGGTGTCCATCAAGTGCAATATCAACATCTGGTACCAGGCCTCTCCTCCTTGTAAAAAGGATGCAAGAGCTTTTCTGGGGATTTAGCTTAAACCCGTTTTCATTAGCCCATTTTGATACCTTGTTCAGGCCAAGCTGAACCTGTCGCTCGCAAATTGCGAGATTACACGATTTGTAACCTATTTGCACATCATCAACGTAAACTGAATAAAACATGGTAGGCGGAATTGATGAGCGCAAAGAATTCATTTTTACTATAAAAAGAGTACAGCTCAGTACACCACCTTGTGGCACCCCAGTTTCCTGGAGAAATGGCCTGGAGAGAGCATTTCCAATTTTGACACGGAATATGCGGTTTGAGAAATAGCTTTCTATAACGTTAAGAAGCATGTTTCCGCGAATACCCATTTCCGACAAATCTGGCAATATCACGTAGCGCCACGTCGTTCGTACGCCTTTTCCATGTCGAGAAATATGGACAAGAAGTACTGCTTATGAATGAAGGCATCACGTATGTGCGACTCGATGCGTACTAGATGGTCGGTTGTAGAGCGACCTTCTCTGAAACCACATTGATAAGGATCAAGCATTTTTTAGACTCGAGGACATGTAACAAACGCCGATTTATCATCTCAAATAGCTTGCAAAGACAACTTGTAAGCGCTATCGGACGGTAACTTTTAACTGAAAATGGATCTTTACCTTGTTTCAATATAGAAATTATAATAGCCTCTCTCCATGTTGAAGGCATGTATCCAGAAGCCCAAATGGTGTTAAAAAGTGCAAGAAGTGTTATTTGTGTGTCTTGGTGCAAGTTTTTTATCATGTCATATACAATCCTGTCAGCTCCGGGTGCGGAGCTCTGACATGCGTTTAATGAGGCTTTCAGCTCAGCAACGCTGAAAGGACGGTTATAAGGTTCATTCGGTCGGCATTTCCGATCTAGTGTTTTACGTTCAGCTATTTCTTTATATCTAAGGAATGACCTAGAATAATTACTTGAGCTAGAGACGGCCTCAAAGTGCTCCCCAAGGGCGTCTGCCTGCTCTTCCAAGGTATTCCCTTGATCATCGACCAAGGGTAATGACTGGGTCTGTTGCCCGTTAAGTCTCCAAAGCCTATTCCAAACTTTCGCCTCCTGTGTGTAGGAATTTATGCCTGAGAGGAATCTCTCCCAGCTCGTTCTCCTTGCCTGTCGCCTTGTCCGCCTTCCCTGCGATTTGATGCGTTTAAATTCTTCTAGATTTTCTGCAGTTGGTGATCGACGAAGTGTGTTCCATGCCTTATTTTGCTTCTTTCGTGCCTGTCTGCACTGCTCATTCCACCATGGAACGCGTCGTTTACATGAACGGCCGTTTGTTTGAGGTATGCACTTTTCTGCTGCATTGATAATAAACGCTGTAAAATACCGTACTGCATCGTCAATGCTAAAATCGTTGATAAAATGTTGTGTTAATTGAGTTGATTCATTAAACTGCTTCCAATCAGCCATTGCAAGCTTCCATCGAGGCGTTTGTGGTGGACGGTCATGTTGCTCTACTAGTTTAAGTATTATAGGGAAATGGTCACTCCCTAGTGGATTTTTGATTACCTCCCATTTCAGGTCAGGAATTAGTGAAGCAGAGCCAATGGCTAGATCAATGGATGAGTATGAGTTATGCGTGAAGTTAAAATATGTGGGTTCTTTTTTATTAAAAAGGCATGCACCAGAGCTTATAAGAAAATTTTCGACGAGTCGCCCTCTAGCGTCACATCTGGAATCTCCCCACAGACTGTTGTGGGCATTGAAATCACCTACGATCATGTAGGGTTCAGGAAGCTGGTCCACTAGGTAATAGAAATCTGTTTTTTTTTTGAGGTGTTGATTGGGCGGCAAGTATAACGAGCAGATTGTAACTAACTTGTCAAATAAGAGTGCTTGCGCGGCGACTGCCTCAAGAGGTGTCCAAAGTTCAAAGGAGCGACATGCTACACACTTATTAACTATGATGGCTACACCACCGGACGAGGCGTTAGCATCGTCACGATCTTTCCGAAAAATGGTGTATTGTCGGAGAAAATTTGTATGTGTGGGCTTCAAGTGAGTCTCTTGAACACACAGCACCTTTTGGATTGTATCTATGGAGGAGTTCTTTGATATCGTCTAGGTTATGGAGAAGTCCTCTAACGTTCCATTGGAGTATTTGTGTTTGCATAATAGGAAACGTGTTAATTGTGCTGTGCGTTGGAGAAACGAAATTTAGCTCATGGGGCCTTTCCAGGCGCCATGACACGAAGTTTGTCTTTTTTGGAGCGGTCGATAGAATCGCGCCGCTCCTTAGGCGCTGGATGCGCCGTCACGGTCGGTGTTACGTCCATCGCCTCTTGCGAGCCACTGGACGTACGCTCTTGCGAGCGCTGTGTTTGACGAGAGGGCTTCGTCTCAAGAGACGATACCCTTGAGGCCATCAGCCCAGAGGTCGATGGCCCCTTCTTCTGAGGCGGCGGAGCAGCGCTGGCTGCAGCCGCCAAGGGGGCAGGTGGCGTCACCGCCGGCTCACTCTGCGTGGGCCGGACGGCCGCCGGGAGCCGTTGTGGCGCTGCCCCCTGACGCGCCACTTCGGCAAAGCTGTTCTTTGGCAGGTAGGATACCCGCCTGCGTGCTTCTTTAAACGAAATATTCTCTTTAACTTTCATGGTTACGATTTCTTTTTCTTTTTTCCATGATGGGCACGACCGCGAGTACGCGGCGTGCTCTCCATCGCAGTTCACACAGTGAAAGGTGTTTTCACATGACTCAGCGAGATGTTCAGTAGCACTGCATTTTGCACAAGTTTGCCGACCTCGGCAGTTCTGTGAACTGTGCCCGAATCGCTGGCACTTAAAGCATCGCAGAGGGTTTGGTATGTACGGTTTGACCCGGAGCTTGACATATCCTGCCTCGATTGTCTCGGGGAGGACGCTTGAGCCGAAAGGTGACAATAAGATGCTTTGTTTGAATTTCTTTCCCATCGCGTCTTATCGTAATCCGTTTCACATTGATCACATTTTGCTCTTTCCATCCTTCTAAAAGTTCGGCCTCGGTTAGCTCCATCATGTCTTCATCTGAAATAACGCCGCGGATAGTGTTCATAGTTCGGTGTGGGGTCACGGTCACTGGAATGTTCCCAAAAGAGACAAGGTTCTGTAGCTTTTCATATTGCTTCTTATCATGCACTTCCAAAAGGAGGTCACCACTAGCTAGCTTCGTGGCTTTGTAACCGGGGCCTATAGAATCGCACAGACATTTCGCTACAAGGAAAGGTGAGATGACTCTGACGTTCTTTTCTGGTTTTTCAGAATGTATCACATGATACTTTGGAAAGTTTTCACGTTGAAGGCCATAAAACTGGAATACTTCGGTGCGCCCTCGCTTATGAGGGCGATCAGGGAGTTTGGGGAAACAATTCTCCATAGAAAGTAGTCAGTTTTCGGCAGCAACGCCAGTCACCCACCGTGGAGCCCAACAAGGGGACGCCGCAGGTCTTATAAAAAAAAACCCAGCGGTCGCCAACTGTACGTTGCTGCTATAACCAAATATGTACAGCCAAGGTTGGTTGTACCACACAAGGTTAACCCTCGCTGCCAAGAATACCGGAAGTAAAAGAAGTGAGGAGGTGACAGGAAAGATTGAAAGTGAGAGGGAAAGACGAAGATTGCAGAGAGAGAGAAAGACAGGAAAAGGCAACTACCGATTTCCCCAGGGTGGGTCAGTCCGGGGGTGCCGTCTACGTGAAGCAGAGGCCAAAGAGGTGTGTTGCCTCCGCCGGGGGGCCGTAAAGGTCCGAGCACCCGGCATCGGCTCAACCCCCAGGATCCCCCTTTCCCCGGACACGGCTAAGCCACGTACGGTTAAATGCGGGAGGGGCCAACCCTCATGTGCTCGGGTCCGTGGTGTCGCAACACACCAAACGCCTGCTGACGCAGACGCCCCTGCGGGGTATTTGATCTCCCTCCTGATCTCAGAGATTTTCTACATAAATGTATGCTGTAGGAGGTAATTCCTGATGAACTTGATCATGGGTGGCACGCCACATACAAAATACAGATACTTTCCATCAGGAAGACAGAGGTGCTAAATTTTGTGCGTCGCATTGACCATGCTGCCACTCACTCCAAACCGTTGCCACATAAGTTTGTTATTTCCTGTACCGTCACTTACAACCGTGATGACCACCGCTCGATGCTTGTGCAGCTGTGCAACTGCTTCGAGGACAAACTCTGCCAAGATCTGGCCAGGTGCTGCACCCTTCGTTGCATAAAGGAATTCAAAGACCCACTGCCTTGACGGCAACGTTATCGTAGCTAGTTCATCCATGGTGAATGCTACATAGGCAACAGCACTGCGAGTTTGGTCTTACCGTTCAACTTCGCTTGCTGCGTCGGAAGTTTCTTCTGACGTATACGTCTTCACACAAGGCGTCGCGCGTTTTCATGGCGATCCTTGTTTCCCAGCTGGGGCCTTCGATTTAAAAACGTGCGCTTGTCAATGTCGGGAAAAACCGAGGTATAGCGCCTCGTGCTAATTGCCATTTTCCACGTGGTATCAGTATCTACCGTTGACGACGTGACGCGGTGGTACTTAGTAACGTCTTCCTCCTCAAAATGCACATCGCACACTCCAAATGTCTCAGTCAGTCTTCTAGCTTTCCTGAATAGAACATGTTCCCACCTTTTGAACTCAGTTGGGTCTTTCGGCGGTGAAAAAAAAGTGGCGCTTAGCTGACGACCCGTAGCCGCTCTTACCACCCGGAGCAATACACGTCGTTATATTGCATGCTCGACTACACAAGCCAGGCTTCACACCTCCGCTGAGCAGCGCGAGTTCCGAATACTCAAACCTCCTAGCGAACTATTGCACGACGAAACTAAAGTGCAGCAATGAAACGACTACACGGGACGCAGCCGCGGCGAAAAAGGCGCGCAACCGGAAGCGCTGCCGTATAGCGCGACTCGATCGCAGCGCCATTAGTTCTCGCGACCACCACGGAATCCACGTTTTCAGCGGAGCTGGGAAACTCAGTCGTTTCTAGTAACGTTGCTCCAGGCTAGCCACACAGGAACACCTGTTCCTGATTACTGTATTATTTCTGCTACTGGTTCCATGCAGTACCAGCCAAAGAAATTTTCGTGTCGGCGTAAGTAAAAAACGCCAGGCTAAGCATCGAATACAAACAGCATATCGCCTTTGAAATCAGGCATATAGCATACAGCTCAGTACTCGTTTTCAAAAGAAAAACCACAGAACAAGCATCAAAACTACATGATGAATGATAAGGCGAGTGTGAACAATGGGAACACCCTCCGACGCGTTCCGGTAAAGATTAGGTTTGCAGCTGCTACGAAAGGGGTTGACGTCATTCAAAACCCTCATGAAACCAGTGTCTCTGGTTTCACTCTTTGTAGAGCCACGTTTGTGAATTCAAGTGACGTCGCTGTTGTGGTAATCGTTGTGGGTGTCGTTTACAGCGTTCCTTCTCCCGCGTGTGTTTCCCGGTAAAGATTACGGTTGCGCAAGCTACTCCAAGTGGAAAAGTACCCAACAGCATAGAAATCACGTAGTGACGTCACCACGGTCTAGCAACTGATTGAGTTTATTCCAGGCTACCATGAGTAGACCTCCGAAAGTAAAAACGCCAGAAGAAGAGCGTGAATATAATATCGCTGTGAAGTAATAAAGGGTGTGGTTAAGTACATTTCACTTGTCTCTGGTTTCACTCTTTGTAGAGCCACGTGTGTGAATTCAAATGACGTCACAATGGGTAATCGTTGTGGGTGTCGTTTACAGCTTCGCTGTCCAACGACCTCTATAGCGTGGATTGGAGCCACGGTTTTTCATGACATTTTTTGTGCCTCCGAAGCCCGCCCCGCACATTTAGTAGCGCATTTACTGCGTCAATGTCCAACCTACTACGACGCTTGCTCTTCACGACGCTCATGATGCTAAAGCATCATTCTATAGTCCAGCGTTCGAGAAGCGCAATGACAGCACTGTCATGGCTACCGTAGCTAGCTTGGCAAAGGGGTTTTCAACCTGCGCATCCAAATAGCAACCGACTTCTGCCCAGAAACCATCGGTTGTGTTCGAAGAGCACCATTTTACGTGCCGCAAATGCCTCCACTGCGTTACGCAAGCGAACAGGGCTTCCACAGAGAGAGACTGTCAGTCTTTAGATCAGGCTTAGTTCTCGTGCCTCTAGCTTCCTTTCAGCCCGCCGTGCTGAAAGTAGAAATGTAAAATGTCATTAAATTTAGAGGGACGTACAAAAAAAGCTATTTCTTTCATGTTTTTTCAGAAAAATACGAAAACTTATAAAAAAAGAAGATTGCGCACAGAGCTATGAACAACCCGACACATTCATTTTTTTAACAATGGAAAGAATATAATTGTTACAGTATTGCATCACAAAAGTCCCAGCAGAGTTTCCGGGTTCAAAATCCAGCCAAGATTTCACGTCGAGGCATTGATTTCACATGAAAGTGCTAAGACGGGCATTTGTATCAATCTGTGTCCCCTTTATTTCCGCTTGAATTGCCTGATTTCGCTGCGCAGTGGACGAAGCCTTCCGGAGATGGAGGTTTTTTAAGGTTCAAAAACACAAGTTTTTGCACGGAGACCATAGGCGTATCTACGGGGGGGGGGGCATGCAGGGGGGGGGGGCACTTGCCCCCCACTGTCGATAATGGGGGTGGGGGGGGGCACAGTGTGCCTTTGTCCCCCCCCCCCCCCCCCACACACACACACTTTTGAAAGCGGGCGCTTTCGGCTGCACGCTGGAAAGTACAACAAAACTTGTCTTAATAGAGTGGCCACGCAAGTAGTGCTTTTTACTACGTATTGGGCAGCTAGAATTGTCTTTGTGCCTCTTCGTGAGGCGCTGTATCGGGCGACGCGCGGGATTCGCCAAACACGCTCGTATTGCGGAGAAGGCCTGGTGCTGGGCAGTTCCCGCCCTAACAAATTTCTGCTTCCGCATGCAGGGGGGGGGGGGCACTTGCCTCCCACTGTCGATAATGGGGGTGGGGGGCCTTTGTCCCCCCCCCCCCCCACACACACACACTTTTGAAAGCGGGCGCTTTCGGCTGCACGCTGGAAAGTACAACAAAACTTGTCTCAATAGAGTGGCCACGCAAGTAGTGCTTTTTACTACGTATTGGGCAGCTAGAATTGTCTTTTGTGCCTCTTCGTGAGGCGCTGTATCGGGCGACGCGCGGGATTCGCCAAACACGCTCGTATTGCGGAGAAGGCCTGGTGCTGGGCAGTTCCCGCCCTAACAAATTTCCGCTTGCGCTGCTTGCATCATGCCCAGTTTTTGGGACCGCCTAACCGTAGTTGAAAACACAATGAGCTTGCTATATTTTACCTACGGGCGAGAGGAGACGTCCGGTTAAAGTATTGTTACGCTAAAGCTACGGAAGGACGGAAGAATAGGAGAACGAAGTGCGCTTGTCTTTGGAGCGGCTCGTTGTCGGCGCGGCAACCCATTGCCCCTTTTCATCGATTCATCTTTAAATAAACGCACCCCCCTCGTAACAGTTTTGGTGGAGGTGCGGGGTAAAACAACGGCGCGCCCGAAGAACGACAACGAACCGACCGCTGAGGCGCAATCCGTGGAGCTTCGACGAAGTCGCCGAATTGCTGGTCTGCCACCAGAGATGGCTTCTGACGGTGACAATCCACCACCTTCTACCAGCGTTTCATGGCAGCCCTACATCGAGCCATGCACCTTCGCTAAAAAAGACGGAGAAGATGTGGACGGATGGCTCAGCTTCTACCAACGAGCAAGTCGATTCAACGGCTGGAATGCCACCGCCCAGCTTAACAACGTCGCCTTCTTCCTCAAGGGAAAGCGTCTGTGTGGCTTGAAAACCATGAAGAAAGCTTGACAACTTGGGAGAAGTTCGTAGACGAAATCAAGAAGTGTTTCGGAGATACGACAGCTAAAAGAAGCGTGCAGATCAAACGCTAATGCAGCGAGCTCAAGTCCCCGGCGAAACGTGCACTACGTACATCGAGGAAGTGCTTAAGTTGTACAAGGCCCTGGACCCTCGGACGTCAGAAGAGCACAAAATTGGTCATCCGCTAAAAGGGATCGCTGAGGACGTGTTCCTCATAGGAAAAGACCATCTGGAATCCGTAAGGGACGTCGTTCTTCACTGCCGCGCATTTGAAGCGCTCAAAGCTCGGCGTATCACACCGAAGTTCGGACGCCTGGCCAACGTGACTAACGTTGCCAGTGTTGACGTGGTCCCAGCTCCATCCGACCTCGCCTCGATGATTCGGCAAGTGGTGCGCGAAGAGCTTGACCGACGCCAGGCGGTTTCCCTCTCGACTCCTCGGGTTCGATAGCCTTTCTCTTCCGGCGACTTCGGTGAGAGGGCCATTGCCGCCTCCTCCGTAGATGCCTACAGCTTCGCGCCTCGTCCAGGAGTGTCAAACCATACTACGAACGCGCATCCCAGTTACCAGTTCCACAACGGTTACCCACACAGACCGCCTGCAGTTCCTCAAGAGTGGGACGGTCCGTGCCAGTTATCCACCTACTGACAATTTCAGTGCGTCCCGTGAACGCCCCATCTGCTTCCAATGCGGCATTCGCGGTCACGTCGCCCGATTTTGTCCTCACCGCCGTCGCACGCCACCACCGTCGTATGAACGACCACGTACTTTTTATCGGCGGGGCAACCGGCAAGGTGACGAGGCACGTTGGTCCTCTGATTATGATAACAGGACGCTTTATCAGGCGAATTACCGTAGCGACTCACCAGCTTCTGTGCGGAGCTTGACGCCGCCGCCTTCACGCCAGCGCAGGTCTCCATCTCCGCGACGGCGTCTGACGTCACCGCCGCCGGGAAACTAGGCGGCGCGACCAATGGAGGTGCGGTCGCCAGTCATCTTCAACTACATCCCCCTATGCCTCCGCCAGTCGCCATGTCTCATAACAAGATTTGTGTTTTAGTGGACAATGTTACTACTTTGGCCTTAGTGGACACTGGAGCGAGTGTCTCCGTTATGAGCCAGGATTGGAAAACGCGACTAGACCGTAAAGTGATGTTTCGCTGGGACACCTCTAATACATTTCGGGCTGTGAGTGGCCAGTTGGTCCGACCTATTGGTGTGTGCACCGCGTCCGATAACGTGTATCAAGCCGAATTTGCAGTGCTTGCTAAATCCACTCACGACGTAATTCTTGGCCTCGATTTCCTACAACAGTGCGGTGCCACTGTTGACTCCGGCGAGTTTTTCCTCTCTCCTCTTGCGGACCAACCTGCTACATGTTCACGCACTCTCGCCATCATTAAAGATGCTGTCTTACTGGTACGTTCCTTATCCAGAGTACGAGTTGCTGCTTGCGGTGTCGACGCCGATACATCTGATGCAATTGCTGAGCCTGTGGCTTCGATGCCCGCAGGGGCGTCTGCGCAAGCAGGCGTTTGGTGAGTTGCGCCACCACGTACCTGAGCACACGGGGGTTGGACCCTCCCACGCGTAGCCGTGCGTGGCTTAGCCGTGTCTGGGGAAAGGGGGATCCTGGAGGTTGAGCTAATGTCGGGTGTTTGGACCTTTAAGGCCCCCCGGCTGAGGCAACACACCTGTTTGGCCTCTGCTTCACATAGACGGCACCCCCGGACTGACCCACCCGGGGGAAATCGGTGGTCGCCTTTTCCTGTCCCCCTCTCCGATCTTTTTCTTCTCTAATTTTTCTGTCCTCACTGTCCTGTCACCTCTTCTCTTCTGTTACTTCCACACTTTTCATAGGCGGCTTGGGTTAACCTTGTGTAGGTGCCCTCTCTTGGGTTTTTATATAAGGTTATAGCAGCAATGTACGGCTGGCGCCTGCAGCCTTACACGTGAAGTGCTGTAGCGTCCCCTTGTTGGACTCCGTGGTGGGTGGCCGCCATTGCTGCCGAACTACACAAAATTGTTATGGGAACGCCCGCTTTTCCTCGACTTCTTGATCGTCTCCCTCAGAAGAGGGGACGCACCGATGAGTTTCTGAATTTGTTCACCCGGCCTAAAGACATCTTCCCCCGATATCAAGTAGTACATAGTGAGAGAACGGAAAGACTAGCAAGAACCATATCCCCATTTGTAGTTGCGAAAACCTTGACCAACACGCTAGGCCCTGGCTATAAAGTCACCAAAATGCCAAGCGGGGACCTTCTGCTTGAGCTACGTGATAAGGAACAACACAACAGACTCGGCAAGCTTGTGACTTTTGGTGATGTCCCAGTTACTGTTTCACCGCATCGCTCCATGAACACAGTACGCGGGGTAGTATCCGAAGCAGACCTCATCGACCTATCTGAAACCGAGTTGTTGGAAGGTTGGAAGGAGCAACACGTCACGAATGTGCAGCGCATCGTTATGAGACGGGACAACAAAGAAATTCCCACGAAACACCTGATACTTACCTTTGAATTAAGCGTCTTGCCACAAAGCATCGAAACAGGCTACACAAAAATAGCAGTAAGACCATATATCCCAAATCCTAGACGATGCAACCAATGCCAAAGATTCGGCCATGGCTCGCAGAGCTGCCGTGGTCGACTCACCTGCGCCAAGTGTGGAGTACAAGGCCATGCCTCAGACAATGGCGAGGCTACACCTCACTGCGTAAATTGCGCTGGTAACCATCCAGCGTACTCCCGGTCTTGTCCAAGCTGGAAAAAAGAGAAAGAAATTCTAACACTGAAAGTCCGTGAAAACATATCGTTCAGGGAAGCACTCAAAAGGTGCTCACCATTCCACACGACCACTTACGCTGATGCGGTACGTCAAGGGGCAGCGTCGCAGCGGCTACTGCCACCAGCCCAGCCCGCGCGCAGCGAGCTGTCGCTTGTGGCTCCTGCCCCCAGGGTGGAAGTAGCTAAGTCTACTCCACCTAACCAGCAAACAGGCCCGGTTACCCTAGGGTTGCCGGCACCACAACAGCCCTCGGTGGCAGCCTGCGCTACGCGAAGCGAACCCGCAGGTCCACCAGCAGCTCCCACGGTGGGTGCAGTCAAGGCTGCCTCACCCTCTCCGGCCATTGCTGGCTGTGGTAACACCCGGCGCAGCTCAGGCCCAAAGGCAGCCCCATCGACCTCCGGGCTGGTGGGCACAAATGTCTCGTCCTTCGCGGCGAGACTCTCTCGCGAAATTTCTCGCTCGCAAGAGCGCGTGTCCGGCGCCTCTCAAGAGGCAATGGACACTACACCCATCCCGACGGCGCACCAAGCACCTAAGGAGCGGCGAGGCTCCCTCGACCGCTTCAGAAAGGACAAATGCCGCGTTACAGGGCCTGGAAAGGGCTCTGTAATCTAAGGCAATACTTCCGTTTTTAGTACACACAGCACCAATTTAACTTCGTTATGGATACACAAATTATACAATGGAATGTCAGAGGCCTTCTTAGGAACCTCGACGATATCCAAGAACTTCTTTACCAACACAATCCAAAAGTGCTGTGTGTACAGGAAACGCACTTAAAATCAACACATACAAACTTTCTCCGACACTATGTTACGTTTCCTAAAGACCGTGACGATGCTATCGCATCATCAGGCGGTGTTGCCATTATAATTCACAAAAACATAGCATGTCAACATTTGCAGCTACAAACGCCCCTCGAAGCAGTGGCAGTTCGACTTGTTCTTCTGAACAAACTCATCACCATTTGCTCGCTTTACATTCCCCCACATTACCACTTACACAAACATGAATTTCAGTCCCTTATAGACGAATTGCCAGAACCTTGTCTTGTTCTTGGCGATTTCAATGCACACAGCAGTCTGTGGGGCGACTCTCGTATCGATGCGCGAGGTCGTCTTGTTGAAGAATTTCTTTTCTCGTCTGGTGCGTGCCTCCTGAATAAGAAGGAACCTACATTTTACTGTATTGCAAACAGAACCTTTTCTTCTATTGACCTTAGCATAGCTTCCCCGTGTCTATTTCCTGAACTTGAATGGGAAGTTACCAAAAATCCTTACGGGAGCGATCACTTCCCCATATTACTGAGAACAACCACAGAAAATAAGTCTCCACCACAAGCCCCTCGATGGAAGGTTGATACAGCAGATTGGGAGAAATTTCGAACTCTTACTAGCAATATCTCGTGGGCTGACATGTCTTCGTTAGGAATTGATGCTGCTGTAGAGTATTTCACTGCCTTCATAATTGATGCCGCTTCTAAATGCATATCCGAAATAAGTGGTGTGGCATGCAAACGCCGTGTCCCATGGTGGAACGACGAATGTAGGAACGCTCGTAGGAAACAGAACAAAGCGTGGGGGTTGCTACGTGATTCACCTACTGCGGAGAATATTATCAACTTTAAGAAGATAAAGTCACAAGGCAGGAGAACGCGCCGACAGGCCAGAAGAGAGAGTTGGCAGAAGTTTTTATCAGGTATACACTCGTATACAGATGAGGCCAAAGTATGGAACAGGGTTAACAAGGTGAGAGGACGACAAACATATTCACTCCCTTTGGTAAATACACAGGGCGACAGCTTGGAAGACCAAGCGAACCACCTGGGTGCACATTTTGAACATGTGTCGAGTTCATCGCACTATTCTCCAGAATTCACAAAATACAAAGCAGCAATAGAAAAACAAAAACTAGACCGAAAGAGCACCGGGAACGAGCCATATAATTTACCTTTCTCTTTAGCAGAGCTTCATGCATCATTCGCCTGTTGCAACCAATCTGCCCCAGGCTCTGACCCCATATTATATGAAATGTTGAAGAACCTACGCTCTGAAACGAAGAAAACCCTTGTCTGTCTGTATAACTCTATATGGACCTCCGGCGAGATCCCCTCTGCCTGGAAAGAGGCCATAGTGATCTCTATCTTGAAGCAGGGGAAGGATCCATCCTCTGTATCGAGTTATCGGCCCATAGCGCTAACAAGCTGTCTCTGCAAAGTCTTCGAAAAAATGATAAACCGTCGCCTATTACATTTCCTAGAATCAAACAGACTGCTTGATCCATACCAGTGTGGTTTTCGCGAGCGTGGATCCACCACTGACCACTGATACGTATTGAGGCGCAGATACGCGAAGCTTTTGTTCACAAACAGTTCTTCTTGTCTGTATTTTTAGACATAGAAAAGGCCTACGACACCACATGGCGGTTTGGCATACTGAGAGACCTCTCCCACTTTGGTATACGTGGTAATATGTTAAATGTGATTGAGAGTTATCTGCTGAATCGCACATTTCGTGTTCGAGTTGGCAATGTTTTATCACGACCTTTTGTGCAGGAAACTGGTGTACCCCAAGGAGGCGTGCTCAGTTGCACACTCTTTATCGTTAAAATGAACACGCTTCGTGCTTCTTTACCACCAGCTATCTTTTATTCCATCTACGTGGACGACGTACAGATAGGCTTCAAGTCCTGTAACCTCGCAGTGTGCGAGAGACAGGTACAGCAGGGGCTCAACAAAGTGTCTAAGTGGGCAGAGGAAAACGGGTTCAAAGTAAACCCCCACAAAAGTTCTTGTGTTCTTTTCACCAGGAAGAAAGGTGTTGTTGCAGATCCAACTATCGAAATGTATGGACAACAAATACCTATGAACAAAGAACACAAATTTTTAGGCATCATACTTGACTCTAAGCTTACTTTCATTAACCACATAAAACATCTAAAGGCGAAATGCCTAAAAACAATGAACTTACTGAAAATTTTCTCACACATCCTGGGGCACCGACAGGAAGTGTTTAATGAACCTTCAGAAGAGCCTCATTCGGTCACGATTGGACTATGGTGCCGTAGTATATCACTCTGCCGCCCCGAGCGCGCTAAAAATGCTAGACCCCGTCCACCATCTAGGTATCCGCCTGGCCACTGGCGCATTCAGAACAAGCCCCGTCGAAAGTTTATACGTAGAATCCAATGAGTGGTCACTCCATTTCCAGAGAACATACATCAGCTTCACCTATTTTCTCAAAGTACACTATGATCGTGAACATCCTTGTTCTACAACCCTTAATGATTTGAAGTGTGCAACGCTTTTCTATAATCGACCCTCTCTGAGGCGGCCTTTCTCATTGCGTGTAAGAGAACTTAGCGAAGAGATGGATATCCCACTTCTAGAACATCGCCTAATGCCTCCAGCTAAGCTTTCACCGCCCTGGGAGTGGCAGGTGATAGAATGTGATCTATCCTTTGTAGAGGTCACAAAGCACGCTCCCGAGCTCGAAATTGCAATGCATTTCCGCGAACTTCAATCGAAGTACTCGTGCTCGGAATTCTATACCGACGCATCCAAGCCCCATGCTGGCGTATCTTACGCCGCTGTTGGCCCCTCCTTTTCTAAATCTAACGTATTGAACCCCCTAACAAGCATCTTCACCGCAGAAGCCTACGCAGTACTGTCTGCGGTGAAGCATATAGAGAAATTGAAACTACAAAAGGCAATAATATTCACAGACTCGTTGAGTCTTGTAAAAGCGCTAACATCTTTACAAAAGCATAAGAATCCTGTTGTTATCGAGCTTTACTCACTCTTGTGTAACATTTACCAATCTCGTAGACATGTAATAATATGCTGGGTGCCTGGCCATAGAGGCATCGAGGGCAATGTGCTAGCAGACCAGTTGGCCACATCAACTACATCGCAAGCTATTAATCCTGCCGCTGCTATTTCCTCCACAGATCTGAAGCCTTTTTTGCGAAGGAAACTGCGAGGCCACTGGCAGCGTCTGTGGGACGCTGAAACAACTAATAAGCTCCACTTGATTAAGCCACAGTTAGGTTTCTGGCCCTGTACAACTAAAACACGACGAACTGATGTCCTATTCTGTCGTCTCAGAATAGGACACACATATGGTACTCACAATTTTCTATTGAATGGAAATGATCCTCCAACATGTGGTAGATGTGGCGACAGGCTCACAGTCCTCCACGTCCTCTTGGAGTGTCGGGAAGCCGAAAGAGAAAGAAAGAAACATTTTCCTCTCGCATATCGCTATTGTGTCCCTCTGCATCCCGCTATGTTTCTCGGTAAAGAACCACTTTTTAGCACCAACGCAGTCCTTGCTTTCTTGAAAGATGTGCTACATGTTATTAGCCCAATAAGTTCATAGCACATCCTCTCTCCAGAGGATGTTGCTGCGATAGTTTTTTTTAATTGCACATGCCTCCAGGCCCTTGTGTTTCAAGGGCTCTGTTTAGGCACTTGTGCTTCTGGCCAATTCTTGTATCTTTAATTTTTTGTAACTCGTATCATTCTTTCGCAATGCATTGTTCAAGTCCATAGTACACATAATCACTCATTGCCATAATCTTATTACTTATAGATTTTACGCACTTTACAGCGACTGATTTTAGGCCCCTTTACAGCCATGCCACATCTAATGTTCATATAGTTCCCTATTCATCTACCACTAACAAGCCATTACCATCGTCTTGGCGCGAACTAATACTGTCATGGCGCTCTTTGGCAATACCTGGCCCTTGCGCCACTAAACTCCAACAATCATCATGTGGCTTCGATGGTTGTGAAGAAAAGTGTGCTCCTACCTCGATGCGTCCTCTCTGTGGCCTGCGGAACAACTACAGTATGGGTGTCATATTTAGCCTCCCAGTCTGTTGTGCTAGCCCGCGGCATCCGACTTGCCTCTTTTGAAGTGGATACCAGTCTCAGCATAGGCGATTTAACTGATGACACGTTCCATGAATCGCGAGAGCACGGGGCTGAAGATTCGTTGCCGTTTCTTAAAATTATCAACAAGTCATTCTCGTCAGAGAAGCGTCAAGCCCTGGTCAGCGTCCTTAGCAAGCATGCGTCATTGTTTGATTTCGTGCATAATGCTAACAAAGTTCGCGTTCCAACTATGCCGGCTCACCACAGGATCGACACGGGACCCGCGCATCCCATAAGGCAGAAGCCTTACCGCGTGTCCGCGTCAGAGCGCAAGAACATCGCTCAACAGGTCGACGACATGCTAGCCAAGGGCGTCATCCAAGATTCATCTTGCCCTTGGGATGCGCCGGTCATCCTCGTGAAAAAGAAAGATGGGTCCTGGAGGTTTTGTGTCGACTACCGGCGTCTGAATTCTGTGACGAAAAAGGATGTGTATCCACTTCCCCGGATCGATGACGTTATCGACTGCCTTCATTCCGCATCCTACTTTTCATCTGTAGACCTCAGATCGGGCTACTGGCAGATACCCATGCATTCAACTGACAAAGAGAAAACCGCTTTTGTGACCACAGACGGCTTGTTTGAATTCAATGTCATGCCGTTTGGTTTGTGCAACGCACCTGCAACATGTGAAATGTTTATGAACACGGTACTGCGCGGCCTTAAATGAAAGATTTGTTTGTTATCTTGACGACGTCGTCATTTTTGGCCGCACCTTTGCAGAGCACAACCATCGACTGGACGTTGTTCTGACGTGCCTTGAACAAGCTGCCCTTACCCTCACCTCAAAGAAATGTTACTTTGGCCAACGAGAGGCGCTAGTACTTGGACATCTATTGGACAAGCAGGGCGTGCGACCAGACCCACAGAAGGTCGCTGCAGTTAGCTGCTTTGAACAACCGCAGTCACAATGCAAGCTGAGGAGCCTCTTGGGTCTTCGCTCGTATTTCCGTTTTCTGCCCAACTTTGCCGATACTGCCTACCCTCTGATTTCATTGCTGCGCAAGGATAACCCTTTCACCTGGACAGCAGATTGCTATTCCTCGTTTCGTCAACTGAAGTTCCTGCTATCTTGCGGACCCATACTTCGCAATTTGACCCCTCTGCCTCAACAGAATTGTACACCGACGCGAGTGGAATCGGCCTCGGCGCCGTCCTCGTCCAGCGTTTTGGTGACGCCGAGGAAGCCATTGCCTACGCCAGCCGTTCGTTGAGCAAGGCCGAACAGAATTACACCGTCACTGAGCAAGAGTGCCTCGCTGTCGTCTTTGCAGTCCCGAAGTTCCGGCCAAATCTCTAGGGGCGCCGCTTTACGGTCGTTACTGATCACCATTCACTATGTTGGTCTCCGCGACCCGTCTGGCCGCCTTGCTCGATGGGCGCTACGTTTGCAGGAATTTGACTTTGCAGTCCGTTTCAAGAGCGGCCGGCATCATGCGGACGCCGACTCTCTTTCGAGGCTCCTTCTACCGACAAGTGAATGTGACGCCGACAATTTCGATGAGTTTCTGGCTGCCATCAACGACATTCTTTTTCCCGATCTGGCCACCTTCCCGGAAGAGCAGCGTAACCACCGCAGCCTGGATGGCCTCTTCGCCTCAGCTGCTCAGTCAACAGGTAAGTGGCTTCGCCATCCAAGATGGCCTGCTCTACAAGAAGAATTACGCGGCTGAGGGTGCCCGCCTCCTCTTAGTGGTCCCTAAGAAATTGAGAAACCACGTACTTCGTGCTATGCACGACGACTCCACCGCTGGACACCTGGTTTTCACCAAAACATACCACCGCATTCAGGGCCGATTCTATTGGACTGGTATGCGACGCGATATAGAAAAGTATGTGGCCAGTTCTAACAAGTGCCATCAATTCGAGCGCACTAATACTGCGCCAGTCGGACTCCTTCACCCTGTGGCGCCACCATCATCTCCTTTCGAAATGGTTGGATTTGATCTTCTCGGCCCATTCACGCGCTCACCCAACGACAACCATTGGATTGTCTGCGTCGACCACCCGACGCGTTATGCTGAAACCGCAGCGATGCCAACGACCACGGCTCTTGATGTTTCGAGCTACCTCCTGTCCTCTGTTATACTGCTTTATGGACCCAGCCTAGCCCAAATACATGGCCAATACCATGCGATAGCCAATAGATAGCCAATCAATAGCTAATCGATAAACGACCAATAATCAATAACTTCCGGAAAATGCTGGGGATGACTTGGTATAGTGCTTATCCTAGCCCAAGTAGGTGGCTGATCAGTTCCGCTGTGTCTCTAGCCTTGCGCCACAACTGCAAGCTAGGCAAATTTTTTTCGTGACGTGTACCGAAAATTTGAACTGTGCAGGTTGCTTATGTGCTCGAAAAACATTTACTGAACACGCGCTTTTCTCCCAATTTGTTTGCGTTATTCAGGGCATTTAGGTTTTAGTTTTTCATGCGTGATATATTGGGTCCGCCTGGTGTCCTCACTAAACTGAAGGGAGCAAGTTCTTATTGGTTTGTGACTCTGAGGACAAGATAATGTTTGATGCGTAGGTCAAGTTGAAAATAGATGGGTAATTGGGACTTTCACAATAAATTACGTATGCAAGCATTCTAGTGTGTTATGAGTCTGTCTAACGAGCGGGGCCGAATGGAGCGTATTGTCCTGACAGAACTATGCACGACACCAAGACAAAAATTAGCGAAAATTGGTGGCACACTATGAAATCTTTCTTTGAGAGGATAAATGAGGTCGGATCAAACACCGTATTTGTAAAAACAATTTATTTGAAGTCCTAGAGCGTGTGATATGGCCACTTTCAGCTATGCTTCCCAGTGTCCCGACATAGGTGTTGGTTACAACATACTTGTATTTCATGGAAAGGGGAGGGGGTTCATGGTAAGTGCAATGTGCGACAAAATTTTTACATTCCTGGTCTGGTTATAAGCGGTGGAAATAATTACTTAGTGGTCGTATTCCCCCGCCCTCTATTTTTCATGCGTCATAACGCATTCTTAGTTGGTTTCAGCGATGTCCTCGCTGAACTAAACAAGAGACATTGTTTATATTTGGTGAAAGTAAAGGGCGCGGTATGGACATTAGTTCAGTAAACTTCAAATACAGGGGGCTGCTTATGATATTTGCAGTAAATTACGCAAGCAAGGTATCCGGAGCTTTGTGAACGTGTTTTACGAACAAAGCAGAATTTATCCCGCTGCCCTGGGAGAACTGTGGCTCAACCTATATCAAATCTAGCGAAATTTAGGCGGGGGGGGGGGGGGGGACAGTAGAGTAGGGAGGGAGGGAGTACACCATGGCAAATGTTATGGCGAAGTAACATGTGTGTTTATGAAATACTGGGTTTTTAAAAATTTCCAACAAGTTCTCCAACGCCTTACATGCGGGCAAGGTTTCAAACGGTACAGTAATATACGAGGAACTTTTTACACTATGCGATATAATTACAGGAAACTGAAACTTTTATTGAAACTGTTTGACTGGAACAAGTTCGCGAGAAATTTGGTTGTATTTCAGTATATTGTTTGCCTGAGCTCGTTGGTTGCACATAACACAAATGGTTTCCAGCAGAACGTACTGACGCGGACGTCCCTTTCTGTCCGTGTCAGTACGTTTTGTTGCAAACCACTAGTTTTGCTATTTGGTTGTAATTCTCCAATGTCGCACACATCTGCTGTCTTTGAAACCAAGAACGCTTGGTTTCATCTATCACTGCCGCCGCGAAGCCAGCGCGTGGCGTCCTAAATGCACAAAAATAACATCCTTACACACATAGGACCCGTAAAATGCGTCAAGCACCCTAAGCAACAAATTAAAAGGAAAGCGTGCAGGTCTTCATTTGCTGAAGCAGCACAACAGCTAGATTGCTTCTGATCCGTTTGCTTACAAACTTAGCCTGTGTATCGCTGGCGGGGCTTGGGAGAACCAGCTGGCCAAATTACTTTGTTGCTGCGTTCGACGTTGCAGCGCTAGCAGCAAGCCGTGTTTTTCTCAACAGAAACTTTCTCGTTTGCGCGGCACTATACCCTTAACACCTATTCCCACCCCAAGTCTCTCCTGCCCAAATGCCACGCACGCTATTCTGCCGAAATTCGACTCTGCAGCCATAATCATAGTGACACCGTGTCGAACATCCTCCACTATATTGACGATATCCAGGGCTAGTTCGCCGTGCAGCTAATTATGCTCTTCACACAGAGACGCGAAGTACAGATGCACGTGATCACGGTTTCACCGGTAGTGGGTTCACCATATACACCACAAGGTGTTTGAACCCGCCACCTCCCAGCTTCGAAGGAACACGCGTTCTTCGCACCTCGTCACGAAGCTGGTGATCGATTCATAGTTTGCGGTGGTATATGTGTCTGTCGATGGCGTCCTTGCATCGTAGATACCGCAAACACGAATACGGCCGTGGAAGTGATAGGGCAATTTAGATGACGGGCATCGCGCTGCTGTGCTCAGGGAACCGAGTTCCAAAGCTATCGTGGGTCCAACTTCGATCAGAGGGATCTGAAATTGCATGTGCCGTTTTCCCGCCAACTTGGATCACTCCATAGTCTATGCTTTAGTGGTTCTCAGCATGGCGCAGCTGTGATCACGGAACCGGGTTCCAACGCAATCGTCGGGCCAACCGGGATCACGGGTATCTGACATTGTACATGTGCCATTCTTTTAGCAAACTTATGTTAATGGGTATGTGCTACTACCTACGTATAAGGCGCCGTTCAATGAACCTCGTTCCTGCCAACCTGGATTACTTGGTACGTAAAGCTAGTCATGTGCCACACTTCCATGAACCTCTTTCACGCTAATTTGGGTCACCGGGCATGTGCAACTGTGTGTGCCGCGCTGTTAATTTGGGCATTGAGTCCTGTCACACATTAGCCGTCCACAGAGACTACGTTTCTTTGATCTTTTGTACGTTTTGCTTTCAGCAACAATTTTTGTATTCCCCCGTCGCGTCACTCAACGCACCTCGAATTCAGCGCTCGTGTTTGCTGCCCGCAATGCGCGCCGAGCACTCGGCCGTTTCCCAGTTCTAAAAATGGGCAGGGAGAGTGCATGTGTCTGGGTGCAGCTTCTTTTTTCAGCCGCAGGAGCTCATTTAAGCGATTGGTAGCCTCTACAATTGCACGCGTTCGGCGTCGCACACTTTGACAGGTTTCTACTCATTGGAAGGCATAGCCTGTAGAAAACACGCATGTTGGGCCGAAATGCCGAGCCCATAGTTTCATCAGCAACTCGTTTTATTAAAATGATCGTCCAACTGAAACACCTATACGAACAAATCGAATGTCGTCCAGATGTGTGTTCTGTATTAGTAAGGTGCTTACCCTTACCACCTATTTAGTGTTTCTTGTGAGCTTGACCATGACCTGAGCAGCACGTTTAAAGAATGAAGAGCAACTCTATGGTGCTCCGTGGTTGCGTCTTCGTCGCCGTGCAACTAGAGGAGACTTCATAGCTCGTTTATCTGTTTGTTTACCGCAGGAGTCATGCGTGTCTGAAATAAGCACCAAGGTAGATATACCTGGTAGCAAAGCTTCCAAGAAGCCCATACGTTCAAAACATGGTTGCTTACCGGCGGTTCATGGGGCTTAGCGCCATCTGTGTGAGGAGGGAACACTTCCGGCGGAAGAAAAAATAATTTGACGTCATATCCGTCAAAAACAGAAGTGACGTCATTTTGTTCTTATAGGCGCGAAATTTGTTTTCGGAGGCCTGCAATTGAAGCTGTATATTCAAATGGCCCGCCATTCGAATTCATGGGCGTTCCGAGTTTTCAGCGCGAAAAGCGATGCCCGAAAAGATCAGCGGTACGGGTGTCGAAATCGCATCGCTGCACAGAACATACTTTCTTTGGAGGCCGACGAACACTTTGGGCGTAGATTGCGTAGAGTGCTCGTCCTTTCGTCGGACGCCAAGCCCGTCGGCCAGCGCTGTTGCACGAAAACAACTAAAGTAAACAAGTATCTGACGGTCTCAACTCACTACTTTTGACTGCACAGGTTAAGAAACAATAAAACTACCCGCGTCACCTAATTCAGACAAACGTCGACATGCAACACAACACATGTGACGGGGGCGTATTGTAACAGGTGACCTTTACGAGTGCCCCTTTCCACGCACTCGAAGAGCTGCATGGCATTGCAAGTGATAGCGGCGTCAACGCCCGCCGCTATCGATGGGCGCTCTCACGATGGGCCTTGAAAAAAGGTACATATTGATAATGATCTAGTAAAATACAGTTGTACCTTTTCTCGCCATGCATATATAAAATGAATTAGGAATTTTATTTTCACTGAATGAATGTAACTGCGTCTCGCTTTAATTTAAAAACGCTTTTTTTCTTTCCCAGTGTTTATTCCCTCCAAACATAGTCGCGCTTCAATCGCTGCTCCCATAACCACCCTTGCTGATGTCGGTGACAATTGGTTCTGAACCGCTTTTCGCCCGAAGCTTCGCGACCTATGTGGATCGACCTTGTAAGCACCATGAAAGAAAAAGAAAATTAAGTCGGGGGTGTAGCTCAGAAGCCAGTCTGAGAGGTTAGAAGCGCTGATGTACAGCGATGAGCACAGGGTGAACACGCAAGCGCGTGGCCAACGGAAATTAATATAGGCCGACGGCTCTGTAAGCGCTGCCTCACGGTAATCGCTGGAAGCATTGCACGTGGGCAGTACACGTTTCGCGAGGCTGTATTTCCACCGCGCGCATCACGTCACTGGAGAGGCTCGTTTGTCGCCTGCTAGCCGAGCTTCTGCCTCGTGAGTTGATACATTCGGCATTTCAAGTTCGCTCATACTTTAAAAATCTGTCTTTGAAGAGAACAGGACCGAAACAAAAAATCGGGGTAGCTTGCACTGGTGGCGCAAGGCAAGACACAGCGGAGCTGATCGATTTCTAGCTGGTCGTGGCTATACGAAGTGTATAAGCATTTCCTCGTGGTCCGTGGCATTGGGGAACGCCTCACGAAGCACTTGCAGTCCTAGCACATGTAGGCATAGGTCGGCGCACTCGCTCATGGGTGCACTCGCTCACACTCACTCGCACTCATTTCACAGGCGTTAGTGCAAGTGAGTGCCAGTGAATGTGAGTGCAGGTGAGTGCGAGTACGAGTGAGTGCCAGTAAGTGTGAGTGGAAGTGAGTGCCAGTGTGAGTGCAGGTGAGTGCGTGTGCGAGTGAGTGCCAATGGGTGTGAGTGCGAGTGAGTGCCTGTGAGTGTGAGTGTAGGTGAGTGCGAGTGCGAGTAGGTGCTGGTGAGTGTGAGGGAGTGGAAGTGAGTGAGTGCCAGTGAGCGTGAGTGGACGTGAGTGCCAGTTAGTGTGGGTGGAAATGAGAGCCAGTGAGTGGAAGTGAGTGAGTGCCAGTGAGCGTGAGTGGACGTGAGTGCCAGTTAGTGTGGGTGGAAATGACAGCCAGTGAGTGGAGGTGAGTGCCTGTGAGTGTGAGCGGAGATCAGTGTGAACGTGAATGAGTGCTGTGTGAGTGGAGCTGAGTGTGAACGTGACTGAGTGCTGTGAGTGTGAACGTGGTGAGTGCTTCTGGGTGTATAGAGGTGAGTGTGAACGTGAGTGTGGGTTTGAACATGAGTGAGTGCTTCTGAGTGGAAGTGAGTTTGAACGTGGTGAGTGCTTGAACAATAAGCATAGGTGATATCGGTTCACCTTGCTTGCGGAAAACTGGAGGCACGTTGTGTGTACAAGCTCACTCGCGGTGATTACTGATCGCGCTAGCAGATTGTGCACGCCAAGATAGAAACCACTCACTAAGGTCGTAATAATCCAAGGTTCAGGCATGAGTGAGACAATGTATAATGAAATGAGCGGATATATTGTAGCGAAGAAGACTCGCGCCCTATGGACGCATGATCATCATCGGCCCGCCGACGAAGATGGGCTCGCGCTCTCGGTGTCCGACGCTCGACTGAGATGGTCGCGTTCCTGAGTCGTCAATAAACCGCATTACATATTTGGTGGAGCTGTGCTGGGTTCTACTTCCCCAACCCTGGAACTACGCAATCCGACACTGCCGACCATCATGCCTGACGACGCCAGCCAAACAACACCTCCGGCATCGCCAACATTGATTTGTCCTGGCTCAATGCGTCAACCCGATCCCCGCATCTTCAGCGGCTTCGACGAATACGACGTCGAAGATTGGCTCTCGATCTACGAGCGGGTGAGTGCGCACAATAAATGGGACGATGCTGCGAAGCTCAGCTACACCAACTTATATCTCACGGGTGTCGCTAGCGTGTGGTACCACAACCACGGATCCGACCTTCGCACCTGGTCATATTTCAAGGCGCGCATTACGCAAGTGTTCGGTCGCCCTGCGGTGCGGAAGCTCCGTGCTCCCTGATCCTTCGAAACTTCGCGCCGTCGCCGAGTTCCCGAAACCCACGTCCCTGAAAGAACTCCGGAGCTTTAGCGGGCTCTGCTCCTACTTTCGTCGTTTTATCCGGAATTTCGCTTCCATCATTGCTCCGTTGACTCAGCTGCTTCGCGGCAACACACAACTTTCTACTTGGACCAAAGCTTGCGACGATGCTTTTGTAACTATGCGGCGTTTGCTCACTTCGCCTCCCGCACTGCGCCATTTCGACCCCATGGCCCCCACGAAGTCCACACCGACGCCAGCGGCGTAGGACTTGGTGCCGTGCTTGCACAACAAAAAGTGGGCATGATGAATACCTAGCAGCCTACGCCAGCCGAACACTAACGAAAGCGGAATCTAACTACTCCGTCACCGAAAAGGAGTGCCTTGCTATTATCTGGGTCCTCGGAAAAATTCCGACCCTACCTTTACGGCCGCCCCTTCGACGTCGTTATAGGTCACCATGCTCTATGTTGGTTATCGACTTTAAAAGATCCGTCTGACCGCCTTGCGCGATGGGCTTTACGGTTACAAGACTTCGACATACGCGTCATTTACCGGTCTGGCCGTAAACAAACCGACGCGGATTCCCTCTGATGATGATGATTGTTGGGGTTTAGTGGCGCAAGGGCCAGGTATGGCCAAAGAGCGCCATGACAGTATTAGTTCGCAGTGAAGTGATGAATTGAGAGAAGTAGATGTGACGTGGCTGTAAAGGGGCCTAAAATAATCGCTGTAAAGTGCGTAAAATCTACATGGGATAAGATAATGGCAATGACTAGTGACGTGTACTATGAAGGTAAAAGATGCATTGCTAAAATGACATGATATACAAGATATGTCAGATATAAAAATTGTCAAAAAACACTACTGCCTAAACAGAGCCCTTGAAACACAAGGGGCTGGAGGCATGTGCTTATACAAAACTATCACAGCGGCATCCTCTGTAGAGAGGATGCGCTACGAATTTGTTGGGCTTATAACATGCAGGACCACTTCGTTTAAAAAACCGAGGACTGCTTTGGTGTTAAACAGCGGTTCTTCACCAATAAACATCATAGGATGAAGAGGGATATGGTAGTGGTATGCTACAGGGAAATGTTTCCTTCTCTCTACTTCGGCTTGCCGACACTCCAGGAGGACATGGAGGACGGTCAGCCTCTCACCACATCTACCACAGGTTGGTGGTTCATCACCTGTCAACAAAAAACTGTGGGTTCCGTACGTGTGTCCTATTCTCAGCCGACTGAATAGGATGTCAGTTCGCCGTGTTTTCGTTACGGGGGGCCAGAAACCTAACTGTGGTTTAATCAAGTGAAGCTTATTACTTGTTTCAGCATCCCACAAGCGTTGCCAGTGGCTTCGCAGTTTCTTTCGCAGGAAAGGTTTCAGATCTGTTACAGGGACAGCAGCTGTAGGGTTAATAGCGTGTGATGTTATTGACGTAGCCATTCGGTCAGCTAGCACATTACCCTCAATGCTTCTATGGCCAGGCACCCAGCATATAATGACATGCTGGTTACATAAATACGCTTGACAGAGGACGGAATAGAGCTCAGTAAGTACAGGATTTTTGTGTTTACCGAGTGACATCAATGCTTTTACGACGCTTAGGGAGTCCGTAAATATAATTGCCTTTTGAAGTTTTGATTTCCTTATATGCTTCACAGCCGACAACAGTGCATGGGCCTCAGCCGTAAAAATACTCGTTTCCGGGTGGAGTACACCGGATTCCGAGAAGGATGGGTCAACGGCTGCATAAGACACCCCGGCATGTGACTTGGAGGCGTCAGTGTAAAGCTCTGTACACGAGTACTTGTATTGAAGCTCTAATAAATGCATTTTAATGTGTGCTTCTGGTGCGTGTTTAGTGACCTCTACAAACGATGTATCGCAATCTATGAGTTGCCACTGCCACGGCGGTAACAGTTTCACTGGAGCCATAGGACGATGATCAAGCAGCGGAACACCCATTTCCTCACTGAGGTTCCTCACACGCAAGGAGAATGGCTTTCTCGCTGCAGGTCGATTATGGAAGAGTGTGGCAGCGGTAACGTCATTTATGGTTGAATAAGAGGGATGGTCATTGTTTTCTTGTACTTTCAGAAAATATGTGAAACTGCGATATGAACGCTGCAGATGGAGTGACCACTGGTTAGACTCTACATAGAGGCTTTGGATCGGACTTGTTCGGAAAGCACCGGTCGCGAGGCGGATACCCAGATGGTGAACGGGATCTAGTATTTTTAATGCACTTGGCGTTGCAGAATTATAAATTATAGACCCGTAGTCAAGCCGTGAGAGGACAAGACTGCTATACAAGTTAAGCAAACACTTTCGATCACTGCCCCATGTTGTGCGGGACAGAAGTTTTAGAATGTTCATTGTCTTCAGGCATTTTGCCCTCAGATACTTAATATGAGGAATAAATGTAAGCTTGGAATCTAAAATGATTCCTAAAAACTTATGCTCGCTGCTCACAGAGAGCGCATCTCCTTTGATTTGTATACTTGGGACAGGCGTTACGCCTCTCTTGTTTGTAAAGAGTATGCAAGTGCTTTTCTGAGCGTTAACTTTAAAACCATTCTCCTCCGCCCATTTGGACAATCTGTTCATTCCCAGCTGTACCTGTCGTTCGCAGATGGCAATATTACATGACCTAAAGGCTATCTGCACATCATCGACATAAACCGAATAAAACATTGTGTGTGGGATGACTGTACGCAGGGAATTCATTTTTACAACAAATAGTGTGCAGCTAAGCACACCGCCCTGCGGCACACCAGTTTCTTGTGTGAATGACCTAGACAAAGCTCTGCCCACCCTTACGCGAAATGTGCGATTAGTGAGGTAACTTTCGATTGTGTTAAGCATATTGCCACGAACACCCATTGCCGAAAGATCTCGGACAATTCCAAAGCGCCATGTGGTGTCGTAAGCTTTCTCTAGGTCTAGAAATACAGACAGACAGAACTGCTTATGTATGAAAGCATCTCTAATATATGCCTCAATGCGGACAAGGTGGTCTGTAGTAGACATACCTTCTCGAAAACCACACTGGAAGGTGTCCAAAATTTTGTTATTTTCTAGGAAGCATATTAGGCGCCGGTTTATCATTTTTTCATACAGCTTGCACAGGCAGCTTGTTAGAGCTATTGGCCTGTAGCTGCTGGCCAGGGACGGGTCTTTGCCTTGTTTAGGTATGGGGATGATTATGGCTTCCTTCCATGAAGACGGAATACAGCCAGCCGCCCACATGGCATTAAAAAGGGACAAGAGTGTTTTCAGTGTTTCGGGGTGTAAGTACCTAATCATTTCGTACATGATACGATCCCCACCTGGCGCTGAATTGTTGCAACAAGCGAGAGATGCTTGAAGCTCAGCTAAAGTAAATGGGGAATTGTAGGCCTCACTCGATGAGCCTTTGCGATTTAGGGGTCGCCGCTCTTCGCGTTCTTTGATTCTCAGGAATGTTTCGGTATATTGCGATGCACTTGACACATACTCAAAATGTTCGCTTAGACAATCCGCCTGATCTTCGAGGCTATCACCTTGTGTACTTACTAAGGGTAGGGGAGCTCGACTCCCGACCTGTTAGTTTATTTACCCGATTCCAGACTTTTCTTTCATCGGTGTACGAATTTATACTGGTGATGTACCTATCCCAACTTTCCCTCTTTGCACGTCGACGTGTTCTCCTACCTTGTGATTTGATCTGTTTGAAATTAATGAGGTTTTCAGCAGTTGGACAATTGCGAAGCAATCTCCAAGCTTTGTTTTGATTTTTGCGCGCTTTCCGACATTCGTCGTTCCACCATGGGATGCGATGCTTATTAGCTAATCCGCTAGTTTGCTTAATACATTTAGCTGCAGCGCTAATAATGAAACCTGTTAGGTATGCAACAGCGTCTTCTACATTTAAAACAGCAATTTCATCTCCGCCTAAATACGTAAGCTCTCGGAACATTTCCCAGTCAGCCGAGTCCATGTTCCATCGAGGAAAATGTGGCAAGCATGTATCTTGTTTTGTTAAGTTTAGCATAACTGGGAAATGGTCGCTCCCAAAGGGGTTCCTGAGAACAGACCACTCCAGATACGGAATTAGAGTACTCGATACTATACTTAAATCAATGGCTGAGTATGTGTTATGTGTAACGCTGTAATAAGTTGGCTCTTTCTTGCTAAGTATAGATGCACCTGAAGAAAACAGAAAATTTTCTATAAGGCGTCCTCGCGCATCTAAACGAGAGTCGCCCCATAAGGGGCTATGAGCGTTCACATCACCGACAACTATGTATGGCGGAGGAAGTTCATCAATGAAGCTTTGAAACTGTGTCTTGGAAAGTTGATAACAAGGAGGGACGTAAATCGAACTAATTGTGACTAGCTTACCGAAAAGTATTGCTCGGACAGCAACTGCCTCAAGGGAAGTTCGGAGGTTCAATTGCCGACAGGCAACACCTTTATCTACTATTATAGCGACACCGCCCGACGAGGCGGTAGCGTCGTCGCGGTCCTTGCGAAAAATGGCATAGTGCCTTAAAAAGTTTGTGTTCTCTGCTTTGAGATGCGTCTCCTGGACACACAGCACCCTCGGACTATATTTAAGAAGGAGCTCTTTGACATCATCAAGGTTATGAAGTAGACCCCTAACGTTCCATTGTAGTATTTGCATGTTCATATTGAAAAGGAGTTTGTGCTGGGTGTTCAGAAGATGAAGGACTAGCTCACGGTGCCCTTTCCAGGCGCCGTGACGCGAGGTTTCTCTTTTCTGGAGCGGTCGAGAGATTCCCGCCGCTCCTTAGGCGCTGGCGGCGCCGTCTGGCCGGTTGTTGTGTCCATCGCCTCTTGCGAGGCGCTGGACACGCGCTCTTGCGAGCGGTTGGTGTGTCGTGACGGCCTCGTCTCGTGGGACGAGACCCTTGAGGCCACCAGCCCGGAGGTTGATGGCCTCTTGTTCTGAGATGGCGGAGCAGCACTAGCTGCAGCCGACGAGGGGGCGGATGGCGTCACCGCCGGCTCACTGTGTGTGGGCCTGACAGCCGCCGGAGGCCGTTGTGGCGCTGCCCCCTGACGCGCCACTTCGGCAAAGCTATTCTTCGGCAGGTAGGACTCCCGCCTTCGCGCGTCTCTGAATGATATGTTCTCTTTGACTTTGATCGTTACTATTTCTTTCTCCTTCTTCCAAGATGGACAGGAACGCGAATACGCGGCGTGCTCCCCATCACAATTTACACAGTGTAGGCGCGTTCTCACAAGATTCAGATGGATGTTCATCGGCACATTTGGCACAGGTTATTCGGCCTCGGCAGTTCTGAGAACTGTGGCCAAACCTCTGGCATTTGAAGCAGCGGAGGGGATTCTGGATATAGGGCCTGACTCGGATCTTTACATAGCCTGTCTCGATAGTCTCGGGAAGTACACTTGAGCCGAATGTTAGGATTAGATGCTTGGTTTGAATGTCTTTACCATCACGCCTCATCTTAATTCTTTTCACATTGATGACATTCTGGTCACTCCATCCCTCCAAAAGTTCAGTCTCAGTTAGCTCCATTAGATCATCATCGGAGATGACACCACGAATGGTGTTCATAGAACGGTGTGGGGTGACACTCACTGGAATGGCCCCGAAAGACACAAGATTGGGTAGCTTTTCGTATTGCAATTTATCACGGAGTTCAAGAAGTAGATCACCGCTTGCCAACTTGGAAACTTTGTAGCCTGGGCCAAAAGCCTCCATCAGTGATTTCGCAACCAGAAAAGGTGAGAGGATTCTTGCTGACTTTTCTGCTTTCTCGGAATGTATAACATGAAATCTTGGGAAATTATCAACTTGGCGGCCAAAAAACTTAAAAACTTCTTCGGTGCGCCCTCGTTTATGAGGGCGATCAGGGAGTCGGGGGAATGACGAAAAAGCCATAAAGGTAAGGATGATTTCGACAGCTATGCCAGCCACCCACCACCGAGCCCAACAAGGGGACGCTACGAGACCCGAAGGAGACGCAGACGCCAGCTGTACATAGCCACTATAACCTAATATAATAGACCCAAGGTTGGATAGATTACACCAGGTTAACCCTTGCTGCATGTAAAATTGGAAGTCAAACGAAGCAAAGAGAAGACAGGAGAGATGGAAAGTGAGAGAGAAAGACGAAGGTTGGAGGGAGAGAGACAGGAAAAGGCAACTACCGATTTCCCCCGGGTGGGTCAGCCCGGGGGTGCCGTCTACGTGAAGCCGAGGCCAAAGGGGTGTGTTGCCTCCGCCGAGGGGCCATAAAGGTCCAAGCACTCAGCATTGGCTCAACCCCCAGGATCCCCTTTTCCCCGGACACGGCTAAGCCACGCACGTTTAAGCGTGGGAGGGTCCGACCCCCATGTGCTCGGGTCCGTGGTGTCGCAACCCACCAAACGCCTGCTTACGCAGGCGCCCCTGCGGGGGCAGATTCCCTCTCTCGGTCGCCTACACCAAGTGACATGACTTGCATTACAGCCATCGAATCGGCAATTTCGAACCCTGTGCCCGTCGACATGGCTGTGGAGCAACGCAAAGATCCCTGGATTGCGGCACTTATGGATTGCATTTCTCACACTTCAACAACACGCCCTTCACGCGCTATCCGCCGCCACGCTTCTCATTTCGAGCTGCGGGATGGTGTTCTCTATCATCGAAATTACGCTTCCGACGGTCGCAAATGGTTGTTCGTCGTTCCCCGCCATCTGCACACAGATGTATGCTCTGCTCTCCATTCAGACCTGCAATGCGCCCATGCCGGCCTTTTCAAGACTTACGCCTGGCTTCGCTCCCGTTTTTATTGGCGTGGCATGTATAATTTTGTGCGAAAGTACATTCGCTCGTGCACAGCGTGCCAACAACGCAAGCTTCCTGCTCTTCGTCCTCCTGGTCCCTTGCAGCTCATTTCTTGCCCGTCCCGACCATTCGACCTCGTCGGTATCGATCTCTACGGCCCTCTTCCCTGCACATCAGCTCGCAATCGTTGGTGTTATTGTCGCTGTCGACCACCTCACCCGCTATGCAGAAACTGCGGCACTGCAAACAGCGACAGCCCGCGACATTGCGTCATTCCTCCTGCATCACTTCATACTGCGTCATGGGGCACCGCTGGAACTTCTGAGTGACAGAGGGCGTGCGTTTCTTACCGAAGTTATTAACGCCCTTCTGACCGCGTGCCATACCGTCCATCGCACCAGTACAGCTTATCATCCGCAAACGAACGGCATAAGAGAAAGGTTTAATCGTACTTTGGGCGACATTTTATCGATGTACATGGCATCGGATCATACCAACCGGGACCTCGTTTTGCCATATGTTACACACGCCTATAAAACCGCTTCACAGGCCACAACGGGATTTTCGCCATTCCATCTCGTATATGGTCGTGAGCCTACATGTACGCTCGACACCATTCTCCCCTACCGGCATGACCCATCAGAGGGCACGCCTCTGTCTGAAGCCTCCAAGTATGCCGAGGAATGCCGTCAGCTGGCCCGTTCGTTCACGACGGAAGACCAGAGTCTCCAAAAATTCCGCCGCGATGACGACCGACTTCCCTGCACCTACCAGCCGGACACACTAGTCTGGCTGTGGATACCTTCAAGCACCCCTGGTCTATCCTCTAAACTCCTCGCTCAATACCACTGTCCCTACCGCGTCGTACAACAGACGACGCCGGTCAACTACGTCGTCAAGCCGCTAACGCCATCTACTGAATTGAGGCGTCGTGGACGCGAGACAGTCCAAGTCCAGAGACTTAAACCCTATTACGACCCCTTGTCCTCTCCTCTCCTTGAGTCGCCAGGATGGCTCCTTCTTCTCCAGGGGGCAGTTGTAGCGAAGAAGACTGGCGCGCCCTATGGACGCATGATCATCATCGGCCCGCCGACGAAGATGGGCTCGCGCTCTCGGTGTCCGACGCTCGACTGAGACGGTCGCGTTTCTGAGTCGTCATTAAGTTAAACCGCATTACAATAGAGAGTATTATCAGTGGTACGTTACGCTAAGGTAAGTACGGTAATACCGTACCGGCCGATGACGATGAGTGCGCATCCGTGGATTTTACCGTACGGAAATACTTTCCGTGTGGTATACTAGACGGTAAGGAGCGTTCCGTATACGGTAACGGGGGCACCAAGTTTCGTCGAGCCAAGACACAGCTAACCCCCAAAGCTGGTTCTAACACCTAACACTGAAAGATGGCATCGACGACGGACTGCACACCGAGCCTGCCCGCAACTCGCGTGCGGTTCACACGGGCGGACGACTTGATTTTGCTTCAAGTCGTCAACGAAATTCGCCCTGTGTGCGACCCGATGCGGTGGCAAGAGGTCGCCAAAATTGTTGAGGCTAAAACGTGCAAGTTGTGCTCAGCTCGCCGCGTCAGGGAGAGATTCGACCTCCTGCTGATACAGTTTCGACGGAAGGACACTACGAACCGTGCCAAGTGAGTATACTCTTATGTACGTTACTTCAAAGACACTGTTTTGCCCCGGACCATCGAACATGAAATTCTGTGCTTTTACATAGGTCTGGTGTGGAAGAAGTAGTTGGCGAGTGGGAGGAATTGCTGCAGCACATCTCTGACTTGGCCAGAGAATGGGCTTACAAGCCGCGCGCCGTGGACCGGCAAATGAGGGACCGAAAGCGTCTCCAAAGCGCCGCACAAAGCAACGCAACGAGTAGCACAGCTCACACGCGCTCTGCTACAGCCTAGTCGGTGCGGACTTTATGTGCAGCAGACATGAAGTCAAGGGCTATGAGAGCCTTCGCTGCGGCTTCGGCGGATGCTGACGGCGGCCAGACCTCCATCGGTAAGGACCTACAGACGATTTCGCTCGCGCGATAGCAGCAGCGATAGTGCGCTCCCAAGAAACTTCCGGTCACGGTCCTTATCAGTCTACTGTGCCAGATCACAAAGCGCACTCCTGCTAATCTGTATCACCGCCACTGCCTTTCTTGCTCGCTATAGTTAGCGGACTACGTCATTGCACCAAACCGGAAGCCGTCCAGGGCGCATGTTTCTAAACAGCGAAAAGGTCTATACCCACATTTGGTGTTGCGTTGTATTGCTTTGCCCGACCTGTCATATATGCTACGCTAACTCAAAGCGAAGTCCATAGTCGGTTTTGATGGGCAGAAGGAAAATTTTGGCTGTAGATACAAATTAATTACCTTTCAACTAAAATAGCATTTATTTTCGTTTTGTTTTTGTACTAAGCTACCCACTATGGCCAGAAATAAAGATGAACACGTTGCTGCATGTTTCTTCATTGTGGAACTGTATTTGCACATTACAGAGTCAAGAACAGCTTGTAGCAAAGCAATGAACAATTGTGTGGCTTTAAGTCTTTTAATTACCTGAGCAAAACTGTAGTCACATTGAGTGCAATTTCACAGGATAAATGCAGTCATGAGTGACATTTTACAGGATCACAAGCACAGATACTTTTTATTAACTTAATAGCACTCTAGGTACAGTGAGAGGTTGACAAGATACACACAGCACATTTATTTCACTGTTTAATAACAGTATTTCAGCAGTTATACCAACAAATCCCCCGAAAAGCATACAATATGCTGGTACCAGCACAAGCCGAAGCTTAGCTCTAGTTTATGAATTAGCATCTGCGTTTGGCTGTGGTCAGGTGTTGATACTATTGTGACAATGTGTGACTAGTTCATGAGTCTGAAGTCTTGTAAAACTCCAATGGTAGTTTCCTTGACGAAACAAGGTTTTTAAGTAAGCTATAATTACTACAGTGTATGCTCCATATACGAAGGAAATTTTATCACCCTGTGTCTGGCGCAGCATAGCCGTAGCCGCTTTCGCGCCCATAAATTCAATTTAACTAACTTCTGTCCATGGCATCAAAAGACGTTGAACTGTGTTTGCTCACCAAAAAGAGGAAGCGCGTGAAGTAGAACTCCTTGAACACCAGGTGCCTTCACACGACTTCGCGGAACTTGTTTGCAGCAACACCTCTGGTGTGCAAAAAATTGAAGAGTACAGCCGCATCTGTGTGCGTGGATGCATCATCCATAGTGATAAGTGATTGAAAAAAAATGATTCAATTGCAGCAAAATTAGGAGTTGACTATGTGAAAGTAGGGAACTTATTGAATGCCTGTAAGGTAGATGGAAGCTCTCATGTTTTCATCACCTACACTTATCAAGTGAAAAGTTTCGTCAAAGAAGTAGACCACATAAACGCAGCACACAAACGTGATTCCAAAGTAGTTTATTCCATTTCAAAGTCTCTTCATGGAGTGGGACAATCTTATTGGCGGAATTGTGCAACCGCTACGGATCATTTTAGTGAAAAGGTCATCATCATCATCACCCTATATTTATGAAAGCATATTTGGCGCCAGTGGACTGGGAAAGGAGGGAGACAACACAGTGTGCTAACTTCAACAAATTATTTCCATGAAACAGCCACCTATTTAACCCATGCACAGTGGCGCCACATCATCCCGATTCAGCCATCCAAGAAGGCCGTCTCCTTATCTAACAAGTCGGCCGACGGGGCGCTAACACGTTTCACTATTCCGATAGCCTGAACTTCAATAATCTCTCAATATCAAGTAATAAAAAGAGCAGTAAATTTGTGCGTGAGCACTCCGTCACCAGATTAAGTGACAAAGAAATGTCATTCATGAAAGATAGCCTATAATCGCCGCCAAGATTAGAACGTGCCGCTGCATCGGTTGCTTTGATACTTGTTTTGCGCCAGTAACGCATGCGTGCTCCGATCCCACGAAACACATGATATCTTGAAAACTTCTCGAAACGGCTACAAACGGCTATAGACGTCTCGGTCTACGCGAAGACGTTAAACAGATGTTCTTGGAAACATTATGTAGCAGGAAGTACAGGTCATCAAATATGCTATTTTGTTGCAGCTGTGGTAACAGCCCATCTCTGGCGTCACCCGAGTATACTTTGGTGAACGTCTTGAGAGCGTATAACTCGGGAACTTTTTTAGATGTTTTAGTAAACGAGGGAGTTCAGTATATGTTTTTTTCATCTGAGTACTCCACCAGATGGTGGCCAACAAACTAAAGATGTGCTGGTTTGTGTCGATAGTGATGGTTACGTAACGTTAATGCCAAGAACTCGCTTATGGACCGCGGTTGCGGAAGCAAAGCCTAGCAACAGCAGCGACATTACGATGGGGGCGAAAATGCAAGAATGTCCATGTCCCATGCACTGGGCACACGTTAGAGATCACCTGGTAGTAAAAGTTACTCCTTAGTCCCAAACTACAGCGCGCCTAATAATCAAATTGGGGATTTGGTACGTAAAACTACAGAAGTCATATGTTTGGCTTAAAGTAACGTATAATTAATTGAAAGAATGCCAATATTATACTAATCCATAAGAAGGGAGACGTTAGAAAATTCAAAAATTATAGGCCCATTAGGTTGCTTTCAGTATTGTATAGAATATTCACCAAGATAATTTCCAATAGAATCGGGGCAACACTTGACTTCAGGCAAGCAAGAGAACAGGCTGGTTTCACCCCACCTTGTTTTCTGCCGTCCTCGACTGCGCTCCTCCTCTCTTGGTATCCATGCTGAAACTCTAATGGTCCACCGGTTATCCATCCTACTCATTACATGGCCTGCCCGGCTCCATTTTTTCCTCTTAATGTCAGCTATAATATCTCATCCCATAAATCCATCTAAAACTGCATTTATGATCTTCAACTCCACCCCTCAAAACTTTAACCAACTCTCCAGAAATTTTGTTAAACCACTTAAATTATATGCTGTTAAGCAATGTTCTTTCCTAGGTGTAGTTTTATACTCCATGTAAAATAAACATATTTTGCACCTGAAACTAAAAACAACCTATGGGATAAGAATCCTAATCAATGCGCGACATTACTTTAGCCATCATACTTTGCTATCGTTGTATTATGGCTTCATTCACAGTCATATTGCTTACTGTGTATCATCCTGGGGTAATACATATCTATCTGGTTAATAACCTTCACTCCTTTCTGAGCGAGCACATTTGCACTCCTTCAGGAGATAAAATCTTTCCTTGATCGCCTTAAGGTTAAATATTATGTTTATGCTTTATGGTTAAATATACGTAATAATCACGCTATTCAAGACAAGAAACAACCTCATTCCACTTAATGTATTTGACAAGGTAAACCTTTATGATTACAATAACACCGGGCCTGCTTTCAATAACAACTTCTTGCTACCAAACCTATGCAGTAACTATGGACAACACACGGCCTAATTTGCAGCTGTAGCATTTTACAATAACTTGCCCAATGATTTGTAACTATGTGCATCCTTTGTTACATTTAAGAAAAAAAACTAATCATGTTTCTATTATGCGGTTCAGTTGATAGTTCTCATGTTTGCTATTACCATTTTGTAGTACGTGAATTATGTTTAACAGTTGAGCTTACTGATCGCCGCTAATTTATGATCACAGTTGCTTACATCTTTTCATGCACCTCATAACTGGAGGTTCCCTTACAGCCTAGAGTTATGGGACCGCCTCATGTATATTCAGCCCAATATGTACCACCTTTGTAAATAATAAACCTTCTTTGATTTGATTTGAAGACACATTGCAGTTGCAACGTGACATTCTGCTTGGTGCGTTGTTTCGGAGCCAAATGTTAAGCTTGGCAAGGCGTCAATGTGCAGAGGATGCATGTATTTTTGTATGGTCCATCAACATGTCTGCCAGCAAACGATTACTCCAACAACTATTTTATTACTGCTGAGAAAAAGTGGCACATTGCTTCACCATGCTATAAGTTTAATTGCTACAGCCAAAGCATGACACACATGTGCAGATACGGTTTCCCAGCATCAAATTCTCCACGACCTGATGCCTGTTTCCCTCTTTCTACTTGATGATGATGATGATGATGTGTGGTGTTTTATGGCGCAAGGGCCAGTTATGGCCAAAGAGCGCCATGCCAGTGTTTGTGAGTGTGCAGTGGAGCGATGAATTCTGAGAAGTAGATGAAGTGTGGCTGTAAAGGGGCCTAAAAATAATCGCTGTAAAATGCGTAAAATATATATGCACTAAAATCATGGCAATGACTAATGACGTGTACTATGAAATGGTGAATGCATTGAGAAAGAATGACACGATGTTTAAAATATTTAAGATGTAGTAATTGGAAAGAAGCACTACTGCCTAAACAGAGCCCTTGAACCACAAGGGCCTGGAGGCATGTGCTTATACAAAACTACTATCACAGCAGCATCCTCTGGAGGGAGGATGCGCTATGAATTTATTGGGCTTATAACATGCAGTACCACATCGTTTAAGAAAGCGAGGACTGCTCTGGTGCTAAACAGCGGTTCCTCACCAAGAAACATACTGGGATGCAGAGGGACATGATAGCGGTAAGCTAAAGGGAAATGTTTTTTTCTATCTGCTTCGGCATCCCGACACTCCAGGAGAACGTGGAGGACGGTTAGCCTCTCACCACATCTACCACAGGTTGGTGGTTCATCCCCGGTCAACAAAAAACTATGGGTGCCAAATGTATGACCTATTCTGAGACGACAGAATAGGACATCAGTTCGTCGTGTTTTCGCTACGGGGGGCCAGAAACCTAACTGTGGCTTAATCAAGTGAAGCTTATTATTTGTTTCTGCATCCCACAGACGTTGCCAATGGCTTCGCAATTTCTTACGCAAGAAATGTTTCAAATCTGTTGCAGAAACAGTAGCTTTAGGATTGGTAGCGTGCGATGTTATTGATGTAGCCATTTGGTCAGCTAGCACATTACCCTCAATGCTTCTATGGCCAGGCACCCAACATATAATGATATGCTGGTTAGATACATACGCTCTACACAGTACGCAATAGAGCTCAATGAGAATAGGATTTTTCTGTTTACAGGGTGACTTTAAAGCGTTTACAACACTTAGAGAGTCTGTAAATATGATTGATTTTTGAAGTTTAGATTTCCTTATATGCCTCACTGCTGACAATAGTGCGTAAGCCTCAGCCGTAAAGATACTTGCTTCCGGGTGGAGTACACCGGATTCCGAGAAGGATGGGCCGACGGCTGCATACGACACCCCGTCACGTGACTTAGAAGCGTCTGTATAAAACTCTGTGCATGTGTATTTGGACTGGAGGTCAAGGAAATGCATTTTGATATGTGCCTCTGGTGCGTGCTTAGTGACCTCCACGAATGATGTGTCACACTCTATGAGCTGCCACTGCCACGGCGGTAACAGTTTCGCTGGAGCCATAAGACAGTGTTCAAGCAACGGAACACCCATTTCCTCACTAAGATTCCGCACACGCAAAGAGAAAGGTTTTCTCGATGCCGGTCGATTTTGGAAGAGTGTGGCAGTGGTCATGTCGTTTATGGTTGAATAAGAGGGATGTTAAATGTTCGCGTGTACTCTAAGAAAATATGTAAAACTATTATATGAACGCTGCAGATGAAGTGACCACTGATTCGACTCTACGTAGAGGCTGTGGATCGGACTTGTTCGGAAAGCACCGGTCGCGAGGCGGATGCCCAGATGGTGAACGGGGTCTAGAATTTTTAATGCACTTGGCGTTGCGGAATTATAAATTATAGCTCCGTAATCAAGGCGTGAGCGGACAAGACTGTTGTACAAGTTAAGTAGGCATTTTCGGTCACTACCCCATGTTGCGCGCGACAAAATTTTTAAAAGGTTCATCGTCTTCAGACACCTTGCCTTCAAATATTTAAGATGGGGGATAAAGGTAAGCTTCGAGTCTAGAATTATTCCCAGGAATTTATGCTCACTGCTCACGGATAGTTCCTCTTGATTAATCGTGAGATTTGGCACAGGTGTCACGCCTATTTTGTTTGAGAAGAGTATGCATGTACTTTTCTGTGCGTTTATTTTGAACCCATTTACATCCGCCCATTTAGACAATTTATGTAATCCAATCTGCACCTGTCGTTCACAGATAGCGATGTTACATGATTTGAAACCTATCTGTACGTCATCGACATACACAGAATAAAACATGCTGTGTGGAATCACTGTATGCAGGGAGTTCATTTTTACAATGAAAAGTGTGCAACTAAGTACACCTCCTTGCGGCACGCCAGCCTCCTGGGTGAATGTTCTAGATAAAGCATTGCCCACTCTTACGCGAAACGTGCGGTTAGACAAGTAGCTTTCGACTGTGTTAAACTTATTACCGCGGACCCTCATCGCAGAGAGATCTCGCAGAATCCCGAAGCGCCATGTCGTGTCGTACGCTTTCTCTAAATCTATAAATACAGAAAGTAAAAACTGCTTATGAATAAACGCATCTCTGATGTTTGCCTCGATGCGAACAAGGTGGTCTATTGCCGACCTACCTTCTCGGAATCCACACTGGAAGGGGTCTAGTATTTTGTTATTTTCTAGGAAACTGATTAAACGCCGGTTTATCAATTTTTCATACAGCTTGCACAGGCAGCTTGTTAGAGCTATTGGCCTGTAGCTACTGGCTAAGGACGGGTCTTTGCCTTGTTTAAGAACCGGTATGACTATGGCTTCTTTCCATGAGGACGGAATACAGCCAGGCGCCCACATGGCATTAAAAAGAGACAGGAGTGTTGTCAGTGTTTCGGGGTGTAAGTACCTAATCATTTCGTACATGATACGATCGCCACCTGGCGCCGAGTTGTTACAACAAGCGAGAGATGCTTTAAGTTCGGCTAAGCTAAATGGTTGATTGTAAGCCTCACTCGAAGAACCTTTGCGGTTAAGAGGCTGCCGCTCTTCGCGTTCTTTGAACTTCAGGAAAGTGTCTGTATAATGCGATTCACTTGATACATATTGAAAGTGTTCACCTAGACAATCCGCCTGGTCTTCCAGGCTATCACCTTGGCTACTTACTAAGGGTAGAGGATGTGACTCCCGGCCTATTAGTTTATTTACCCTATTCCAGACTTTTGTTTCGTCGGTGTATGAATTTATACTGAAAATGTACCTTTCCCAACTCTCTCTCTTTGCACGTCGACGCGTTCTTCTGCCCTGTGACTTTGCTTGTTTAAAATTTATCAGGTTTTCAGCTGTTGGGGAGTTGCGAAACAATCCCCAGGCTTTGTTTTGCTTTTTACGTGCTTTCTGGCATTCATCATTCCACCAAGGCAGGCGACGTTTATTAGCTAGTCCATTAGTTTGTTGTATGCACCTTTCAGCAGCGTCAATGATAAAACCTGTTATATATGCCACAGCATCGTCTATGTTAAAAGAGGCAATGTCATCACGGCTTAAATGTGTTATTTGTCGGAAAAGTTCCCAGTTAGCCGAGTCAACCTTCCATCGGGGAACGTGTGGCGAGCATCTATCATGTTCTGTTAAGCCTAGCATAATTGGGAAGTGGTCGCTCCCAAAGGGGTTCTTGAGAACAGACCACTCCAGGTATGGCATTAGTGTACTCGATGCTATACTTAAGTCAATGGATGAATATTTGTTATGTGTAATGCGGTAATACGTAGTCTCTTTCTTGTTAAGTAATGATGCGCCTGAAGAAAACAGAAAATTTTCAATCAGGCGACCTCTCGCATCGCAACGTGAGTCTCCCCACAAAGTGTTATGTGCATTGAAATCTCCGACAACTATGTATGGCTCCGGAAGTTCATTTATCTAGTTTTGGAATTCGGTTTTATGTAGTTGATAATTGGGAGGGATGTATATAGAGCTGACAGTGACCAGCTTGTCAAACAACACCCCTCGGACAGCAACTGCCTCTAGGGGCGTACGAAGTTTTAGTTCCCGGCAGGCAATACCTCTGTCGACTACAATAGCCACACCACCGGAAGACACGACTGTGTCATCGCGGTCCTTACGAAAAATGGCGTATTGTCGGAGAAAATCTGTTTGCGTGTGTTTGAGGTGTGTTTCTTGGACACACAGAACCTTTGGATTATACTTATGTAGGAGTTCTTTGATGTCATCGAGATTGTGGAGGAGTCCTCGGACATTCCACTGTAATATTTGTGTATCCATGTTGAATGTGGGTTTTGTGCTGTGTGTTAAGAAAGAGGAATTACTTCACAGAGCCCTTTCCGGGCGCCGTGATGCGGTGTTTTTCTTGTTTGGAGCGATCGCGAGACTCTCGCGGCTCCTTAGGCGCAAGTGGCGCCGTCTGGCTGGTTGTTGTGTCCATAGCCTCTTGTGAGGCGCTGGACACGCGCTCTTGCGAGCGGTTGGTTTGACGAGAAGGCCTCGCCTCGAGAGACGAGGCCCTCGAGGCCACCAGCCCGGAGGTCGATGGCCCCTTCTTGTGAGTTGGCAGAGCAGCGCTAGCTGCACCCGCCGAGGGAGCGGATGGCGTCGCCGCCGGCCCACTGCGCGTGTGCCAGACAGCCGCCGGGGGCCGATGTGGCGCTGCCCCCTGACGCGCCACTTCGGCAAAGCTGGTTTTTGGCAGGTACGATACCCGCCTGCGTGCCTCCTTGAAAGTTATGTTTTCTTTTACTTTGATCGTGACTATTTCTTTCTCTTTCTTCCAAGACGGGCATGACCGCGAGTATGCGGTATGCTCGCCTTCACAGTTGACACAGTGTGGAGTGTTTTCGCACGTTTCAGAGGCATGGTCACCGGAACTACATTTAGCACATGTTTGTCGGCCTCGGCAGTTCTGAGAACTGTGGCCGAAACGCTGGCACTTGAAGCAACGAAGAGGATTTGGTACATAGGGTGTGACCCGTAGCTTGATGTATCCGGCCTCGATGGATTCGGGCAGAACACTCGAGTTAAAGGTAAGTATCAGGTGCCTGGTCTAGATTTCCTTGCCGTCGCGCCTCATCTTAATTCGTTTAACATTGATTACATTCTGCTCACTGAAACCCTCTAGGAGTTCAGCCTCACTCAGCTGCAACAGGTCATCATCTGATACAACGCCACGGGTGGTATTCATGGTACGGTGCTGGGTTACGGTTACTTGAGCATCTCCAAATGATACTAGGTTGGGAAGTTTCTCGTACTGTTTGAGATCACGGAGCTCCAAGAGGAGATCCCCGCTTGCCATCCTGGATGCTTTATAGCCTGGTCCAAAAATATCCGTCAAAGACTTTGAGACAAGGAAAGGTGAAATGGTTCGTACTGATGTATCCGACTTTTGAGAATGAATAACATGAAAGCGGGGGAAATTATGCGTTTGGCGTCCAAAAAATTGGAAAACTTCTTCGGTGCGCCCTCTTTTCTGACGGCGATCATGGAGTGGGGGGAATGGTTCAGCCATAAGTATTGGTGCATTTTTCGGCAGCAACGCCAGCCACCCACCATGGAGCCCAATGAGGGGACGCTGAAGAAACTGGAAAAGCCAGGTCCTGCAAACGCCAGCTGTACGCCACTACTATAACCAAATATGGAGTATCCAAGGCTGGCTACCCAGACAAGGTTAACCCTAGCTGCCTGGGAAAACGGAAGTAAAAGCGAAGTGAAAAGAAGACAGGATAGATTGAAAGTGAGAGAGAAAGACGAAGATTTAAGAGGAGGACAGGAAAAGGCAACTGCCGATTTCCCCTGGGTGGGTCAGCCCAGGGGTGCCGTCTATGTGAAGCAGAGGCCGAAGGGGTGTGTTGCCTCCGCCGGGGGGCCTTAAAGGTCCGAACACCCGGCATCAGCTCAACCCCCAGGATCCCCCTTTCCCCACCTCTTCAAGGCGATTTGCGACGTGAACAATATTCAACTAGAGCCGGTAACTTCGTATGCGCTGTGTTTTCGACGTTTCGTTCGCTTTGAAGCGAGAGGCGGCACGAAGGTCAATTCGCTCGCTGCTATAGGTGCGCCTCCTTACTTCAGCGTTCTGACAGCGAGTTTCCGCGGTCATCTAGCGAGATGCGTTCATGATGTCCTGTGCGCGCGTGACATAATGCTTGTCTATTTAGTTAGTAGGTGACTGTTTACAAGTTTATACGGCCCAATAAAATAGTATTCTTGCTTCGTATAGCTGTCTACTAATTTGCTATCGTAATCGAAGCTTTGCCTTTCGGGCGAAACTGCGACATTTTCCTTAATACGCCAGGGAATATGTATGGGCTGGAGCGCTGATGGCAGACATATCCAAATAATAACCGGCAAATTTGCCATGACTTCCACTGAGTGAAGACGCTTAATACCGTGTGATTTGCTACACCTTCGCTGGTCATTCGCCTTTAGAGGGTGGAATGGCTCCTCATTTTCTTCCTGCTTCCCTCTTAAACGGACACTTACAGGCTCCATATATTAACAGGCAGAGCGGAAGAGGGACTAGCCAAGTTAGCACAGAGCAACAGACACGCACGCTCGTATACATGGAGAAAAAAGCGAAGATGCAATTATAGATACCGCTTTGTTTTCCCTTTTGTTTCTCTTTCTCTCTCCCGAGCATAGCGCGCGACGCAACGCGAGGTGGTTGCTAGGCAACGCAGTGGCAGCAGCTGCGGCGTCACTGGTTGCCATGGCTATGGAGCGGCTGGCTTTTCGTGAAACGCGCACGTTTTACGGCTGGCTTAAATCGCTTTGCGCTTTTAAAAACGCGCATAGAAATGGGTGGCGTGCATAATGTCTTCAGAGTTCTTCGGAATGCAATGCCGCATATAAAGCACAGTGCATCTTCTGCACAGGGTCAGTCTGTCGCCACATGCTAGTATATATGGCTAGAGTCCCGGATGATCAAAGACGCTCTATTTTTGACCTTTCACTAAAGGTTATTCCCAGCGATATATCGGCTCTAGAATGTGATTTGCTGGTTCTTTATTTCCTTCTGTTATTAAGCTTAATTCCTGCACATTGTATAACAAAAAAAATTACGACAGAAACCATCTTGCTATGAGTGTCAACGCTAATACGTAAGAACTAAATCTATATAGCGACTCAACGCATTGCCATCTTCGGAACGAAGTATGCGTGAGGCGCGTGCTGCAGCAGGACTCCTCTATCGCGTTTCCGTAAGAACGCTTGGTTTCATCTATCACTGCCGCCGCGAAGCCAGCGCGTGGCGTCCGAAATGCACAAAAGTAACATCCATACACACATAGGACCCGTAAAATGCGTCAAGCACCCTAAGCAACAAATTAAAAGGAAAGCGCGCAGGTCTTCATTTGCTGAAGCACCGCAACAGCTAGATTGCGTCTGATCCGTTTACTTACAAACTTAGCCTGTGTGCCGCTGGCGGGGCTTGGGAGAACCAGCTGGCCAGATTACTTTGTTGCTGCGTTAGACGTTGCAGCGCTAGCAGCAAGCCGTGTTTTTCTCAACAGAAACTTTCTCGTTTACGCGGCACTATACCCTTAACACCTATTCCCACCCCAAGTCTCTCCTGCCCAAATGCCACGCACGCTATTCTGCCGAGATTCGACTCTGCAGCCTTAATCATAGTGACACCGTGTCGAACAGCCTCCACTATATTGACGATATCCATTGCTAGTTCGCCGTGCAGCTAATTATGCTCTTCACAGAAAGACGCGAAGTACAGCTGCATATAATCACGGTTTCACCGGTAGTGGGTTCACTATAAATACCACAAGGTGTTTGAACCCGCCACCTCCCAGCTTCGAAGGAACACGCGTTCTTCGCATCTCGTCACGAAGCTGGTGATGGAATCATAGTTTGCGGTGGTATATGTATCTGTAGATGGCGTCCTTGCATCGTAGATACCGCAAACAGGAATACGGCCGTGGAAGTGATAGGGCAATTTTGATCACGGGCATCGCGCTGCTGTGCTCAGGGAACCGAGTTCCAAAGCTATCGTGGGTCCAACTTCGATCAGAGGCATCTGAAATTGCATGTGCCGTTTTACCGCCAACTTGGATCACTCCACAGTCTATGGTTTAGTGGTTCACAACGTGGCGCAGCTGTGATCAGGGAACCGGAAAGCAATCGCCGGGCCAACTTGGATCACCGGCATCTGAAATTGCATGTGCCGTTTTCCCGCCAACTTGGATCACTCCATACTCTATGCTTTAGTGGTTCTCAGCAAGACGCAGCTGTGATCAGGGAACCGGAAAGCAATCGTCGGGCCAACTTGGGTCACGGGTATCTGACATTGTACATGTGCCATTCTTTTAGCAAACTTATGTTACTGGATGTGTGCTACTACTTACGTATATGCCGCCGTTCAATGAACCTCGTTCTTGCCAACCTGGATTACTGGGTACGTAAAGCTAGTCATGTGCCACACTTCCATGAACCTCTTTCACGCTAATTTGGGTCACCGGGCATGTGCAACTGTGTGTGCCGCGCTGTTAATTTGGGCATTGAGTCCTGTCACACATTAGCCGTCCACAGAGACTACGTTTCTTTGATCTTTTGTACGTTTTGCTTTCAGCAACAATTTTTGTATTCCCCCGTCGCGTCACTCAACGCACCTCGAATTCAGCGCTCGTGTTCGCTGCCCGCAATGCGCGCCGAGCACTCGGCTGTTTCCCAGTTCTAAAATTGGTCAGGGAGAGTGCATGTGTCTGGGTGCAGCTTCTTTTTTCAGCCGCAGGAACTCATTTAGGCGGTTGATATCCTCTACAATTCCGCGCGTTCGCTGTCGCACCATTTGACAGGTGATTGGAATCTATAGCCTCTAGAAAACAAGCATGTTGGGCCAGAATGCCGAGCCCATAATTTCATCAGCAAATAATTTTATTAAAATGATCGTTCAAGTCAAACACCTATACGAACAAATCGAATTTCGTCCAGATTTGTATTCTGTATTGGTAAGGTGCTTACCCTTACCACCATTTTAGTGTTTCTTGCGAAATTGACCCTGACCTGAGCAGCCCGTTTAAAGATTGAACAGGAAGTCTATGGTGCTCCGTGGTTGCGTCTTCGTCGCCGTGCAACTGGAGGAGACTTCATAGCTCGTTTATCTGTTTCTTTACCACGGGAATTATGAGTGCTGAAGTAAACACCATGAAAGAAAAACAAAATTAAGTCTTGGGTATAGTTGAGATGGTAGAGCGTTCGCTTAGCATGCGAGAGGTACTGGGTTCGATACCCTGGAGCACATTTCTTGCAGCATGGAAAAAAAGAATAAATAAGTAAATTGTGGAGTTTAGCAGCCCTAAACTGGATATTTGGTTGTGAGCGAACAATTTAGTGGACGGTTGCGGAAACATTCTTACCAGCTGATTTGTGGAATGTGCATTTCGCCCCATCGGAATGCGGCCGCGGCAGGGATCGTACCCGCGACCTTGCGCTCAAGAGCGTAAAGCCCCAACCAGACGTACGCGTTGGAAAGCGTCCGCACGCTGCGCACCGCGCCTGGCCGCGTACGGCGTCAGGCACATAGACTGTCGTGTGTCGATGCGCTGCGGGGTGGACACTGTTGTGAATTCCGAGGGTCCAAGCGGCCACGAAGGTTCCATGGGTGGTGTCGTGACATCTGCCGGGAGAAGGAGAGGTCCAGAGAGTTGAGAAAAGCGTTTCATATACATATTTACATATTTTAAAACAAGGGGCTCCATGTTTATCGGAGCTTACTACATGCTAATGTCTTTGCATGTCCGAGCGTTTACATGGTCGATCGTCTTTCGCAACTCTCAAGCTCCGCATTTTATGCAGTTATTTTCCCCCTTTCTCTCGATGAGGGAATTCACTGCAGTTCTTCTTGGCCAATCACAAACTTTGACCAGTTTGCAATATCCCACCCATGATGTGGCATCTTTCCGCCGGGACTCCGCCTCCAATGTAGCTTTATCGCCCCCGCACACCGGGCAACGGGTGGAAACTTGGAAATCAAACGTCTAGGTGGTTCCCACGGGCACGGCCGCTGGATAAAAAACGGCCGTGCCACGGGAAAGCTTGACGTTGGCCCCTTGCATGTATTATTGGCCTCTTCGTGACGGTGAGTGTGACAGGGTCCGGAGACAGTATCCTTCGCGGAAGCCACCGTTTCCAGGGAAGGCGGCGGCTGTTGGCGTCTCGGAAGGGGGCTCCTGGCTTGCGCGTCACTGTCGGCGCCGGGCCTCGTCGTAGTTAGTCCGGGCGGACGCTGGTGCTTCCCGGAAACACCCCAAAAGCGACGTTGTCATTGTAGCGCCGCACAAAGCCGATGACTCAGTGCAGCCTGGGTCCCAGAACTCGTCTAGCCCATCAGCTCTGTGCGGTCGAAGAGCCGGAGATACACGAGACATAATTGCTCATTCATTCGCCCCAGGTGACGCTGAATTAGTCGCCAGCTCCTTGGCCTCGAGAAAACGACGACGCATGAACAGCACTCCACAACTGCATGTCTGCCGATGAAGCATTCTTTGGCCCGAGGGACGGCCAGGCATAACAGCACCTTCGACTGCTAGGAAATTTACGCCCGCGCCGGAAGCTGCCACCTGCGTCGCCCTCGCGACGCTCCTCACGTGACCACAGAACACCTATGACGTGACCACGACGAACCAGCGCGACTTCCGGAACGACTCTTCGCAGGGCGTGCAGGCAAGCCCGGGCAAGCTGCATGCGTTGTGTTCGGCGTTCCGCGTCTGGTTTGGTAGGTGATCATGGGAGCCGCTGAAGTGTTCAGCCGTAGTGGCTGCATTAGTAATGATATATATTGATCTCCGAAGTACAGCGCCGGCCACCACTGTGGATGGCTTCACACAAGCAACACAAGGACCGCAATATGAAAACGGCAGTGTGGAGAGAAGTAGCGGCCTCCGTCCTGCCAAATATCAACGGCGAATGTAAGCGCGAGGTTTTGCAGCTTGTTGTCAGCCTTCCACGTAAATAATCGTGTTCAAATCAGTCTTGCATTTGTCTGTGCAGTGGCACCGGAGTTGGTCCAAAAGCGTTGGAAATCGCTGCGTGACACATTTCGTCGATATTTTAGCGGCCACATGCAGTCACAAACGAGCGGCTCCGACGACGTCCAGTCTGTCGACACGGACTGGCCGCTTTTTGAGCTATTTCTGTTTTTAAATGATCGAATGGTGACGAGGCCGTAAGTTTGTGACATTGTTGTTATCGCGAACGTCTTGCTGGCAAAATGGCAACCCACCTTGATTTAGCCGATGTTATGAGATGAATTATATTTAGCCTATGTCAGTGAGATGAGCTAAGTTGCTTGTTTCTTCCACAAAGGCGATTTAATTTACCCCATCCTAGAGCTAGATAACACGTCTTTCGTCAGCTCATAATTTTTAGGCATTCTTACTTGGTCTGGCCTACTGCTATGAACGATGGAACTGAAAAGAGAAATGTAACGAATCTCAGTGCTACAAATGCATTTTGCGCCAAGAGCCGCGGACACGTAGAGCCATCCTGTCTTTGGATATGCATCTGTGGTGTAGCCAGGAATTACTCTGGGGGAAGAGGGGCCTCGCAATTGATCAGCACGTGCTCGGTGTTCCTTCAGCCCCCTTCTTGACTATGCACGCCTGCTATGGGCCTCTTGCGCTGGAGATTGAGGTATAGTAGCGGCGCCTGGTGGCGGCGAGAAAAGTTATCTGGGTAGTACCAGCTTGGGTAGTATTGAGCCCTGGCTGTGGCGAAGCACGTTTCTAGCCCGAGTTTTGCGTTGATTTGCACTTTTTTCTGCCCTCTTGCGAGTGCGAAAAGCCTCGTCAGTTCTCAAAGACCATGCCGATCACGCTGCGAGGTGGCCGCAGCCAAGTTTTACGAAAACGGACTCTCCGTGTGCCGTTGGACGTAATGCTGCAAGCAGAAGGAATCGGCGATGCTGATCCCGAGAGACCTAGCTCAGCCTCGAAAAAGGGTCACCGTCGTTACTGCTGCGTCGTGGGCTGCCACGATCCAAGAAGGCCTGAATCCCAACATCAGATTCTACCATTTTCCTTCAAGGCCTCACGCAGCGGAGCGTCGGGCACGCTGGATAACTTCACAACCCCACTACGAGCAGCACAGGTTCGAGAGTTAAATGTGCTCATCCTTGACCTCAAGCCAACACGTTAACGCAGCGCCAGAAAGGCAGTATTGAGTACAGCACATCGATGTTCGATCGCTGTCATTAAGAGCTACATCAAGCGAGCAGCCCACAAGCTCGATTCGTACGTAAGTTACTGAGAGCTCGTATGCAGTGCATCAGTTATTTATCAGTTTCTAAAGGGACAGATCGTCACTACTACAGCGCAGCCATAACTACTTGTCTAGCGGCATGCAGTCAACAAAGATTGCAGGAGGCCCGCCGTTTCGCGGCATGCTGAAAGACCGCTGCCGTCGCGGCGCGTACAGTCGTGCGCCTGACGAGTTCAGTACACATGACGTCTGCTTATCGCTGCTGTGAATTCGTTTATAGCAAGCATTACTTCGCGTTTGTGTGCCTGAATACAGCAGCGTGCAAACCTTACATGAAGTTCAACTTCGTACGCGACTCGCATCACTTGCGACTGACACCGCGCTAAATCTTCGCTGCTTATTTCTTGAACGGCGTACACGTATTCGGCTTTGCATAATTTCTTGCCTTTACGCAGAGTGCCACCCCTCAGAAAGCCTTCGGCGCCCGATATTCGCTGCAGGCCGTGGTACAACAGAACCGAAAGTGGCGGGTTCATATTGTAAACGTGCTTTCGGAAGCAGAAGACCGAGCTTGGTACTACCCAGTTCAGGACAGAGGGCGCTCTTTAGCACCATTTTCGCAGCGCCATCTGGGCAAAAAGGAGGCCCATACGCACGCCTGCTCACAAAAGTAACTGAAATGAGGGGGAAAAGTTGGAAATTTCACCGTCTATGCAATGTGCAATATACAATTGGCCTTCATTGTAGATAGCACATGCCTAGTCCGTTAAGTATGTAGTTGTTGGAGTTGCCACAGAGCGATTGCACTTGTGAGCAATTAATGCTAAGATTTTTCGCAACACCATATGGTACCGCTTATATCGCAGTCATTACATAAAATCAGGAATAAGATGTGCACGGTAGAGTTGCACGGTAAGGGCTCGAATGATTGTATATGGCAAATGATATGATTGAAGTTGCTACAAATTGATTGACTTGCATGTTATTCCATGCCACCAATTCCAACTGAAGTTATTGCACACCAAACATGGGCTTCCAAGTGTAAAAATCTGGCTTCACGGGTTAGAGCTTGCTAGGGATGGCTTCATGCATGCTTGTCTAATTGCTCTTACCTAAAAAGCTACTTCTAGTGGTGCACTTGTACTGCCATTACACATTTTAAAATATGCATGTTATTTAAACAGGGAATGCACTGATGTGCACGTAGGAAACATTTTGATGCACCTTTGCTTATGGTCTTTTTCTTTTGTATTTCTCACTTATGCGAAATACATGGTAATACAGATGACAGTAGTGAATATCAACTTTTTAAAATTATGTAAGTGCTAGCCTTGTTCACAACAGTGTTACAATGTGTGGGGCTATAACAATAATGAATAGTGAGAAAAACGCTGTTAAACGGTTTCACTTTGTATTATTTACATCTTACAAAACTTCTCAAAATAGAAAACATGCACTTTTTTTCTTATGTGCAGCACTTCAGGTAATTATGTACTGCCTGAGAGCCCAAGGTCAGGACAGGTGAGCAAGCAGCTGAACGAGAAAGCGGATGCAACCCAGCAGCATAGCAATGCTTCAGAAATTTTAATCGGCTTTGCCCAGTTTCAAGCGCAGGACATTGACGCAGACATCTGACATTTCCGGCTTGGTGTCAGCATCCCAAGTATCGTCACCAGCCTCGGTGTCATCCCTGGCACCAGCCTCAACGTCGTCAACAGTGCCAACAGCCGCTGCCTCAAGTCAACAGGGAGCTGAAGCAAGTTGCCAGGAGCCTGCTGCAAAAGTAGAGTGCAAAAAAAAAGAGGACAAGTGGAGATGTGATCGTGAACGAAATGGGACAGCTGTTAAAAACACTACAGGCCTGCCCTTTAGAAGATGAGTGTTATCATATGGCACTGAATATCACACGATTCCAGAGAAAACTGCGAGAAGAGATACACCTAGATTTTCAAAATGAGTTGTTTCAACTAATAGGTGGCTTAGTCAGCTAAGGCGTTGCGCTGCTGAGCACGAGATCGCGGGATCGAATCCCGGCCGCGGCGGCCGCATTTCGATGGAGGCGAAATGCAAAAACGCCCGTGTGCTTGCGTTGTAGTGCACGTTAAAGAACCCCAGGTGGTCAAAATTAATCCGGAGCCCTCCACTACGGCGTGCCTCATAATCAGAACTGGTTTTGGCACGTTAAACCCCAGAATCGATCGTTTCAACTAATAAAGAAATATGCAGAGTGATGAAGGGTGTGTTGCACTTTTCTTAACGCGCAAGTGTTTTATGCCGGGCTTCACCGCGAATTCTCGCTTGTACGAGCATCACGGAAATGACGGCATGAAGCAGCCCAGTTTTTAGCACCCCGCGAGATGGCACCGTTCTGCCATTCTCTGTGCTTTGTGCTCTGCCAATCTGCCGTAACAACACAGTTTCACCGCATGGATTGTCTTCCGCAGTGGGTTAGTCCATGATGTCTGGTTACCGCCGACTGCTTCGCTTACAGTGGTGCCAAATAAAAATGCTGTTAGAAAGGTTACGGCGCTAAGCGGACGAAGACGTAGTGAGACGCAAACGACATATATGGGCACTAACTTCTATTTATTGATAAGAAACCATTCGATTTTATACATGAAACTCAAGTGCAAAGTAATCACCGTAGAGATAGACTAACAAACGTGGAAGGGGCTAACACAGCTCGTGAGCCAGTGATCTGAACTGAATTATCCTGGCAGGCACATCCCACGAAACAGACAAGCAGCTATTTGATGTCTAAAAGATTTCTTGAACGGATAATTCAAAAGTGTAATAGCTGTCCTGGTCAAGACATTTTCTAGCCGTAGACGTCTACAGGTACTTCAGTAAGTTCTGCTAACGTTACGCTAAAAGTGGGCTAATGAACATCTCGACAAGAACAACTTCAAGAATTGTATTAGACGTTCCCAGAATTCTGTAATAATGGCTTCGGAAACATTATGCAAGCTTTTATAATACATCTTGACAAGAACAAGTTAATAATTTTATTAGATGTTCCCAGAATTCTGTTACAATTAAATAACAGAATTCTGGGGACGTCTAAGAAAATTCTTAATTAAGCTATAAAAGCCTGCATAATGTTTCCGAAGCCATAACGTATAATGGCTTCAGAAACAATAAGCAGGCTTTTATAGCTGTCTTTAAAACAGCATTTATAGATTGTCATCCTACAGGGATGTGGTAAGCAAAATTAATAGCCACTTCTTCAGCATACCATGCATCCGTATGCTAGCTTCATAGTACATATGTTACTATATAGCACTGAAAAATACATTGAAGCATTACATTATAATATTTACAAAACTTCAATAAAATTGTTTAACATATATCAAATGTGCAATACACATCCAAAGAAAATGTGCATAACATGCAGAAAAAAATTATCTGACCTCGTGAGAAAGCGGCTTTATCGACTAAAAAATTAAAGGACATGCAGATTGATTTTACAAAATTTTTAATACAGTAGAAAAGGTGGCCACATAAAATAAGACGTAGCTGCAGTAACCACAGCAATCCAGGTCCCTTCTCTCTTGGATACCACTGGCTTCCCACAGAAGTTTGCTCTGTAATAAAAAGCTAGTGTTGAGTGAAATTAAACTGGCAACTGGTTTGATCGACACACGACTTGCAGTAGGTCATTAGCAGTTAGATGGTTTGCAAACAAATCTCTTACAAGAGTATGCTACTTTTATTTAAGTAGTGGTGTTGATGGGTTGTAGCAACAGGCGGGCTTAGCCTGACAATCAAGGCCGGCAACTGCTCTTTCCATGTGTCTCTTACAATATCACTGCGGTATTGTACCACATGTTAATAAAACCATTCTCTTCCTAAAGGAGCCCTAAACACTAGAATGGCCTCACTATTAAAGGACGTCGTCCCACAGATCTCATGCCGCAAAAAGTTTTCCAATCCTCCAACTATGAGTTACCACACCAATGCAAGACAATTTTCCTGCCTGCTAGCGTGCTGGAAGCTACACAGAGGAGAAGCCAAGAGAGCAAAGTCCCGGTATACTACGCAATGCAGCACGCTGCTGCCATCTTAAAGGCCACGCGCAGCTACAATTTCTGTAATCATTAAACCAATTATGTGAAACTCCAGCTTTACCTCACAGATCACAAAAGAACGCTCCGCTGCATACCGTGCATGCAAATATATTCGAGTCTAAATTCATGCCAGCACGGGCCCGCCAAAACAAAAGTGGCGTGCAAGTTGGCCGTGGCGGCCGAATTTCGATGGAGGCAAAATGCAAAAACGATGCGTGTGCTTGCGTTGTAGTGCAGGTTAAAGAACCCCAGGTGGTCAAAATTATTCCCGAGCCCTCCACTACAGCGTGCCTTATAATCAGAACTGGTTTTGGCACGGAAAACCCCAGAAAGAAGAAAAAGGCGTGCAAGTTGTAGCAGGCAAACGTATGCGTACCGTATGGAACTGCGCCGTATCTGCAGGCGCTGGTCAAGGCTTGAACGGGAGCAAAATACTTGGGAAGAAAACCATGAGCACTGGCGAGCGGACGCTTGCGAGCCTAAGCACAGCCCTTTGAATCGCTCGCGGAAACGTCAGCTCGCCCCCCTGGTGCGGTCCAAGAGCAGATAGCAGTTCGCTCAAACGGAGCGCACGTTTGCGACCGCGCGCGGCCAGATCTGTCGGTGACGATAGCTGGTATCGCAATTCCGCCTTCTTCACCGCTTGTTCACGCAAAGGGAAAGGAAGCCACGGCTCTGATAAGGACGCTGGACGGGCTCGCACGTGTGCGCCCGGCCCGTTTTATTATTCTTTTTTTTCATAAACTTTGATTGTCGTGATCACAGACTCATCGAGTGAAAAAAAGCGGAAATGAATCAAATAACCCCGCAGGCCTTTTCTGCTTGTTCACCCAAAGGGGGGAACCAGCGAAAGGCTATATGATGCGACGTTAATGGATTGCATATGCCTTGGTAAAGTCGCACGGAATGTAACGTTGCGCGTCGGGTACGCACATTTTAAATCTTTTTCACTTTCATGCGCCGGCCCAAGCATGTTGCACATTTTCCGACTAAAACATCTAAAATGTTCCCGAGTTATACGCTCTCAAGACGTTCACCAAAGTATACTCGGGTGACGCCAGAGATGGGCTGTTACCACAGCTGCAACAAAATAGCATATTTGATTAACTGTACTTCCTGCTACATAATGTTTCCAAGAACATCTGTTTAACGTCTTCGCGTAGACCAAGACGTGTATAGCCGTTTGTAGCTGTTTCGAGAAGTTTTCAAGACGTCATGTGTTTCGTGGGATCGGAGCACGCATGCATTACTGGCGCAAAACGAGTATCAAAGCAACAGATGCAGCGGCACGTTCTAATCTTGGCGGCGATTATAGGCTATCTTTCATGAATGACATTTCTTTGTCACTTAATCTGGTGACGGCGTGCTCACACACAAATTTACTGCTCTTTTTATTACTTGATATTGTTACGTAGGAAGACGCAGACGAAAAGCTATATACAAGTATATTTACAAAGAAATGCGCCGCACTTGGCCAAGCAGCCACAGCCCGCAGTAGCCTCTAATCTTCGTCGTCGTCTTCACACTGCTCGCCTCTTCGTCAAGGCAAATACTGTTCCGTAGCACTACCCCCGGCGGCAAAAGCGCCGTCCCGGAGCGATTAAAGGCCGGACTCTGAAGCACTGTAGTAGGCCTTGAGCCTACTGACGTGCACGACATCACTAGATGCCAGAGGAGACGGCGAGGTCGAACTCACAGGTTCAATTTCATACGTCACAGGCGTCACCTGGCGCAGCACGCGGTAGGGCCCAGTGTATCGCGAAAGGAGCTTCTCTGAAAGCCCAATGTGACGAGAGGGCGACCACAGGAGCACGAGCGCACCAGGCGAAAACTGCACGTCACGGTGGCGGGCGTTGTACTGACGCTGCTGAGTGGTTTGCGAGGCCGTCAGTCGAGCACGGGCAAGCTGGCGTGCATGGGCAAGCTGGCGTGCATGGTCGGCGAGGGCGATGGCGTCGCGCGCATACTCGCTTGTTGAGATCGCAGCAGGAGGAAGTGCCGTATCAAGGGGCAAGGTCGGTTCGCGACCGTACAGTAAATAAAATGGAGAAAATCCGGCGGTGTCGTGCCGGGAAAAATTGTACGCAAATGTGACGTAAGGAAGGGCAATGTCCCAGTCGTGGTGGTCCTTGGAAACGTACTTCGACAGCATATCGGTAATGGTACGGTTTAACCGCTCCGTCAGGCCATTCGTTTGAGGATGGTATGAGGTAGTCAGCTTGTGTTGAGTGGAGCAGGAACGCACAATGTCGGCGATAACTTTCGACAGGAAGTTGCGACCACGGTCAGTAAGCAGCTGTCGCGGGGCGCCATGAACCAAGATAATGTCACGCAAGAGAAAGTCCGCGACGTCAGTGGCGCAACTGGTAGGGAGAGCCCGCGTGATAGCGTATCGGGTGGCGTAATCAGTTGCGACGGCTACCCATTTGTTCCCCGAAGATGACGTGGGAAAGGGGCCGAGGAGGTCTAATCCAACACGAAAGAACGGTTCCACAGGGACGGTGATCGGCTGGAGATGACCAGCAGGTAGCACCTGAGGTGTTTTCCGACGCTGGCAGGGATCACAGGCAGCAACATAGCGTCGGACGGAGCGAGCGAGACCAGGCCAATAGAAGCGGCGCCGGACGCGGTCGTACGTGCGGGTTACCCCAAGATGGCCTGCAGTAGGTGCGTCATGCATCTCAAAGAGCACAGTTCGTCGTAGATGTTTTGGCACGACAAGAAGATCAGATCCATCAGGGACGAAGTTCCTTCGGTACAGAATGCCGCCGTGGAGGACATATCGGCGAACGGAGGCGTCGGTAGGTGTAGAGCGCAGACGCTCGATGAGTGCTCGCAGCGATAGGTCCCGGTACTGCTCATCGGCGATGTTAGCGAAGTCAGACACAGAGAAAATGCCGTTGGCGTTATTACTGTCGGCGTCGTCAGGCTCGTCTACCGGGTAGCGAGACAGGCAGTCAGCATCCTTGTGTAGTCGGCCGGATTTGTAGGTAACAGTATACGAATATTCTTGGAGGCGTAAGGCCCAGCGACCAAGTCTTCCTGTAGGATCTTTCAGTGAGCATAACCAGCAAAGCGCGTGGTGGTCTGTAACAACGGAAAAGGGCCTGCCATATAAGTATGGACGGAACTTCGCAACCACCCAAACTAGGGCCAGACACTCACGCTCAGTGATGGAATAGTTGCGCTCGGAGGGTGAAAGGAGCCTGCTGGCGTAAGCGATAACACGGTCGCTGCCGCACTGGCGTTGTGCCAGTACCGCGCCAATTCCGTGGCCGCTGGCATCAGTACGGACTTCGGTAGGCGCAGAAGGATCGAAGTGGGCCAGAACGGGAGGCGTTGTGAGGAGGTCGATTAGATGCGAGAACGCAGAGGCCTCGTTATCGCCCCACTGGAAAGGAGCGTCTTTTTTCAAAAGCTCTGTTAGTGGTCGTGCTATTGCCGCGAAATTTTTCACGAAACGGCGGAAGTACGAACACAGGCCGACGAAGCTCCGCACATCTTTGACACACTTCGGAACAGGGAAGTGCGTAACAGCATGGATCTTGCCTGGGTCCGGTTGCACTCCGTGCGCGTCAACGAGATGTCCAAGGACAGTAATCTGGCGACGGCCGAATTGGCACTTCGATGCGTTGAGTTGTAGACCGGCTTGACGAAAAACGTCCAGGACTGCTGAGAGGCGCTCCAAGTGTGTAGCGAACGTTGGGGAGAATACTATAACGTCGTCTAAGTAGCACAGGCACGTGGAACATTTGAAGCCATGAAGAAGGGAGTCCATCATGCGTTCAAAAGTGGCAGGAGCATTACATAGACCGAAAGCCATCACTTTGAATTGATAAAGACCGTCGGGTGTTACAAAAGCAGTCTTCTCGCGGTCTAGATCGTCCACGGCAATCTGCCAGTAGCCGGAGCAAAGGTCAATAGAGGAGAAATAGCGAGCACCGTGGAGGCAGTCAAGGGCGTCATCAATCCGAGGTAGGGGATACACGTCCTTTTTGGTAACCCTGTTCAGGTGCCGATAATCCACGCAAAAGCGCCATGAGCCATCCTTCTTCTTTACAAGTACAACAGGTGACGCCCATGGACTACACGACGGTTCAATAATGTTCTTGGCAAGCATTTTGCGAACTTCAGCGTGAATAACTTGACGCTCAGCCGGGGACACTCGATACGGGCGGCGATGAATAGGAGGGGCATCGCCGGTATTAATGCGATGTTTAACAGCTGTAGTTTGGGCCAAGAGACGATCGTTAAAGTCAAAAATATCGTGATAGGATAACAAAACGCGGTAGAGCTCACGAGCGTGCTCGGACGGCATGTCGGGCGCAATCATTTTCTGTAAGTCGGCAATGGCACAAGTTGCCGACTGCGATGGTAGAGGAGGATCGGCTGAATTGTCGTCTACTGCAATAGATGCTACTGAGTGATCCTCGAATGAGCAAAGCTGGGCCAGAGACATCCCGCGTGGCAGCACTTGTGCCGTCAAGCCAAAATTGACCACGGGCAGGCAGACGCAATTCGCCGTAATAGATAAAACTGTATGAGGCACTGCGATCCCGTGTGTAAGCAGGACGTCTTGCATGGGAGCCGCGATGTAGTGACCGTCGGGCACTGGTGGGGATGACACTAAGTCAACGTAGGTCAGTGCCGAAGGTGGCAAGCGAACGAAGTCGACGGAACTGAGGCGACTAGGGTGTGGTTCAGAGGGATCCAGAACAGGCAGGTCAAGGCGGAGAGTACTGGCTGAACAGTCGATGAGAGCAGAATGCGCGGAGAGGAAGTCCAAGCCGAGGATGATGTCGTGGGGACAGTGGGCGATGACTGTGAATAGCACGATAGTGGAGCGATCGGCGAAGGAGACGCGGGCGGCACACATACCAATTACGGGGGCTGTTCCGCCATCGGCGACACGGACAACAGACGTCGTGGGGGGTGTGAGTATCTTCTTCAGCCGGTTACGAAGGTCAGCACTCATTACGGATACATGCGCCCCAGTGTCTATAAGAGCAGATACAGAAACACCGTCGACTTGCACGTCAAGAAGGTTCAGATGAGTGGGCAACATCAGTAGAGGATTTGGCGGCGTAGGGAGCAATGCAGCGTCACCTCGAGGCGCTGCATCGTCTAGTTTTCCGGCTGGGAGCGGCGTCCGAAGGGAGTCGGCGAATAGGAGCGACGGGGCTGAGGAGAGCGAGATTGTGATGATGATATTTGGTGTTTTTTGGCGCAAGGGCCAAATGTGGCCAAAGAGCGCCAAGACAATGAATGGTATGTTTGCCATGATCAGTGGGTTCCGATGGTAGGATGCTATGTGGCTGTAAAGGGGCCTAAGAGCAAATCGCGGTATATAAGCGTAAAACATATATCGAATAGAATTATGGCAGTGACGTGTGGAGTGATCTGTGGGTCGTGAATGTATGAGAAGTGGTCATGGTGCTAAAATTAAGGATATAAAAGCAGCACAACGCCTACCGAAGGCCTTTGTGAACAAAGACCACGAGGCACGTGCTTTCTTTAATAAATTACCGCAGCAGTGGCCTCTGCAGAGAGGCCGTGCTACACGTCACCTGGATAGATAACACGGAAATTATGTATGTCTTTTAAAAACGCGAGAAGTGATTCATATTTAAAAAGAGGTTCATTGCCCAAAAACATAGAAGGATGTAATGGGACATATTGCCGTGATGGTAGTGGAAAATGTTTTTTCCTCCGAGGCTCCAGTTCAGGGCACTGTAAGAGGACATGAAGTACACTGAGTGGCTCGCCACATTCATCACAGGCAGGCGGATCGCCACCGGACAATAAGTAAGCATGTGTACTGTATGTGTGTCCTATCCTGAGTCTGCAAAGTGTAACCTGTGTGCGGCGTGTCTTCGATTCTGGTGGCCAATGAGCGAGATGAGGCTTGATAGTGTGTAATTTGTTGCCCGTTTCTCTGTCCCACAGACGTTGCCAGTAGGTCCTGACCTTTTTCTTGATAAAGGGCTTTAGGTCCATTACAGGGACGGCTATGGGTGAAGTGGCAGCGTCTGTATGAACTGATGTGGCTAGCTTGTCGGCCAACTCATTCCCTTCGATCTCGCGGTGCCCTGGCACCCAGCAGAGCACAATTTGCTGCTTGGATACATACGCGGTGCAAATGGTGGAATAAAGAGTTATGATTACGGGGTTTCTGTGCCTACGTGGAGTGTTTAAACATTTCAACACGCTCAAAGAGTCAGTGTAAATGACTGCCTTGCGTATGTCTAGCTGTTTGATGTGTTTAACCGCCGCCAGGATGGCGTAGGCCTCCGCTGTAAAGATGCTTGTGTTTGGGTGTAGAACTCCCGCAGCAGAAAATGATGGACCGACCGCCGCGTAAGACACGCCAGCGTGTGACTTTGAAGCGTCAGTAAAATATTCCGGGCAAGAGTATTTGTGCTGCAATTCGAGGAAATGCATACGGATATGTAGGACCGGCGCATGCTTTGTAACCTCAATGAAGGACAGATCACACTGAATCAGCTGCCACTGCCATGGTGGCAGCTGTACAGGAGGGGGCATGACATCGTGCTCGTGGAGTGACACATCCATTTCTTCGGCAAGACTTCTTACTCGCAGTGCGTAGGGCTTTCTCACGGAAGGGCGGTTCAGAAAGGTTTGGGCACTGGACAGATCGTTTATAGTTGTGTAGGCAGGGTGTGTACTGTTTGAGTTCACTTTTAGGAAATATACAAAGGATAAGTAAGTTCTCTGTAGATGTAGCGACCATTCATTTGATTCGGCATAAAGGCTTTCTACGGGGCTTGTTCTGAACGCACCCGTAGAGAGGCGGATACCCAGATGGTGGACAGGGTCTAACATCTTCAAGGCGCTCGGCGTCGCGGAGTGATATATAATGGAACCGTAGTCTATACGTGAACGAATGATGATGATGATGATATTTGGTGTTTTTTGGCGCAAGGGCCAAATGTGGCCAATGAGCGCCAAGACAATGAATGGTATGTTTGCCATGATCAGTGGGTTCCGATGGTAGGATGCTATGTGGCTGTAAAGGGGCCTAAGAGCAAATCGCGGTATATAAGCGTAAAACATATATCGAATAGAATTATGGCAGTGACGTGTGGAGTGATCTGTGGGTCGTGAATGTATGAGAAGTGGTCATGGTGCTAAAATTAAGGATATAAAAGCAGCACAACGCCTACCGAAGGCCTTTGTGAACAAAGACCACGAGGCACGTGCTTTCTTTAATAAATTACCGCAGCAGTGGCCTCTGCAGAGAGGCCGTGCTACACGTCACCTGGATAGATAACACGGAAATTATGTATGTCTTTTAAAAACGCGAGAAGTGATTCATATTTAAAAAGAGGTTCATTGCCCAAAAACATAGAAGGATGTAGTGGGAGATATTGCCGTGATGGTAATGGAAAATGTTTTTTCCTCCGAGGCTCCAGTTCAGGGCACTGTAAGAGGACATGAAGTACACTGAGTGGCTCGCCACATTCATCACAGACAGGCGGATCGCCACCGGACAATAAGTAAGCATGTGTACTGTATGTGTGTCCTATCCTGAGTCTGCAAAGTGTAACCTGTGTGCGGCGTGTCTTCGATTTTGGTGGCCAATGAGCGAGATGAGGCTTGATAGTGTGTAATTTGTTGCCCGTTTCTCTGTCCCACAGACGTTGCCAGTAGGTCCTGACCTTTTTCTTGATAAAGGGCTTTAGGTCCATTACAGGGACGGCTATGGGTGAAGTGGCAGCGTCTGTATGAACTGATGTGGCTAGCTTGTCGGCCAACTCATTCCCTTCGATCTCGCGGTGCCCTGGCACCCAGCAGAGCACAATTTGCTGCTTGGATACATACGCGGTGCAAATGGTGGAATAAAGAGTTATGATTACGGGGTTTCTGTGCCTACTTGGAGTGTTTAAACATTTCAACACGCTCAAAGAGTCCGTGTAAATGACTGCCTTGCGTATGTCTAGCTGTTTGATGTGTTTAACCGCCGCCAGGATGGCGTAGGCCTCCGCTGTAAAGATGCTTGTGTTTGGGTGTAGAACTCCCGCAGCAGAAAATGATGGACCGACCGCCGCGTAAGACACGCCAGCGTGTGACTTTGAAGCGTCAGTAAAATATTCCGGGCAAGAGTATTTGTGCTGCAATTCGAGGAAATGCATACGGATATGTAGGACCGGCGCATGCTTTGTAACCTCAATGAAGGACAGATCACACTGAATCAGCTGCCACTGCCATGGTGGTAGCTGTACAGGTGGGGGCATGACATCGTGCTCGTGGAGTGACACATCCATTTCTTCGGCAAGACTTCTTACTCGCAGTGCGTAGGGCTTTCTCACGGAAAGGCGGTTCAGAAAGGTTTGGGCACTGGACAGATCGTTTATAGTTGTGTAGGCAGGGTGTGTATTGTTTGAGTTCACTTTTAGGAAATATACAAAGGATAAGTAAGTTCTCTGTAGATGTAGCGACCATTCATTTGATTCGGCATAAAGGCTTTCTACGGGGCTTGTTCTGAACGCACCCGTAGAGAGGCGGATACCCAGATGGTGGACAGGGTCTAACATCTTCAAGGCGCTCGGTGTCGCGGAGTGATATATAATGGAACCGTAGTCTATACGTGAACGAATGAGGCTCTTATATAGATTCAATAGACATCTTGTGTCACTACCCCACGTAGTGCGAGACAACACTTTCAAGAGGCTCATTGTCTTCAGGCACTTGTTTCTTAAATACTTGAGATGTGGGATAAACGTTAACTTCGCGTCCAGAATTAGGCCTAGGAATTTGTGTTCAGTTTTTACAGGTAGACCCTCACCCTGTATCTCGATGTTGGGATCAGGGTGCAGACCTCTCTTTCTGGAGAAGAGGACGCATGTGGACTTTTGTGGGTTAAGCCGAAAACCATTCTCGTCGGCCCACTTAGACAGTTTGTTCAGTCCAAGCTGGACCTGCCGCTCACAGATTGCAAGGTTACATGATGTGAAGCCTATCTGTACATCGTCGACATATACTGAATAAAATATGTTGCGTGGGATGTACAGACGCAGAGAGTTCATTTTTATGATAAAAAGGGTGCAACTGAGCACACCACCCTGTGGTACTCCAGTTTCCTGCACATATGGTCTTGATAGGGCATTACCCACACGAACACGGAATCTGCGGTTGGACAGATAACTTTCAATGATATTCAGCATAGTGCCACGTATTCCAAAGTGTGCGAGGTCTCTTAGTATTCCGAATCGCCACGTAGTGTCATATGCTTTTTCCATATCAAGGAAAATAGACAGGAAGAATTGCTTGTGGACAAAAGCCTCGCGAATCTGAGCCTCTAGGCGTATCAGATGGTCAGTGGTGGATCGGCCGTCGCGGAATCCACACTGGTATGGGTCAAGCAGCTTGTTTGATTCTAGGAAATGTATCAGACGGCGGTTTATCATCTTCTCAAAGACTTTGCAGATGCAGCTTGTTAGAGCTATGGGCCGATAACTCGATACGGACGATGGATCCTTGCCCTGCTTCAGGATAGGGATTACTATGGCCTCTTTCCAGGCAGAGGGGATCTCGCCGGAGGTCCATATAGAGTTGTACAGGCAGAGAAGGGTTTTCTTTGTTTCAGAGGACAGGTTCTTTAACATTTCATATAGTATGCGGTCAGAGCCTGGGGCAGATTGGTTGCAGCAGGAGAGTGATGCATCCAGTTCTGCTAGAGAGAAAGGTAAGTTGTATGGCTCGTTCCCGGTGCTCTTTCGGTCCAGTTTTTGTTTTTCTATTGCTGATTTGTATGTTTTAAATGCTGTAGAATAGTGCGATGAACTGAACACTTGTTCAAAATGTGCACCCAGATGGTTCGCTTGGTCCTCCAGGCTGTCTCCCTGCGTGTGTATCAGGGGAGGCGGATGTGTTTGTCGTCCTCTTACTCTATTGACCCGGTTCCAAACCTTGGCCTCATCAGTGTATGAATTGATGCTTGATAAGAATGTTTGCCAGCTGTCTCTCCTGGCTTGTCTGCGCGTTCTCCTACCTTGGGATTTGATTTTCTTAAAATTGAAAAGGTTTTCAGCAGTAGGAGAATCGCGAAGCTGCCTCCATGCTTTGTTCTGCTGCCTACGCGCGTTCCGGCATTGTTCATTCCACCATGGAACACGGCGTTTGCTAGAAAGTCCACTTGTTTGGGGGATACATTTAGAAGCTGCATCAATTATCAAGTTAGAAAAATACTCGACGGCACCATCAATTTCGAGCGAAGACATGTCAGCCCACGAGATCGTACTGGTAAGTGTTTGGTATTTCTCCCAGTCCGCTACATCGACCTTCCACCGGGGAGCATGTGGTGGAGATTCGTGTTGTCTTGTTGCTCTCAGCCGTATTGGGAAATGGTCGCTCCCGTAAGGGTTTTTTATAACTTCCCATTCAAGTTCGGGTAATATGGATGGAGAAGCTATGCTGAGATCTATAGAAGAAAAAGTTTTGTTTGCAAGACAATAATATGTAGGTTCTTTTTTGTTTAGCAGACATGCACCGGATGAGAAAAGAAAGCCTTCAATTAGACGGCCTCGAGCATCGATGCGAGAGTCGCCCCACAGTCCGCTGTGTGCATTGAGATCCCCAAGAACAAGATAAGGTTCTGGCAATTCGTCTATTAGGGACTGGAATTCATGTTTGTGTAAGTGGTAATGTGGGGGTATGTAAAGCGAGCAAATGGTGACGAGTTTGTTTAAGAGAACAAGTCGAACTGCCACTGCTTCGAGGGGCGTTTGCAGCGGTAGACGTTGACACGCTATGCTTTTCTGAATTATAATGGCAACACCGCCTGAAGATGCAAGAGCATCATCGCGGTCTTTACGAAACGTAACATACTGTCGAAGAAAGTTAGCATGTTCCGATTTTAAGTGAGTTTCCTGTACACACAGCACTTTTGGATTGTGTTCGTGGAGAAGTTCTTGCACATCATCGAGGTTCCTAAGAATGCCTCGGACGTTCCACTGTATGATTTGTATATCCATACTGAAAGTAAAATTGGTGCTGTGTGTACAAAAAAGGAAGTTTTGCCTTAGATTACAGAACCTTTTCCAGGCCCTGTAACGCGGGATTTGTCCTTTCTGAAGCGGTCGAGGGAGCCTCGCCGCTCCTTAGGCGCTTGATGCGCCGTCGGGATGGGTGTAGTGTCCATTGCCTCATGTGAGGCGCTGGACACACGCTCTTGCGAGCGAGAAATTTCGCGAGAAAGTCTCGCCGCGAAGGACGAGACCTTTGTGCCCACCAGCCCGGAGGTCGATGGGGCTGCCTTTGGGCCTGAGCTGCGCCGGCTGTTGCCAGCGGCAGCAGGGGCCGGAGAGGATGAGGCAGCCTTGGCTGCACCCACCGTGGGCGCTGCTGGCGGTCCTGCCGGTTCGCTACGCGAAGCGCAGGATGCCTCCTTGGACTGTTGTGGTGCCGGTAACCCTAGGGTAACCGGGCTTGTTTGCTGGTTGGGTGGGGTAGGCTTAGCTCCTTCCACCCCGGGGGCAGGGGCCACAAGCGACAGCTCGCTGTGTGCGGGCTGGGCAGGTGGCAGTGGCCGCTGCGACGCTGCCCCCCGACGCGCCGCATCAGCATAAGATGTGTTGTGGAAAAGTGAGCACCTCTTACGGGCTTCCTTGAAAGAAATATTTTCTTTGACTTTTAGGGTGATTATGTCCTTTTCTTTTTTCCAGTTTGGACAGGAACGTGAGTAGGATGCGTGGTCACCACTGCAGTTCACACAGTGAGGAGTGCCAGTACAGTTGTCGGAGGAGTGGCCCTGTACTCCACACCTTGCACAAGTTATTTGACCACGACAGCTCTGTGAGCCATGGCCAAATCTTTGGCATTGGAAGCACCGTCTAGGGTTAGGGACATATGGTCGAACAGTTAACCTAATGTATCCTGTTTCGATGGTTTCAGGCAGAACGCTAGATCCAAATGTGAGGACAAGATGTTTGGTGGGGATTTCTTTGTTGTCCCGTCTGATGATGATACGTTTTACATTGGTGACATTTTGATCTTTCCACCCTTCCAGGAGTTCTGCTTCTGATAATTCTAAGAGGTCTGCTTCTGATACGACTCCACGTGAGCTATTCATTGATCGGTGTGGTGATACAGAAATTGGTATGTTGCCGAAAGTCACAAGGTTGCCGAGTTTCTCGTACTGTTGTTTCTGAGGGACCTCAAGAAGAAGGTCTCCGCTAGCCATTTTGATGACTTTGTAACCTGAGCCTAAAGCTTCCGTCAAAGATTTCGCAACTATGAATGGAGAAATGGATCTGGCCGGTTTTGAAGCATTTTCACTGTGTACAACATGGTATTTCGGATAGATTTCTTTTGGTCGGTTGGAATACAGGCTAAGTTCATCGGTGCGTCCCCTCTTTAGAGGGTGACGATCAAGTAGGCGGGGAAATGCTGGTGTTCCCATAACGGTTTGTTTTATTTCGGCGGCAATGGCGGCCACCCACCACGGAGCCCAACTAGGGGACGCTGCAGTGCTTAACGCGTTAGGCTGCAGGCGCCAACCGTACATTGCCACTATAACCTAATATATTGTACCCAAGGGAGGGCACATACACAAGGTTAACCCAAGCCGCCTATGAAAATTAGGAAGTGACAGAAGAGAAGAGATGATAGGATAGTTAAAGAAATGAGACAGGAAAGCAAAAGGTTGGAGAGGGGGATAGGAAAGGGCGACCACCGATTTCCCCCGGGTGGGTCAGTCCGGGGGTGCCGTCTACGTGAAGCCGAGGCCAAAGGGGTGTGTTGCCTCTGCTGAGGGGCCTTAAAGGTCCAAACACTCAGCGTCGGCTCAACCCCCAGGATCCCCTTTTCCCCGGACACGGCTAAGCCGCGCACGGTTAGACGCGGGAGGGTCCAACCCTCATGTGCTCGGGTACGTGGTGGCGCGACTCACCAAACGCCTGCTTGCGCAGACGCCCCTGCGGGGAGAGCGAGATTGTCGTCGTTGGGGCGAAGGCGAACGAGAATAGGGGCGGTTCGGCGCAAGAGAATCAGTGGCGGCATTATCGGAGCGTGCTGCATAGGGTCGAGAAGGGCCACCTGGGCGAGAGTAGGCAGTATAAGTAGACCGGGTCGGGGAACTCCAACGACTGCGACAGTGGCGAGAAATGTGCCCGATTCTACGGCAGTGAAAACAAATGGGCTTGTCGTCAGCAGTGCGCCATTCAGATGGGTTGCGGAAACGTGGTGGGTAATAAGATGTGGGACGGGGCGTAATCGAAGAAGCCGGATGGGTATCAGGGCGATGGGCCGAGCAGACGGTGTGAAGACCCATGTTCGCGAACTCCTGGCGGACAACTGCCTGCATCAGGGAAACCGTGACTGCAGGTGCGTTGGAGGAGCTGGAGTCGAAGGCAGCCGGATAGGCGGCCTCAATCTCACGCCGGACGATCCTGGTAACATCACCAGTGTTGTTGGGATGAGGAGCGTCGGCACAGGAAGATGTCGCTGGGGTGTTGGGCAGACGGGCAAACTGCTGGTCGATACGTCGGCTTTTAGCGAGTTCCAGGCGGCGACACTCTTTTATAACCGCATCCACCGTCGCCACGTTGTTGAATACGAGCAAGTTGAAGGCGTCATCGGCAATGCCTTTGAGGATGTGGGAAACCTTGTCTGGCTCAGTCATGTGTGCGTCAACTTTGCGGCACAGAGCCAAGACGTCTTGGATGTATGTGACGTAGGGCTCTGTGGACGTCTGCACACGGCCGGATAACGCCCTCTGCGCGGCAAGTTGGTGACCGTAGGGGTTTCCGAACAAGTCTCGGAGCTTTTGCTTAAGCGAATCCCAACTGGTGATCTCCTCTTCGTGTGTCCGAAACCAAACTCGAGGTGTGCCACCGAGGTAAAAGAGTGCGTTGGCGAGCATGATAGTAGGGTCCCACCGGTTATTGCGGCTGACGTGTTCGTACAGGCTGATCCAGTCGTCGACGTCTTCCCCATCTTTGCCCGAGAATACGCCAGGATCGCGGGAAGCGGGGAGAGCGATGTAGGTCGTCGAAGTGGCAGCAGGTGTCGGAGCTGGCTGAGTCGAGCTGTCGTCGGCGGGAGCCATGACGGAAGACTCGACGTACCGTCCACTGCGAAGCTCCGTGACGAGGTACAGGGAACGTCCACCTCCACCAGATATGTTACGTAGGAAGACGCAGACGAAAAGCTATATACAAGTATATTTACAAAGAAATGCGCCGCACTTGGCCAAGCAGCCACAGCCCGCAGTAGCCTCTAATCTTCGTCGTCGTCTTTACACTGCTCGCCTCTTCGTCAAGGCAAATACTGTTCCGTAGCAATATTGAGAGGTTATTAAAGTTCAGGCTATCGGAATAGTGAAACGTGTTAGTGCCCCGTCAGCCGACTTTTTAGATAAGGAGACGGCCTTTTTGGATGGCTGAATCGGGATGATGTGGCGCCACTGTGCATGGGTTAAATAGGTGGCTGTTTCATGGAAATAATTTGTTGAAGTTAGCACACTGTGTTGTCTCCCTCCTTTCCCTATCGGCTGGCGCCAAATATGCTTTCATAAATATAGGGTGATGATGATGATGATGACCTTTTCACTAAAATGATCCGTAGTGGTTGCACAATTCCGCCAATAAGATTGTCCCACTCCATGAAGAGACTTTGAAATGGAATAAATTACTTTGGAATCACGTTTGTGTGCTGCGTTTATGTGGTCTACTTCTTCGACGAAACTTTTCACTTGATAAATGTAGGTGATGAAAACATCAGAGCTTCCATCTACCTTACAGGCATTCAATAAGTTCCCTACTTTCACATAGTCAACTCCTAATTTTGCTGCAATTGAATCATTTTTTTTCAATCACTTATCACTTTGGATGATGCATCCACGCACACAGATGCGGCTGTACTCTTCAATTTTTTGCACACCAGAGGTGTTGCTGCAAACAATGATGATGATTATTGTTGTTTATTGGCGCAAGGGCCAGGTGTGGCCAAAGAGCGCCAGGACGATGGTAATGGCTTGTTAGTGGTACATGAATAGTCAATTATATGAAGGTTAGATGTGGCATGGCTGTAAAGGGGCCTAAAAGCAGTCGCTGTAAAGTGCGTAAAATCTATACGTAATAAGATTATGGCAATGACTAATGATATGTACTATAGGCATGAGCAATGCATTGCGATAGAATGATATGTCTTCCAAAATATTGCAGATGCAAGAATTAGCCAGAAGCACAAGTGCCTAAACAGAGCCCTTGAGACACAAGGGCCTGGAGGCATGTGCTATAAAAAACAATCACAGCAACATCCTCTGAAGAGAGGATGCGCTACGAACTTGTTGGGCTAATAACATGTAGCACAACATCATTCAGGAATGCGAGGACTGCTTTGGTATTAAAGAACGGTTCTTTACCGAGAAACATAGCGGGATGTAAAGGGACATAATAGCGATATGCTAGAGGAAAGTGTTTCTTTCTTTCTCTTTCGGCTTCCCGACACTCCAGGAGGACGTGGAGGACGGTGAGCCTCTCACCACATCTACCACAGGTTGGCGGGTCATTACCACTCAATAGAAAATTGTGGGTGCCGTACGTGTGTCCTATTCTTAGACGACAGAATAGGATATCAGTTCGCCGGGTTTTTGTTACGGAAGGCCAGTAACCTAACTGTGGCTTAATCAAATGAAGCTTATTACTTGTTTCTGCATCCCACAAGCGTTGCCAGTGGCTTCGCAGTTTCTTTCGCAAGAAAGGTTTTAAATCTGTTGCAGGAACAGCAGCTGTAGGGTTAATAGCGGGTGATGTGACTGATGTGGCCATTTGGTCGGCAAGAACATTGCCCTCGATGCCTCTATGCCCAGGCACCCAGCATATAATGACATGCTGGTTAGTTGCGTATGCTCTACACAGAACAGAATAGAGCTCAATAAGAACAGGGTTTTTCTGTTTACAGGGTGACTTCAAGGCTTTTACAACGCTTTGGGAGTCTGTAAATATAATAGTTTTTTGAAGTTTGGTTTCCTTATGTGTTTTATGGCGGACAATATTGCGTAGGCCTCAGCCGTAAAGATACTTGTTTCTGGGTGGAGTACGCCGGATTCCAAGAAGGACGGACCGACGGCTGCATAAGATACTCCGGCATGTGATTTAGAAGCGTCTGTGTAAAATTCTGTGCACGAGTACTTGGACTGTAATTCTAGAAAGTGCATTCGGATTTCTACCTCTGAAGCGTGCTTTGTAACCTCTATAAATGATATATCACATGCTACTACCTGCCACTCCCAAGGTGGTAACAGCTTGGCTGAAGGCATTAAGCAATGTTCGAAGAGTGGGATATCCATTTCTTCACTAAGCTCCCTGACACGCAGTGAGAAAGGCTGTCTTACAGAGGGACGATTGCGAAAAAGTGTAGCACACGTCGTATCGTTAACGGTATTAAAACACGGATGCTGATGATTAGAGTGGACTTTAAGGAAATATGTGAGGCTGGTGTATGTTCTCTGCAGATGGAGTGACCACTCATTTGATTCGACGTATAAACTTTCAATGGGGCTTGTTCTGAAAGCGCCAGTGGCCAGGCGGATACCTAGATGGTGAATGGGATCTAGCATCTTTAGCGCGCTTGGGGCAGCAGAGTGGTATGCTACAGCACCATAATCCAGTCGCGATCTAATGAGGCTCTTGTAAAGATTCATTAAACATTTCCTATCGCTGCCCCATGTTGTGTGAGATAGAATCTTCATTAGGTTCATTGTTTTTAGGCATTTTCCTTTGAGATATTTTATGTGGGGAATGAAAGTTAGCCTGAAGTCAAGTATGATGCCTAAAAACTTGTGTTCTTTGTTCACAGGTATCTGCTGTCCATACAGTTCTACACAGGGATCTGGGATCAGGCCTCTCTTTCTTGTGAAAAGAACACAAGAACTTTTGTGGGGGTTAACTTTAAACCCGTTTTCGTCTGCCCACTTGGACACCTTGTTCAAGCCCTGCTGTACCTGTCTCTCGCACACTGCGAGGTTACATGACTTGAAGCCTAGTTGTATGTCGTCTACATAGACGGAATAAAAAATAGCCGGTGGTAATGAGGCACGGAGTGTGTTCATCTTGACGATAAAGAGCGTGCAGCTGAGCACACCTCCTTGGGGTACACCAGTTTCCTGTATAAATGGACGTGACAATACATTGCCGATTCTGACACGAAAGGTACGATTAGACAAATAGCTTTCTATTAGGCTTAGCATATTGCCATGGATGCCCATTCGCGACAAGTCTCTCAGGATACCGTAACGCCATGTTGTGTCGTACGCCTTCTCCATATCGAGGAATACCGATAAGAAAAACTGTTTATGTACAAATGCGTCTCGGATATTTCCTTCAATGCGCACAAGATGATCAGTTGTGGATCGGCCTTCTCTAAAGCCACACTGATAGGGATCAAGCATTTTGTTCAGTTCAAGGAAATGTATGAGGCGTCGATTAACCATTTTTTCAAATAGCTTGCACAGGCAACTTGTGAGAGCTATGGGACGGTAACTTGCCGCCAAGGAAGGATCTTTACCCTGCTTCAATACAGGGACCACAATCGCTTCTTTCCATGCGGACGGAAGGTATCCGGCAGCCCTAATAGTGTTGAAAAGTGCGAGTAGTGTCAGTTGTGTATCAGGGTGTATGTTCTTAATCATGTCATACATGATGCTGTCGGGTCCCGGTGCAGAGCTCTTAGATGCGATCAAGGCAGCTCTCAACTCGGCAATACTGAAAGGAAGGTTATGCGGGTCGTTCTGTCGACATTTCCGTACGAATGGCTTAGATTCTTCTCTCTGTTTATATTTAAGAAAGGGTTGCGAATAGTGGATTGAGCTTGAAACACGCTCAAAGTGCTCCCCAAGACAGTCAGCCTGGTCCTGCAAGGTATTTCCTTGGTCATTCACCAGAGGCAGCGGATGAATTTGGTGCCCCTTTAGCTTTTTTAAGCCATTCCACACTTTTGCCTTCTGTGTGTATGAATTTATAGACGATAGAAACCTCACCCAGCTTTCTCTCTTTGCCTGACGTCGTGTCCGCCTTCCCTGTGATTTAATGCGTTTAAATTCAATTAGATTTTCTGCACTTGGCGATCTACGCAATATGCCCCATGCCTTATTCTGTCTTTTTCGCGCCTCTCTGCAGTCTTCGTTCCACCACGGGACACGTCTTTTAAGTGAACCACCATTCGTTTGTGGGATACACTTTTCAGCAGCATTAATAATAAAAGCGGTAAAATATGCAACAGCATCGTCGATACTAAAATTGTTTATAAAATCTCGTTGTAAATAAGTTAAATCTTTAAAATGCTCCCAGTCAGCCGATGCTAATTTCCATCGAGGAATATTGGGAGGGTTATCGTGCTTAATTATTAAGTTTAAAGTTACAGGGAAGTGGTCACTTCCAAAAGGATTGTTAATTACATTCCATTCAAGGTCAGGCATAAGAGAAGCAGATCCAATTGCTAGATCTATTGATGAGTACGAATCGTGTTGGGCGTTATAGTAGGTAGGCTTCTTCTTATTAAAAAGGCAGGCACCAGAGGTCAGTAGAAAATTTTTGATGAGGCGACCTCTCGCGTCGCATCGCGAGTCTCCCCACAACGTGTTGTGAGCGTTAAAATCTCCCACGAGAATGTAAGGTTCAGGAAGCTGGTCAATAAGGCTATAAAAATCTGTTTTTCCGAGAATATAGTTTGGGGGTATGTATAAAGAACATACAGTTATCAATTTATTAAAAAGAATTGCCCGAATTGACACGGCCTCAAGGGCCGTCTGAAGGGGAACATGTTGACAAGCTACAGACGTGTCTACAACTATTGCAACACCACCGGACGACGCAAGAGCGTCGTCTCGATCTTTCCGGAAAATGGCGTACTGCCGGAGAAAGTTGGATTGTGTAGATTTGAGGTGTGTCTCTTGAACACACAGCACCTTAGCATTAAACCTGTGTAGGATTTCTTTGACGTCATCGAGGTTGTGTAGGAGTCCTCTGACGTTCCATTGTATTATTTGTGTATTCATGTTGAAAGTGTTTTTTGTGCTGTGTGTTTAAAGAGACTACCTTAACTTACAGAGCCCTTGTCGGGCCCTGTGATGCGGGCTTTTTCTTTTTTGGAGCGATCGCGAGATTCTCGCGGCTCCTTAGGCGCTGGCGGCGCCGTCTGACCGGTTGTTGTGTCCATCGCCTCTTGCGAGGCGCTGGACACGCGCTCTTGCGAGCGGTTGGTTTGACGGGAAGGCCTCGCCTCGAGGGACGAGGCCCTGGAGGCCACCAGCCCGGAGGTCGATGGCCCCTTCTTGAGAGTTGGCGGAGCAGCGCTAGCTGCTGCCGCCGAGGGGGTGGATGGCGTCACTGGCGGCTCACTGTGTGTGGGCCGGACAGCCGCCGGAAGCCGTTGCGACGCTGCCCCCTGACGCGTCACATCGGCAAAGGTTTTCTTGGGCAGGTAGGATACCCGCCTGCGTGCCTCCTTGAACGTTAGATTTTCCTTTACTTTAATTATTACAATTTCCTTTTCTTTTTTCCAGGTGGGGCACGACCGCGAGTATGCGGCGTGCTCCCCATCACAGTTCACACAATGTAGCGAGTTTTCACAAGATTCAGATGAGTGTTCATGAGCACTGCATTTCGCACACGTTTGGCGGCCTCGACAGTTCTGAGAGCTGTGGCCGAATCGCTGGCATTTAAAGCATCTGAGAGGATTTGGAACGTATGCCCTGACACGAAGTTTGATGTATCCGGCCTCGATGGATTCGGGCAGGACACTTGAGCCGAAAGTGAGCACCAGGTGCTTAGTCTTGATTTCTTTGCCGTCGCGCCTCATCTTAATTCTTTTAACGTTTATCACATTCTGCTCACTGAAGCCCTCCAAGAGTTCAGCCTCGGTTAGCTCCATTAAATCATCATCTGAAACAACGCCGCGAGTGGTGTTCATAGTACGGTGTGGGGTCAGTGTTATTGGGATGTCCCCAAATGACACTAATTTCGGCAGCTTTTCGTATTGTATCTGATCGCGGAGCTCCAGAAGCAGATCACCGCTTGCCATTTTCGATGCTTTGTAGCCTCGGCCAAGAACTTCAGTCAGAGACTTCGAGACAAGGAAGGGTGAGATCATTTTTACTGTCTTTTCAGGTTTATCGGAGTGGATGACGTGAAATCGTGGAAAGTTTTGTGTTCTGTTGCCAAAAAATTGAAATACATCTTCGGTGCGCCCTCGTTTCTGAGGGCGATCAGGGAGTTTAGGGAACGCGCTGTCCATGAGTATAGCTGGGATTTTCGGCAGCGATGCCAACCACCCACCAAGGAGCCCAACGCGGGGACGTGACAGGAGTTCATGTAATGGGAATCCTGCCAACGCCAGTTGTACATCACTGCTATAACCAAATACAGCATAGCCAAGACTGGCTAGCCACACAAGGTTAACCCTTGCCGCCCAGAAATTTGGAAGTGAGGAGAAGATAATAGAAGACAGGAAAGAAGAGACAGTGAAAGAGAAAGAAAAAGTGGTGAGAGGGGGACAGGAAAAGGCGACTGCCGATTTCCTCCAGGTGGGTCAGTCTGGAGGTGCCGTCTATGTGAAGCAGAGGCCGAAGAGGTGTGTTGCCTCCGCCGGGGGGCCTTAGAGGTCCGAACACCCGGGATCGGCTCAACCCCCAGGATCCCCCTTTCCCCAGACACGGCTAAGCCGCGCACGGCTACACGCGGGAGGGTCCAAGCCTCATGTGCTCGGGTACGTGGTGTCGCAACACACCAAACGCCTGCTTACGCAGACGCCCCTGCGGGGATGCTGCAAACAAGTTCCGCGAAGTCGTGTGAAGGCACCTGGTGTTCAAGGAGTTCTACTTCACGCGCTTCCTCTTTCTGGTGAGCAAACACAGTTCAACGTCTTTTGATGCCATGGACAGAAGTTAGTTAAATTGAATCTATGGGCGCGAAAGCGGCTACGGCTATGCTGCGCCAGACACAGGGTGATAAAATTTCCTTCGTATATGGAGCATACACTGTAGTAATTATAGCTTACTTAAAAACCTTGTTTCGTCAAGGAAACTACCATTGGAGTTTTACAAGACTTCAGACTCATGAACTAGTCACACATTGTCACAATAGTATCAACACCTGACCACAGCCAAACGCAGATGCTAATTCATAAACTAGAGCTAAGCTTCGGCTTGTGCTGGGACTCCTCGCTTCCGAGCGCGCGAAACAGGGTCCCCTCGCTTCCTAGCGCGCGGCGTTAGCCCACTACGCCACGAAGCGTTTTGTTTTCTTTATTGCCTCGTATGTCACAGATCTGACGAGCGCAGAAGAACATACTAACAGGATCTTATATCGGTGAACCGTCAGCTGTTTGCTGACTACATGTAATCAGTATTTCGGCATATGCAACAAAAGTTCCAATCTAGGAACCCAATCCAGTACAAACGTCTCCACCTTCTGGACTTCGACGAAATGGGGCACAGATTCGCAAAAATGTTCGCGAACGGGTCGCACATCAATATCTGCATTGTGTGCAGCCGTCTGCGTTCGCCATATGCTGTGCAGGCCCAGGAGCATGACAAGATCAAAAGGCACACCATCATCGTTTTCAACCGAGAGATAACGGATTCCATGCGGATTTAATGGTAACTCTTTTTTCAGAGTTCTCTGTAAGATGTCCCAAAAGAACACCCCGCTCCAACAATCTAAAAACACGTGTTCAATGGTCTCTGGTTTTTAAAGACGATAGTCTTTCTTGGGGAACTTAAACGCTGAAAATTTGGTCTGTCTGTCTGTCTGTCTGTTTGTCTGTCTGTCACCCCATTCAGCCACCCGGCCAAAGTTGGACCACTTGCTTACCGCCCACACTACTTAAACTGGTACAGCTGTTCATACTTGTGAACGTTATCGATCACAAAGTAAATATTACGCATATCTGAGGCGCAACATCACTAGGTAAGTATTAGGAGGTGTGTTCCTTTAATAGAAAATACATAGATACGTAACTCTAAAGACCCTAGTTTCTTAAGCTGCGCTGAAAATGCCATGCTATGCGCGCCGACGAACGACGTTCCCCGACTGCGCGCCGACGAGCGCCCTCTGCCATGGAGGAAGGAAACCCTCTGCACTAGCTCATGTTTCCCGATGTATTGCCAGATGGCGTCCATGTCTCACGCAGCGCCTCCTCAATTTTATCAATGCCAGCCAGATGCGGCCGATTCAACATAAAGGAAGCGCTGTCTGAGGCAGGGCAAAACATAAATGGCCGCTTGATGAAATAATGCGGTAAAATGAAATCTGTTCAAACAAACCTCCATTGCATTTATCATGGCAGGACGGAAATGGTACGAGAACAGCATCACGGGTGGCCGCGGATCAGACCAGCACTCATGTAGTACGGCCGGCAGAAGACTATCGTCTTTCGACGACATTTGCAGCGAAACACGCAGATACGCGGCAATTTTTTGCATAATAAACAGTTAGTACCCCATGGAAAAAATAAACCCCTGTCTTCTAACCATGTTTTAACGGGTAAGGTTCCCGTGTGCAGCTTAAAAAAAAGGTTTTAACCCCTGGCATAACAAGCATTCTTTTAACGCGTTTCAAGACATCTTTTCCTGGGCCTACACAGTATAATGCACGGTACAATGACACTGGAAATAACACATCAACGAGGTCTTTATACAGTTTCTTACGTGACACCTCGGTCAAGTATTGCAAAGAAAAGCGTACCGATAAGAAACGGAAAGATGTAACTACTTCTTTTAGATATCCCCGTACTGGTCCTTGCTCACACACCGAAGACACAACAAATTCCGGTTGCATTTTACCTAGGCTTAGTTGAATCATAGTTCTGAGAAACGTTTCATCTACATCTCGGAGAAAAACATATCGACTGACAAGTTGTCTCAGATACAGATGTACTAAACCAAGCCCACCATCACGCACTCTTTTAAACAGATTTGTACGGCTCGTTTTTTCCCATACAGAGCTCCAAATAAAGACCGCGAACACTCTGTGCATTTCTTGTACATTTAACCTGCTGCAATGTAAGACCTGCATTACATACCATAGCTTGCTTACGAGAAATATGTTGCAAGTCGTGGCCCGTGCGAAAATGGACATAATAAAAACGTACATCACTACGCCACGAAGCGGACATGGACACCCGCACCACGATGGCAATAAATACCCAACATTAACGAAAGGCCGCGTTTCTAGCGCGTTTCTAACGCGTTTGTGCTAGCGCGTTACGGCCCGTGTAAGAAGCTGGTGTAAGACGCTGTGGCCTCTCCGCCTTACCTTCAACGCGTTTCGAACGCGCTGCCCAAAGCGGTGGCAAGTCAAGTTCAAGTCGAGGAGCGTTTATGAATACGGGGGGTATACTCTCTCAGCAGTCATGTGATGGCGTCGGCAAAAGCGGTGCACGTTCCGGCATGTGTAAATGGCTGCGTAAGACGCTGTGGCCGCTCCCCCTTACTAGAGAGTACTGCACGTTTCTAACGCGTTTGTGCTAGCGTCCCCTTAAGCGGGAGATCTGATGATTCCCTCCGGAGCTTCGCCCACTCATCACCATTCACCCCGTGGATATGCTGTGATTTTTTTGCACACCAGAGGTGTTGCTGCAAACAAGTTCCGCGAAGTCGTGTGAAGGCACCTGGTGTCTTCCAAGGAGTTCTACTTCACGCGCTTCCTCTTTTTGGTGAGCAAACACAGTTCAACGTCTTTTGATGCCATGGACAGAAGTTAGTTAGTTAAATTGGTTTTATGGGCGCAAAAGCGGCTACGGCTATGCTGCGCCAGACACAGGGTGATAAAATTTACTTCGTAAATGGAGCATACACTGTAGTAATTATAGCTTACTTAAAAACCTTGTTTCGTCAAGGAAACATATCACGTCAGCAGGCGCGTGGCCTGGGGGAGGGGGGGGGGGCTGATGAGCCATCAGCTCCCCCCCCCCCCCCCCCCGAAATTTTTTCGTGCAGGCATGCACCGCCGACCAAAACTACCACCGACGCCGGCAATCATGCTGGGTTTTGTCTACAATGTACTTTTCACGCTCGAAAAGACATTTCGGCACGAACACTGCGAACTCGGGCTGGATTTCGTGACAACGCCCTTGCGTCTGGAGTCACGTAACGCCAGGAGCCCCATCCGAGCACAAACTTTCAACGGCTTTTCGATAGCGAGCGGGCGCGTTGCGGCATCTCGCAGCTGCCGCGGAATAAACGGAGCGCATGGATTTCAATTACGAAACTTTATGGGTATAAAGTTCTCATAAACTTTTGACGCGAAAGGTGCGCTGACATTTCCAAAGGCATGCTTTTAAAAGGTAGGTCACCACCTTCGAGAAAAATTTTCACAGTAACGGTCCGAAAGTTACAACTGCACTTTTGGTGTGTAAAGCTTAGTTATTTTGAATGTTTAAAATCAGAAAATTGCAGAAAATTACAATTCTTTTTTTTAAATCAAAATGTGCCGAAATATGCATGTTCCGCCAACAGTCATAAGTGAAATATGGTCGATGCGATTCAAATGCGACTTGGCAGGTATGTAGTGAGGACAACAGTCTGTGCACCTAAGCACCATCATCACCGTATCTCAAAGCTGAGGCGCGTTATTATATAAAAAAAACTAAAGATGATATCCGGCAGGTTTTTTTACGCAATTGGCCATAGTATAAAAAGTTACTGCTCGTTTTCATTAATTTTGCTTGAATGCACAGCTCTATCTATAGCAAAACAGCACACAATATTTTACGCGAAGATATTTATTACACGGAGAGTTATCACTGTTCGCGCAACTGCACATAGCAAAAAACATGTATTGAGAAAAAAGGGTTTAAAGATTTCAAATGAATGTTTATGTAATAAAAAAACATCAGAAACGCCTAAAATCCTACAGACTCTTAGCTTGGGCCCTGCTTGGAAGCGGCACGGTCTCCTTTTGAGCGAGCTGATGCACGGATTTTTTTTCTTGCCTGCTTTGCGTCTCCACCTGAGTTGCGCGCGGCCTGCCTCACACAGCAGCAGACACTGGTCAGGCATGCCATCGTCGTGTAGTGGCCGTGTTTTTCATATTTCATAGAGTACACAGACTTTCTTCTCGAGTCGATAGCGCTAAATCCACGATGTTAAAAAAGCGCACGAAAAAGCACACGCGACACAGACGCAAACGCCACGCGAACGCGCGCAAAGTAAACAGAGTGTGCTGTATCGCCCCGTAGCCCACTAGTGGAATTTTTTAATGAACTCAGAAAATGACTTGCACTTGAAAATGAACTAAATCATACTAGAATGACGTAATATGCATTCTGAGAGACATTTATGTAGAGGTAACAGATTCCGTGGTATCAGAAACCTTCAGTTTCGGTTTCGGACGCATCTAGGAGGGGTTGGAAAAATCGCCAGAACTTTTGAACCGCTTGAGCTATCAAAATAATTCTTTTTGCTAAATATTCTTCAATAGACAGGGAATCTACAAATATTAATTTTAAAAAATCAATTTTTTTGAAAAAATCGGTTTTCGAAGGTGGTGACCTAAGATTTTCAATTCTAGAACTTTATGGGGTTAATGTTCTTATAAACTTGGGCCATCATGCGCGCACTGGAACGCTCGTGTCCACGCCGTTCCATAAATGGAAGTGCGCGCTCGCAATCTCCCACACACACGAAAATACTAAATATCACCGTGACCGTCAGCTGGCAGCTGATAATTTTCTCCAAACATTTTCAGGAAGCGTGCCCAATGTGATTGATCAGCCGTACCAGGGCAGGGAAAGTAAAATATGAGAAAACAGAAGACAGTGAACGGCCTATTATTGAGGATTTTTTTTGCGGGCGACAAGGTCTGGCTCTCCGTGGCCACAGGGACAGGGGCCCTATGGATTTAAGCAATGACCCTGCTGAAAATACAGGCATTTTCAGAGTGCTTATTCGCATGCGAGCTGATTGTGGAGATACATATCTGAAGAACCATTTGGAAAGTCGCCCCAGTATTGCCTCGTAATTAAGCCCAGACGCACAAAACCAAATTATAGAAATTTGTGGTGACATTATCAAAGAAAGTTTAGATTCAAACGCATGATGATGATATTTAGTGTTTCATGGCGCAAGGGCCAAATGTGGCCAAAGAGCGCCAAGACAATGAAAGATATGTTTGCCATGATCAGTGAGCTCCGATGATAGGATGCGATGTGGCTGTAAAGGGGCCTAAGAACAAATGATGATGATGATGATGATGATGTATAGTGTTTACTGGCGCAAGGGCCAAGTATGGCCAAAGAGCGCCAAGAGATGGTAAAGAGTGATCGATGGGTGATGAGCGCTGAGTAGATGTATCTCGGCTGTATAGGGGCCTAAAACTGGTCGCTGTATAGACGCGTAAAACAGGTACTTGGGATAAAACTATGACAATGACTATTGTGAGGTGCGCTATGTGTATAAATGACTTAAATTTAAAACACTCAGTTATTGATAATTTCCAAGCAGCACTACTGCCTCACCAGGACCCTTGTGCGCAAGGGCCTGGAGGCGTGTGCTATACATACTAATGCCGCAACATAGGCCTCTATTGCGAGGCCGTGCTACGGATCACATGGGTGTATAACATTTAATATACGAATATCATTTAAAAAACCTAGCAATGATTTTGTGTCAAAGAGCGGGTCTTTGCCAAGGAATAATGCCGGGTGTAATGGAATATGTTGTTTGTATGCTAAAGGAAAGAACTTTTTTCTTTGCTCTTCTACCTCCCGGCATTCAAGCAAGACGTGGAGCACAGTTAGCGTCTCTCCACATTTCCCACAGGCAGGGGGATCACTGTTTGTTAGAAGATAGGAATGTGTGCCATACGTGTGACCTATTCGGAGTCGACAGAGAGTGACCTCTGTTCGTCGTGTTTTTGTTGTAGGTGGCCAGCTACCTAAATAAGGTTTTATCAGATGAAGCTTGTTTGACTGTTTTGCGTCCCACAAACGTTGCCAATAGCACCTCAGTTTTTTCCGCAAAAATGGTTTCAAATCTATGGCAGGGATAGCGATGGAAATGCTACTAGCACTTGTTTCTGTGGATGTGGCCATTTTGTCGGCAAGCATATTGCCTTCGATGCCTCTATGTCCAGGAACCCAGCATATTGTGATATGTTGGGAAGAGTAAGCTTTGCATAGAGCCGAGTAAAGTTCTGCAATTACAGGATTTTTATGTTTCCGTAGCGACGATAGGGCTTTAACGACGCTTAGAGAGTCAGTATAAATAACTGCGTTGCGAATCTGTGTATTATCGATGTACTTTACAGCCAAGAGGAGCGCATAAGCCTCAGCTGTAAAAATACTTGTTTCTGGGTGTAAAGCGACGGATTCCGCGAACGATGGGCCCACCGCTGCACAACAGACACCGGCATGCGACTTTGAGGCGTCCGTGTAGAATTCTGGGCAAGAGTATTTGGCCTGGATTTCTTAGAAGTGCATTCGGATGTGTGTGTCGGCGGCATGTTTTGTGACTTCTACAAAAGACAAGTCACAATCTATCTGCTGCCACTGCCACGGCGGTAATAGCTTTGTTGGAGCCATTAAGGTATGTTCAAGGAGTGGAACACTCATTTCATTACTGAGGTTCCTCACGCGCAGAGAAAACGGCCGTTTCACTGCAGGTCGGTTGTGGAACAGGGTGGCACTGGTCATATCATTTATTGTTGAATAAGTTGGATGTTCATTGTTCGCGTGTATTTTCAGAAAATACATGAAACTAGTGTACGACCTTTGAAGATGCAGTGACCATTCATTAGACTCTACGTAGAGGCTCTCTACAGGACTTGTCCTGAAGGCACCGGTCGCCAAGCGGATGCCTAGATGATGAACAGGGTGAAGCATCTTCAAGGCGCTTGGACTGGCAGATTGATACGCTATGGCCCCATAGTCTAAGCGTGTACGTATAAGACTTTTGTACACGTTCATCAGGCACTTCCTGTCACTGCCCCATGTTGTATGCGACAAAATTTTAAGCAGGTTCATTGTTTTTAGGCATTTCTCTTTGAGGCGCTTTATGTGTGGAATGAAGGTTAGTTTCGAGTCTAATATGACGCCTAAAAATTTATGTTGTGTGGAAACTGGTATGTGTTGTCTGTGTAGTTCTACATCGGGCTCTGCGAATTGGCCTCTTTTTTGTGTGAAAAGGACACAGGAGCTTTTAAGAGGATTGAGTTTAAAGCCATTTTCTTCTGTCCATTTACACACTTTGTTGAAGCCAAGCTGGACATGCCGCTCACAAATTGCAAGGTTACATGACTTAAAACCTAACTGCACGTCGTCTACGTATACCGAGTAAAACATACCCTGCGGTATAGATAAGCGCAAGGAATTCATTTTGACGATAAAAAGCGTACAGCTTAGTACCCCACCTTGTGGCACCCCAGTTTCTTGTGTAAATGGCCTGGATAAAGCATTGCCAACTCTAACACGAAAAGTACGGTGGGATAAGTAACTTTCAATTACATTAAGCATATTGCCTCGAACACCCATTTCCGATAGGTCTCGCAAAATCCCATATCGCCAAGTTGTGTCATATGCCTTTTCCAAGTCTAGGAAAACAGAAAGAAAGAACTGCTTATGGACAAAGGCGTCTCGAATGTTAGCCTCAATGCGCACGAGATGGTCAGCAGTCGACCGACCCTCTCTGAAGCCACATTGATAAGGGTCAAGAATTTTCTTCGATTCAAGGAAATGTAAAATACGACGGTTTATCATTTTCTCGAAGAGTTTGCATAAGCAACTTGTGAGGGCTATTGGACGGTAACTTGAAGCATTGGATGGGTCTTTACCCTGTTTCAAGACCGGGACTACGATGGATTCTTTCCATGAGGATGGGAGATATCCGGCAGCCAGAATGGAGTTGAAAAGTGCTAGTAGTGTCATCTGTGTGTCGGTGTGTAGGTTTTTAATCATGTCATACATGATTCTGTCAAATCCCGGTGCGGAGCTCATACATGTGCTCAAGGCAGCTCTAAGCTCGGCAATATTAAATGGACAGTTGTACGGAAGATTTGGTGTGCATTTACGGTCTATTGGCTTACGTTCTGCTACTTTCTTGTATTTAAGAAATGATTCTGAGTAGTTTGCGGAGCTTGACACACGCTCGAAATGTATGCCAAGGGCATCGGCCTGGTTTTCCAAGGTATGCCCTTGGTCATCGACCAAAGGTAATTGGTTGATCTGCTGCCCTTTTAGCCTTCTCAGCCCATTCCATACTTTAGCCTCCTGGGTATAAGAATTGATGCCTGAGAGAAACCTCTCCCAGCTTGCTCTCCTAGCCTGCCGTCTCGTGCGCCTTCCTTGTGACTTTATATGTTTAAATGCAATGAGATTTTCCGCCGTTGGATGTCGGCGCAGTCTACCCCATGCCTTATTTTGTCTCTTTCGTGCATCTCTACAGTCTTCATTCCACCAAGGAACACGTCTCTTACATGATTGGCCGCTTGTTTGTGGAATAAACTTTTCCGCTGCACCGATAATAAAAGCAGTAAAATATGCTACGGCATCATCTATGCTAAAATCGCGTATAAAATCTTGTGATAAATAAGTAGATTCTTTAAAATGCTTCCAATCAGCCGAGTTAAGTTTCCAGCGAGGGACATGTGGTGGAATGACTTGTGTTTGTACTCGTAGGTTTAGAGTAACTGGGAAGTGGTCACTCCCAAACGGATTTTGTATTACATTCCATTCTAAGTAAGGGAGAAGTGTGGAGGATCCAAGCGCTAAATCTATCGATGAATATGAATTATGCGCAATATTATAGTAAGTAGGTGCTTTCTTATTAAATAGGCATACACCAGAAGTCACAAGAAAGCTTTCGATAAGTCGACCCCTCAAATCAGTCCGGGAGTCTCCCCATAGACTGTTATGAGCATTAAAGTCTCCAACGATAAGAAAGGGTTCAGGAAGTTGTTTAATAAGGCCATAGAATTCTGTTTTGTTCAGGCGATAATTCGGAGGTATGTAGATGGAGCAGACGGCAACCAATTTGTTAAAAAGAATTGCTCGCACTGCAACTGCCTCGAGGGATGTCAGAAGGGGCAAGTGTTGGCAAGCAACAGTCTTGTCGACAACTATAGCTACACCGCCGGATGAGGTGTTAGCCTCGTCACGGTCTTTGCGAAAAATAGCATATGACCGGAGAAAATTTGTCTGTGTAGCTTTTAAATGCGTTTCCTGTGCACACAGTACCTTTGGGTTAAGTTTGTGTAAGAGTTCTGTTATGTCATCAAGATTGTGGAGAAAACCTCTCACATTCCACTGTATAATTTGTGTATCCATTTTGACAGAGTTGAGTACTGTGTGTTCTGGAAAGGAAAGATTAGCTCACAGGACCCTTTCCGGGCGCCGTGATGCGCGTTTTGCTTTTGGAGCGGTCACGAGAATCGCGGCGCTCCTGAGGCGCTGGCTGCGCCATCTGGATCGGAGTTGTGTCCATTGACTCCTGGGAGCCGCTGGACTTCCGCTCACTCGAGCGGGGTGTTTTCAGATTAGGCCTTGCCTCGAAAAGCAGGGCCTTGGAGGCCACCAACCCAGAGGTCGATGGTCCCTCTTTTAGAGACGGCGAAGCAGCGCTGGCTGCTGTCGCCAAGGGGGCTGGTGGCACAGCCGCGACCACACTCTTTGCGGGCCGGGCCGATACCGGAGTCTGCTGCGGCGCTGCCCCCTTACGCGCCGCATCAGCATACCCTGCACTATGAAGAAAGGAAACGCGCTTGCGCGCTTCTCGGAAGGAAATGTTCTCCTTTACTTTGATGATCACGATCTCTTTTTCCTTTTTCCATGTCGGACAAGAGCGGGAATATGCGGCATGTTCGCCGTCGCAGTTCACGCAATGGAGTGCAAGGTTACAGTTATCCGAGGGATGATCTTGTTCACCACACTTGGCACAGGTTTGTCGGCCTCGGCAGCTTTGCGAACCGTGACCATACCTTTGACACTTGAAGCATCTGCGTGGGTTAGGGATGTACGCCCTTACTCGTATCTTTACATATCCAGCCTCGATTATCTCGGGCAGTTCACTTGTACCAAAAGTAAGTATCAGATGTTTAGTTGGAATTTCTTTGTTCTCCCGTTTAATTTTTATTCTATGTACTTGGATGACGTTCTGGTCCTTCAAGCCCTCTAGAAGTTCTTCTTCACTCAAGTTCATGAGGTCATCGTCTGAGATCACTCCCTTGCACGTATTCAGTGATCGATGTGGTGTCACCGTGATTTGAGCATCACCAAATGCAACCAGGTTTGAAATCTTTCCATGCTGCAGCTTATCACGTACCTCAAGCAGGAGGTCGCCGCTAGGCATTTTTGTCACTTTGTAGCCACTACCCAGTGCGTCCGTGAGGCATTTGGCAACAATGAATGGTGAGATGGTTCTAACAGTCTTTCCAGGGTTCTCGGTATGTATGACATGGTATCGCGGGAAGTTTTCTTTTCGTTTGAGAAAAGGATTGAAACTTTCTTCGGTGCGTCCTCTTTTGTATAGAGGACGATCAGGTAGCTTGGGGAAAGATGAGGCCATAAGATCTTAATTAATTTCGGCAGCGATGCCAGCCGCCCACCACCGAGCCCAACAAGGGGACGTTACAGGAGTCCCTGCAAGGGAAGTCCTGCGAACGCCAGCTGTACAGCGTTGCTATAACCAAATACGACATAACCAAGACAGGTTAGCCACACAAGGTTAACCCTTGCCGCCTAGAGAATCGGAAGTTAAAAGAAGTGAATAGAAGACAGGAGAGATGTAAAAGTGAGAGAGAAAGACAAAAGATTGAAGAGGGGGACAGGAAAAGGCGACTGCCGATTTCCTCCAGGTGGGTCAGTCTGGAGGTGCCGTCTATGTGAAGCAGAGGCCGAAGAGGTGTGTTGCCTCTGCCAGGGGGCCTTAAAGGTCCGAACACCCGGCATCGGCTCAACCCCCAGGATCCCCCTTTCCCCAGACACGGCTAAGCCGCGCACGGCTACACGCGGGAGGTTCCAACCCCCATGTGCTCGGGTACGTGGTGTCGCAACTCACCAAACGGCTGCTCACGCAGACGCCCCTGCGGGGCCTAAGAACAAATCGCGGTATAGAAGCGTAAATTATATATAGAATATAATTATGGCAGTGACGTGTGGAATGACCTGTGAGTGGTGAATAGATGAGAAGTGGTCATGGTACTAAAACTAAACATGTAGAGTAGCACGACGCCTGCCGAAGGCCTTTGTGGCCAAAGACTACGAGGCACGTGCTTTGTTTAATAAAATACCGCAGCAGCGGCCTCTCCAGAGAGGCCGTGCTACAAGTCACCTGGGTATATAACACGAAAGTTCTGTATATCTTTTAAAAACGCGATGATGGTTTGGTATTTAAAAATAGGTTCGTTGCCCAAAAACATACAAGGATGTAATGGGAGATTTTGCCGTGCTGGTAATGGAAAATGTCTTTTCCTCTGAGGCTCCAGTTCAGGGCACTGCAAAAGGACATGAAGTACACTGAGTGGCTCGCCACATTTATCACAGACAGGGGGATCGCCACCGGACAATAAGTATGCGTGTGTATTGCATGTGTGTCCTATCCTGAGTCTGCAAAGTGTAACCTGTGTGCGGCGTGTCTTTGATTCTGGTGGCCAATGAGCGAGATGAGGCTTGATGGTGTGTAATTTGTTGCCCGTTTCTCTGTCCCACAGACGTTGCCAGTAGGCCCTGACCTTTTTCTTAATAAAGGGTTTTAGGTCCATTACAGGAACGGCTATGGGTGAAGTGGCAGCGTCTGTATGAACTGATGTGGCTAGCTTGTCGGCCAACTCATTCCCTTCGATCTCGCGGTGCCCTGGCACCCAGCAGAGCACAATTTGCTGCTTGGATGCATACGCGGTGCAAATGGTGGAATAAAGAGTTATAATTACGGGGTTTCTGCGCCTACTTGAAGTGGTTAAACATTCCAACACACTCAAAGAGTCAGTGTAAATGACTGCCTTGCGTATGTCTAGCTGTTTGATGTGTTTAACCGCCACCAGGATGGCGTAGGCCTCCGCTGTAAAGATGGTTGTGTTTGGGTGTAGAACTCCCGCAGCAGAAAAGGACGGACCGACCGCCGCGTAAGACACGCCAGCGTGTGACTTTGAAGCGTCAGTAAAATATTCTGGACAAGAGTATGTGTGCTGCAATTCGAGGAAGTGCATACGGATATGTGCGACCGGCGCATGCTTTGTGTCCTCAATGAAGGACAGATCACAGTCAATCAGCTGCCACTGCCATGGCGGTAGCTCTACAGGAGGGGGCATGACATCGTGCTCATGGAGCGACACATCCATTTCTTCGGCAAGACTTCTCACTCGCAGTGCGTAGGGCTTTCTCACGGAAGGGCGGTTCAGAAAGGTTTGGGCACTGGACAGATCGTTTATAGTTGTGTAGGCAGGGTGCGTATTGTTTGACTTCACTTTTAGGAAATATACAAAGGATAAGTAAGTTCTCTGTAGATGTAGCGACCATTCATTTGATTCGGCATAAAGGCTTTCTACGGGGCTTGTTCTGAACGCACCCGTAGAGAGGCGGATACCCAGATGGTGGACAGGGTCTAACATCTTCAAGGCGCTCGGCGTCGCGGAGTGATATATAATGGAACCGTAGTCTATACGTGATCGAATGAAGCTCTTATATAGATTCAATAGACATCTTGTGTCACTACCCCACGTAGTGCGAGACAACACTTTCAAGATGCTCATTGTCTTCAGGCACTTGTTTCTTAAATACTTGAGATGTGGGATAAACGTTAACTTCGCGTCCAGAATTAGGCCTAGGAATTTGTGTTCAGTTTTTACAGGTAGACCCTCACCCTGTATCTCGATGTTGGGATCAGGGTGCAGACCTCTCTTTCTGGAGAAGAGGACGCATGTGGACTTTTGTGGGTTAAGCCGAAAACCATTCTCGTCTGCCCACTTAGACAGTTTGTTCAGTCCAAGCTGAACCTGCCGCTCACAGATTGCAAGGTTACATGATGTGAAGCCTATCTGTACATCGTCGACATATACTGAATAAAATATGTTGCGTGGGATGTACAGACGCAGAGAGTTCATTTTTATGATAAAAAGGGTGCAACTGAGCACACCACCCTGTGGTACTCCAGTTTCCTGCACATATGGTCTTGATAGGGCATTACCCACACGAACACGGAATCTGCGGTTGGACAGATAACTTTCAATGATGTTCAGCATAATGCCACGTATTCCAAAGTGTGCGAGGTCTCTTAGTATTCCGAATCGCCACGTGGTGTCATATGCTTTTTCCATATCAAGGAAAACAGACAGGAAGAATTGCTTGTGGACAAAAGCCTCGCGAATCTGAGCCTCTAGGCGTATCAGATGATCAGTGGTGGATCGGCCGTCGCGGAATCCACACTGGTATGGGTCAAGCAGCTTGTTTGATTCTAGGAAATGTATCAGACGGCGGTTTATCATCTTCTCAAAGACTTTGCAGATGCAGCTTGTTAGAGCTATGGGCCGATAACTCGATACGGACGATGGATCCTTGCCCTGCTTCAGGATAGGGATTACTATGGCCTCTTTCCAGGCAGAGGGGATCTCGCCGGAGGTCCATATAGAGTTGTACAGGCAGAGAAGGGTTTTCTTTGTTTCAGAGGACAGGTTTTTCAACATTTCGTAGAGTATGCGGTCAGAGCCTGGGGCAGATTGGTTGCAACAGGTGAGTGATGCTTGCAGCTCTGCTAGGGAGAAAGGTAGGTTATATGGCTCGTTCCCAGTGCTCTTTCGGTCTAGTTTTTGTTTTTCTATTGCTGCTTTGTATTTTGTAAATGCTGGAGAATAGTGTGATGAACTGGACACATGTTCAAAATATGCACCCAAATGGTTCGCTTGGTCCTCCAGTCTATCTCCCTGCGTATGTACCAGGGGAGGCGGATGTGTTTGTCGTCCTCTTACTCTATTGACCCTGTTCCAAACCTTGGCCTCATCCGTGTATGAATTTATGCTTGATAAGAATGTTTGCCAGCTGTCTCTCCTGGCTTGTCTGCGCGTTCTCCTACCTTGGGATTTCATTTTCTTGAAATTGACGAGGTTTTCAGCAGTAGGAGAATCGCGAAGCTGCCTCCATGCTTTGTTCTGCTGCCTACGTGCGTTCCGGCATTGTTCATTCCACCACGGAACACGGCGTTTGCTAGAAAGTCCACTTGTTTGGGGAATACACTTAAGAGCTGCATCAACTACGAAATTAGTAAAATATTCGACGGCACCGTCAATTCCGAGCAATGAAATGTCAGCCCACGAGAGCGTACTGGTAAGTGTTTGGAATTTCTTCCAGTCCGCTTCATCGACCTTCCACTGGGGGGCGTGTGGTGGAGATTCGTATTGTCTTGGTGTTCTCAGCAGTATAGGGAAATGGTCGCTCCCATAAGGGTTTTTTATAACTTCCCATTCAAGTTCAGGTAGTATGGATGGAGAAGCTATGCTGAGATCTATGGAGGAAAAGGTTTTATTTCCGAGACAATAATATGTGGCTTCTTTTTTATTTAGCAGACATGCACCGGATGAGAAAAGAAAGTCCTCAATTAGACGGCCTCGTGCATCAATGCGAGAGTCGCCCCACAGACCGCTGTGCGCATTGAAATCGCCAAGAACAAGATAAGGTTCTGGCAATTCGTCTATAAGTGACTGAAATTCATGTTTGTGTAGTTGGTAATGTGGGGGTATGTAAAGCGAGCAAATGGTGATGAGTCTGTTTAAGAGAACAAGTCGAACTGCCACTGCTTCGAGGGGCGTTTGTAGCCGCAAATATTGACATGCTATGCTTTTGTGGATTACGATGGCAACACCGCCTGATGATGCGAGGGCATCATCACGATCTTTACGAAACGTAACATACTGTCGGAGAAAGTTTATATGTGTCGATTTTAAGTGAGTTTCCTGTACACACAGCACTTTTGGGTTGTGTTCGTGGAGAAGTTCGTGCACATCATCGAGGTTCCTAAAAAGGCCTCTGACGTTCCATTGTATGATTTGTGTATCCATACTGCAATTAAATAGGTGCTGTGTGTACTAAAAAAACGGAAGTGTTGCCTTAGATTACAGAGCCCTTTCCAGGCCCTGTAACGCGGGATTTGTCCTTTCTGAAGCGGTCGAGGGAACCTCGCCGCTCCTTTGGCGCTTGGTGCGCCGTCGGGATGGGTGTGGTGTCCATTGCCTCTTGTGAAGCGCCGGACACGCGCTCTTGCGAGCGAGAAGTTTCGCGGGAAAGTCTCTCCGCGAAGGACGAGGCATGCGCGCCCACCAGCCCTGAGGTCGATGGGGCTGCCTTCGGGCCTGAGCTGCGCCGGCTGTTGCTAGCGCTAGCAGGGGCCGGTGAGGGTGAGGCAGCCTTGACTGCACCCACCGTGGGAGCTGCTGGCGGGCCTGCAGGTTCGCTACGCGTAGCGCAGGCTGCCACCGAGGACTGTTGTTGTGCCGGCAACCCTAGGGTAACCGGGCCTGTTTGCTGGTTGGGTGGAGTAGGCTTAGCGCCTTCAACCCTGGGGGCAGGAGCCACAAGCGACAGCTCGCTGCGTGCGGGCTGTGCAGGTGGCAGTAGCCGCTGCGACGCTGCCCCTTGACGCGCCGCATCAGCGTAAGTAGTCGTGTGGAATGGCGAGCACCTTTTGCGTGCTTCTCTGAACGATATGTTTTCACGGACTTTCAGTGTTATAATTTCCTTCTCTTTTTTCCAACTTGGACAAGACCGGGAGTACGCTGGATGCTCACCATCGCAATTAACGCAGTGAGGTGTGGCCTCGCAATTGTCTGAGGAATGACCTTGTACTCCACACTTAGCACAGGTGAGTCGGCCACGGCAGCTCTGCGAGCCATGGCCGAATCTTTGACATTGGTAGCATCGCCTAGGATTTGGTATGTATGGTCTTATGGCTATCTTTGTGTAGCCTGTTTCAACGGTTTGTGGCAATTCGCTCAATTCAAATGTAAGTATCAGATGTTTCGTGGGGATTTCTTTGTTGTCCCGTCTCATAACAATGCGCTGCACATTCGTGACGTTTTGCTCCTTCCATCCTTCCAACAGTTCAGTTTCAGATAGGTCAATGAGGTCTGCTTCTGATACTACCCCCCGTACTGTGTTCATGGAACGATGCGGTGAAACAGTAACTGGGACATCACCAAAAGTAACAAGCTTGCCGAGTCTGTTGTATTGGTCTTTATCACGTAGCTCAAGCAGAAGGTCTCCGCTTGGCATTTTGGTGACCTTGTAGCCAGGACCTAGTGTGTTGGTTAAGCTTTTCGCAACTACAAATGGGGATATTGTTCTTGCCAGTTTTTCTGTTCTTTCGCTATGCACTACTTGAAAGCGTGGGAATATGTCTTTTGGTCGGGTGAACAAGTTCAAGAACTCATCGGTGCGTCCCCTCTTCTGAGGGAGACGATCGAGAAGTCGTGGAAAAGCGGGTGTTCCCATAGGAGTATTTTGTACTTCGGCAGCAATGGCAGCCTCCCACCACGGAGTCCAACAAGGGGACGCTGCAGCACTTAACGTGTAAGGCTACAGGCGCCAGCCGTACATTGCCGCTATAACCTTATATATAAACCCAAGATAGGGCACCTACACAAGGTTAACTCGAGCCGCCTATGAAAACGTAGAAGTAACAGAAGAGAAGAGGAGACAGGACAGTAAAGAAAAGAGATAGGAAAGAAAAAAGGGCAGAGAGGGGGATAGGAAAAGGCGACCAGCCGGTTTCCCCCGGGTGGGTCAGTCCGGGGGTGCCGTCTACGTGAAGCGGAGGCCAAAGAGGTGTGTTGCCTCCGCCGAGGGGCCATGAAGGTCCAAACGCCCGGCTTCGGCTCAATCCCAGGATCCCCTTTTCCCCGGACACGGCTAAGCCACGCACTGTTAAGCGTGGGAGGGTCCGACCCCCATGTGCTCGGGTCCGTGGTGTCGCAACCCACCAAACGCCTGCTTACGCAGGCGCCCCTGCGGGCTAGATTCAAACGCAGGCTGCTTCTCCATACTTCCTGACAAAACGACGGACATCGCTGGAATCGAACAGCCTACTGTTTCTGCAAGGTACCTAAACAAGTATGCCAACGACATCAAGGGAGTGTTTTAGGTTTTAGCACCGGAATAGATGCCCATCTCTCACTGCGACAGCAGGTTCTATGTAAACGTGTAAAGACTGCTGCAGCTTATAGTCACCCTTCCAGTGACCACTGCCAGCGCAGAGAGGATATTTTTTTAACAAGAGTTTACTAAAAAACTACTTGCGCTCTACAATGTCTGTGGAACGCATGGTTAGGCTGGCGCTTCTATACACCCACAGAGACGTCGGCATCAGCGTGTCCGAAGTCATTGACCGCTTCGCTCAACTTTCCCGCCGAGAGAAGTTTGTCGTTTAGATAGCGAAGCAGCAAAAATAATGCAAGTAAAAAGCACTGTTCCTTCAGGTCCATAAGTTCTTAATTATGAAAACGTATGACCGTTCATTAGCTTTTAAAACCGCAGAAAATTTCGCCATTTATTCTAGCAGTTAGCATAATTATCACAATTATCACGCGAATACAAAAATTACGAGGATACCAATAACCAATTTTGACCGACCTCGCTCATTGAAAGCCCGGCCCACGTGGCGTTTGAATAAATAAAAAAAAATAAAAGCTACCTGCTTTTATTTCTTTTTTGAAACGAAGGAATAGCCTCCTTTAATTTTGGGTGCAGAATAATTGTTGGCGTTGTGCAGGCAGTTAAATTACACATTTTCGTACTGCTTTATGCATTATTCCTCTATTATTCTACCAACATGGCACTGTCGCGACCGCTGCATGGCCCAAGTACATATCACGATTTCTGCGATCATAGTTATGTTCTTGCCTAGATCATCTGTCTTTCTGTGCGCAAAGTTTACTATCTGTGACTGAGCAACATGTTTATTTGTCTTGTTTGACGCATTATATACACTGACGTTTGCTTAAATACGTAGATTTATTGGAGACTCATACGTATTCTTAAATATCTTATTGCGAGGTTTTGTGTATACAAGCAGTGAACTTTGTTTCCAGCGACTCTTTTTTTGCCCTTTAGCGAGTCGTATCTTCGCATTTGTATATTCCATTCTATCTTCGCATTTCTAATATATATTTTGCAGAACTCCCACTTTTTATTTGTACTCACTGCTGCGAGTGTTGTCTCGGTGTAATTACAATACACGACGAATTACAGCTGCCCTTGCGCAATCAATTGCAACGAGGGATAGCATCGTTGAGGTTTCTTCCTGGCCGTTGCATATGTAGAAAAATGTAAACAAGGTTCTTGAATGACAAAGATTCGTCAAAATATTTGTCCTCAACTTATTCATTTCATAGCCTTTACGTTTTTCATATAAGCTGCATGCACTGCTTTGCTGGTTTCGAACTGATATTGACCCTTTTCGCGGCGATCCCGTGGGCGCTGCCATATTGATCACGTGGTGACGCGTCCATTGCTTGCCTCAACTGCCTCCGTTGCCTCCTTGTTTACAACGGAAGTGTATGACGCCGGCGCGGCTTAGAAAACCTGTTTTCCCAGATATCGTAGACGGTGACTAGGTGGACGACACCAAGCTTTGAGCACCTGCAGCTTCAGAGAATATGGAAAAGCGCTTTCGGAGCTGATTAAGCTATGTCCATGATGATGATGATGATGTATAGTGTTTACTGGCGCAAGGGCCAAGTATGGCCAAAGAGCGCCAAGAGATGGTAAAGAGTGATCGATGGGTGATGAGCGCTGAGTAGATGTATCTCGGCTGTATAGGGGCCTAAAACTGGTCGCTGTATAGACGCGTAAAACAGGTACTTGGGATAAAACTATGACAATGACTATTGTGAGGTGCGCTATGTGTATAAATGACTTAAATTTAAAACACTCAGTTATTGATAATTTCCAAGCCGCACTACTGCCTCACCAGGACCCTTGTGCGCAAGGGCCTGGAGGCGTGTGCTATACATACTAATGCCGCAACATAGGCCTCTATTCCGAGGCCGTGCTACGGATCAAATGGGTGTATAACATTCAGTATACGAATATCATTAAAAAGCCTAGCAATGATTTTGTGTCAAAGAGCGGGTCATTGTCAAGGAATAATGCCGGGTGTAATGGAATATGTTGTTTGTATGCTAAAGGAAAGAACTTTTTTCTTTGCTCTTCTACCTCCCGGCATTCAAGCAAGACGTGGAGCACAGTTAGAGTCTCTCCACATTTCCCACAAGCAGGGGGATCACTGTTTGTTAGAAGATAGGAATGTGTGCCATACGTGTGGCCTATTCGGAGTCGACAGAGAGTGACCTCTGTTCGTCGTGTTTTTGTTGTAGGTGGCCAGCTACCTAAATAAGGTTTTATTAGATGAAGCTTGTTTGACTGTTTTGCGTCCCACAAACGTTGCCAATAGCACCTCAGTTTTTTCCGCAAAAATGGTTTCAAATCTATGGCAGGGATAGCGATGGAATGCTACTAGCACTTGTTTCTGTGGATGTGGCCATTTTGTCGGCAAGCATATTGCCTTCAATGCCTCTATGTCCAGGAACCCAGCATATTGTGATATGTTGGGAAGAGTAAGCTTTGCATAGAGCCGAGTAAAGTTCTGCAATTACAGGATTTTTATGTTTCCGTAGCGACGATAGGGCTTTAACGACGCTTAAAGAGTCAGTATAAATAACTGCGTTGCGAATCTGTGTATTATCGATGTACTTTACAGCCAAGAGGAGCGCATAAGCCTCAGCTGTAAAAATACTTGTTTCTGGGTGTAAAGCGACGGATTCCGCGAACGATGGGCCCACCGCTGCACAACAGACACCGGCATGCGACTTTGAGACGTCCGTGTAGAATTCTGGGCAAGAGTATTTGGCCTGGATTTCTAAAAAGTGCATTCGGATGTGTGTGTCGGCGGCATGTTTTGTGACTTCTACAAAAGACAAGTCACAATCTATCTGCTGCCACTGCCACGGCGGTAATAGCTTTGTTGGAGCCATTAAGGTATGTTCAAGGAGTGGAACACTCATTTCATTACTGAGGTTCCTCACGCGCAGAGAAAACGGCCGTTTCACTGCAGGTCGGTTGTGGAACAGGGTGGCACTAGTCATATCATTTATTGTTGAATAAGTTGGATGTTCATTGTTCGCGTGTATTTTCAGAAAATACATGAAACTAGTGTACGACCTTTGAAGATGCAGTGACCATTCATTAGACTCTACGTAGAGGCTCTCTACAGGACTTGTCCTGAAGGCACCGGTCGCCAAGCGGATGCCTAGATGATGAACAGGGTCAAGCATCTTCAAGGCGCTTGGACTGGCAGATTGATACGCTATGGCCCCATAGTCTAAGCGTGTACGTATAAGACTTTTGTACACATTCATCAGGCACTTCCTGTCACTGCCCCATGTTGTATGCGACAAAATTTTAAGCAGGTTCATTGTTTTTAGGCATTTCTCTTTGAGGCACTTTATGTGTGGAATGAAGGTTAGTTTCGAGTCTAATATGACGCCTAAAAATTTATGTTGTGTGGAAACTGGTATGTGTTGCCTGTGTAGTTCTACATCGGGCTCTGCGTATAGGCCTCTTTTTTGTGTGAAAAGGACACAGGAGCTTTTAAGAGGATTGAGTTTAAAGCCATTTTCTTCTGTCCATTTACACACTTTGTTTAAGCCAAGCTGGACATGCCGCTCACAAATTGCAAGGTTACATGACTTGAAACCTAACTGCACGTCGTCTACGTATACCGAGTAAAACATACCCTGCGGTATAGATAAGCGCAAGGAATTCATTTTGACGATAAAAAGCGTACAGCTTAGTACCCCACCTCGTGGCACCCCAGTTTCTTGTGTAAATGGCCTGGATAAAGCATTGCCAACTCTAACACGAAAAGTACGGTGGGATAAGTAACTTTCAATTACATTAAGCATACTGCCTCGAACACCCATTTCCGATAGGTCTCGCAAAATCCCATATCGCCAAGCTGTGTCATATGCCTTTTCCAAGTCTAGGAAAACAGAAAGAAAGAACTGCTTATGGACAAAGGCGTCTCGAATGTTTGCCTCAATGCGCACGAGATGGTCAGCAGTCGACCGACCCTCTCTGAAGCCACATTGATAAGGGTCAAGAATTTTCTTCGATTCAAGGAAATGTAAAATACGACGGTTTATCATTTTCTCGAAGAGTTTGCATAAGCAACTTGTGAGGGCTATTGGACGGTAACTTGAAGCGTTGGATGGGTCTTTACCCTGTTTCAAGACCGGGACTACGATGGATTCTTTCCATGAGGATGGGAGATATCCGGCAGCCCAAATAGAGTTGAAAAGTGCTAGTAGTGTCATCTGTGTGTCGGTGTGTAGGTTTTTAATCATGTCATACATGATTCTGTCAAATCCCGGTGCGGAGCTCATACATGTGCTCAAGGCAGCTCTAAGCTCGGCAATATTAAATGGACAGTTGTACGGAAGATTTGGTGTGCATTTACGGTCTATTGGCTTACGTTCTGCTACTTTCTTGTATTTAAGAAATGATTCTGAGTAGTTTACGGAGCTTGACACACGCTCGAAATGCATGCCAAGGGCATCGGCCTGGTTTTCCAAGGTATGCCCTTGGTCATTGACCAAAGGTAATTGGTTGATCTGCTGCCCTTTTAGCCTTCTCAGCCCATTCCATACTTTAGCCTCCTGGGTATAAGAATTGATGCCTGAGAGAAACCTCTCCCAGCTTGCTCTCCTAGCCTGCCGTCTCGTGCGCCTTCCTTGTGACTTTATATGTTTAAATGCAATGAGATTTTCCGCCGTTGGATGTCGGCGCAGTCTACCCCATGCCTTATTTTGTCTCTTTCGTGCATCTCTACAGTCTTCATTCCACCAAGGAACATGTCTCTTACATGATTGGCCGTTTGTTTGTGGAATAAACTTTTCCGCTGCACCGATAATAAAAGCAGTAAAATATGCTACGGCATCATCTATGCTAAAATCGCGTATAAAATCTTGTGATAAATAAGTAGATTCTTTAAAATGCTTCCAATCAGCCGAGTTAAGTTTCCAGCGAGGGACATGTGGTGGAATGACTTGTGTTAGTACTCGTAGGTTTAGAGTAACTGGGAAGTGGTCACTCCCAAACGGATTTTGTATTACATTCCATTCTAAGTAAGGGAGAAGTGTGGAGGATCCGAGCGCTAAATCTATCGATGAATATGAATTATGCGCAATATTATAGTAAGTAGGTGCTTATTAAATAGGCATACACCAGAAGTCACAAGAAAGCTTTCGATAAGTCGACCCCTCAAATCAGTCCGGGAGTCTCCCCATAGACTGTTATGAGCATTAAAGTCTCCGACGATAAGAAAGGGTTCAGGAAGTTGTTTAATAAGGCCATAGAATTCTGTTTTGATCAGGCGATAATTCGGAGGTATGTAGATGGAGCAGACGGCAACCAATTTGTTAAAAAGAATTGCTCGTACTGCAACTGCCTCGAGGGACGTCAGAAGGGGCAAGTGTTGGCAAGCAACAGTCTTGTCGACAACTATAGCTACACCGCCGGATGAGGTGTTAGCCTCGTCACGGTCTTTGCGAAAAATAGCATATGACCGGAGAAAATTTGTCTGTGTAGCTTTTAAATGCGTTTCCTGTGCACACAGTACCTTTGGGTTAAGTTTGTGTAAGAGTTCTGTTATGTCATCAAGATTGTGGAGAAAACCTCTCACATTCCACTGTATAATTTGTGTATCCATTTTGACAGAGTTGAGTACTGTGTGTTCTGGAAAGGAAAGATTAGCTCACAGGACCCTTTCCGGGCGCCGTGATGCGCGTTTTGCTTTTGGAGCGGTCACGAGAATCGCGGCGCTCCTGAGGCGCTGGCTGCGCCATCTGGATCGGAGTTGTGTCCATTGACTCCTGGGAGCCGCTGGACTTCCGCTCACTCGAGCGGGGTGTTTTCAGATTAGGCCTTGCCTCGAAAAGCAGGGCCTTGGAGGCCACCAACCCAGAGGTCGATGGTCCCTCTTTTAGAGACGGCGAAGCAGCGCTGGCTGCTGTCGCCAAGGGGGCTGGTGGCACAGCCGCGACCACACTCTTTGCGGGCTGGGCCGATACTGGAGTCTGCTGCGGCGCTGCCCCCATACGCGCCGCATCAGCATACCCTGCACTATGAAGAAAGGAAACGCGCTTGCGCGCTTCTCGGAAGGAAATGTTCTCCTTTACTTTGATAATCACTATCTCTTTTTCCTTTTTCCATGTCGGACAAGAGCGGGAATATGCGGCATGTTCGCCGTCACAGTTCACGCAATGGAGTGCAAGGTTACAGTTATCTGAGGGATGATCTTGTTCACCACACTTGGCACAGGTTTGTCGGCCTCGGCAGCTTTGCGAACCGTGACCATACCTTTGACATTTGAAGCATCTGCGTGGGTTAGGGATGTACGCCCTTACTCGTATCTTTACATATCCAGCCTCGATTATCTCGGGCGGTTCACTTGTACCAAAAGTAAGTATCAGATGTTTAGTTGGAATTTCTTTGTTCTCCCGTTTAATTTTTATTCTATGTACTTGGATGACGTTCTGGTCCTTCAAGCCCTCTAGAAGTTCTTCTTCACTCAAGTTCATGAGGTCATCGTCTGAGATCACTCCCTTGCACGTATTCAGTGATCGATGTGGTGTCACCGTGATTTGAGCATCACCAAATGCAACCAGGTTTGAAATCTTTCTACGCTGCAGCTTATCACGTACCTCAAGCAGGAGGTCGCCGCTAGGCATTTTTGTCACTTTATAGCCACTACCCAGTGCGTCCGTGAGGCATTTGGCAACGATGAATGGTGAGATGGTTCTAACAGTCTTTCCAGGGTTCTCAGTATGTATGACATGGTATCGCGGGAAGTTTTCTTTTCGTTTGAGAAAAGGATTGAAACTTTCTTCGGTGCGTCCTCTTTTGTATAGAGGACGATCAGGTAGCTTGGGGAAAGATGAGGCCATAAGATCTTAATTAATTTCGGCAGCGATGCCGGCCGCCCACCACCGAGCCCAACAAGGGGAGGTTACAGGAGTCCCTGCAAGGGAAGTCCTGCGAACGCCAGCTGTACAGCGTTGCTATAACCAAATACGACATGACCAAGACAGGTTAGCCACACAAGGTTAACCCTTGCCGCCTAGAGAATCGGAAGTTAAAAGAAGTGAATAGAAGACAGGAGAGATGTAAAAGTGAGAGAGAAAGACAAAAGACTGAAGAGGGGGACAGGAAAAGGCGACTGCCGATTTCCTCCAGGTGGGTCAGTCTGGAGGTGCCGTCTATGGGAAGCAGAGGCCGAAGAGGTGTGTTGCCTCCGCTGGGGGGCCTTAAAGGTCCGAACACCCAGCATCGGCTCAACCCCCAGGATCCCCTTTCCCCAGACACGGCTAAGCCGCGCACGGCTACACGCGGGAGGGTCCAACCCTCATGTGCTCGGGTCCGTGGTGTCGCAACACACTAAGCTATGTCCAAATGGCGCAAGCAGTGTATATGGTGCTTCTTCTAAAAGCGGGTATGAATATGCATTCCAAGCTTTTCGATTATGAATTCAGTCAGGATGAGTGTGTTTTGCTTTTTGGGGGGCTCAGGCCGCGCTGCAACCTGAGCTCCCCCCCGAACAAAATTTCTGGCTACGCCACTGCACGTCAGTCAGAGATACCAGTGCATTATCTCCTAACAGCAACATCGGGTGAAGTGGAGTGTTTGACTTATACAATACTCGGAAGTATTTTTTCCACCATGGACAGAAGTTGGGTAAAATTGCTCAAGAATCCGCGACAAGATTTGAAAAGCAATGCCATTTGATGCCAATTGTAGTTTCAATAAATTGCCCATGTTGCTCTCAAATTCAAAACATGAAATTGCCCAAAGTGGTCCATGCAGCCGTACACACTTTGGGGACGCACAAATGACATCAAATGTGTACAGTTTGCTGCACTTGCCATAGTTGCAATGAGTCATGACAACAAACTTTGTTATTTTGTTGTTTTGCGCCCCTAGCGGGCTCCATGCAAACATAAGCTACGGACGAGAGAGAAGGAAAGCGTGCGTCGGGAACGAGAGAGAAAGAGAGCGCGCGTTGGGAACGAACGCCCTTGTGCACCGCAGCACCCCTAGCGGTCTCGATGCAAACCAGAGCTACGGACAACGGACGACGAGGGAGGCACAAGGCTCGGCCCTAAGGTGCTTCGCCCCTAAAAGTGACCTTTAGCTACGACTTCTAGCCGCTGTTACAACCCGGAGCAATACAAGTCGGCATATTGCATGCTCAACACAAGGCAGGCTTCACACCTCCGCTGAGCAGTACGAGCTCCGGATACTCAAACCTGCCAACGAACTATTGCACGACGCAACAAAAGTGCAGCAACACGGGACGCAGCCGCAGCGAAAAAATGCGCCAACCGGAAGTGTTGCCGGTAGCCCTACTCGATCGCAGCGCCGTTAGTTCTCACGACGGCGACGGGGCCCACGTTTTCAGCGGAGCTCTGAGAATGAGTCGTTTCTAGTAACGTTGCTTCAAGCTAGCCACATAGGAACACGTGCTCCTCATTACTGTATTATTTCTGCTACTGCGTCCATGTAATTTATAAGTGAGAAGATGCATCTATAAAGTGCTTTTACAGTACCTGGTATTCAAGATTCATTCAAGCGACTGTGGTATTATGTGATGTACGCACGTAGTTCAGGCATGCTGCCACAGCAACACATCTGTAAGAGGACAATGTTGTATATGCCGTTAATGAGGTCTTTCGGCCAGTGTTGCCAAATGTCGGAGAGCAAAAGTAGCCCAATGGCGACATGAAAATAGCCGAGGAAGCCGCCAAGGGCCAACAACCCTTGGCCGAAGCCTTGGCGGGATCCAGGCCCACCCCACCAAATCGCAGGGCACTCAATAAAGTTATTTGAATGAATGAATGATGAAGGAACTAAAAGTAGCTAAATTGTTCCAAGCGCTTTTTTAACACATCCTCGGTATTTAACGCATTCATTGGTTGCTGTATTATCTTAAAAGAACAAACACAGCTCTCAAGTAATGTTCTCTTGCAGGCAACTACGCAGAACATGTATGAACGAATAATAAATGTGCTCCCGTTTTGATTCTAACAATTTAGTGCAGGCGTAGTTTTCGCATAGTGTCAAATCTTGCGCGCTCACGAAAATGACCTGAGAATGCGCCACGGCTCCGTACAGATGTAAAAAATGAACTACATATACCTTATTTGTGTACCTAAAGGCCTATGAAATCGAAACTGAAACTCTTAGGAAAATGTACAACTGTGAAAAATTAAAAGAAACAAGAAATTGCCTCATCGACATTGAGGAATTCTTTCACAAACTATAGGGTTTTTGATGCCTATTCTGTAGCCCTACACCAAGCATTTCTATATTGTGTTTTGTTGCCATGTCTGGTTGCGAACTTGAGAACAGCAAAACAATGATACCGGATGACTACAATATATACAGCTATAGGCCCCGTACAGTCAACAGGCGGCGCTGCTGCGCAGCAGCGGTGGCGCGATGCTCAGCGTCGCATGTGGCGGGCGGCGCGAAAATGGGAAGGGGGGAAGACAGCGAGATTTCGAAACTACGTATACACGCCTCCGAAAGCCGCACGTATATCCGCGATCCGCCTTCTTTTTTTGTGCGTGTGTGTACGTGAAAGTACAAGCGTGGCCCTCTGTGGTCACAAATAGTTTTTGCGGGGTTCAGGCCTATTAAAGGAATAGACGATTACTTTCACGGTGTAGCGTTAACCAGCGGAGACAAGCTCTACGCTGCTTCGCATGTTGCTTGTGTGAAAGAAGTGGACGGCGTAGACGTTCACGCGAAGTGCCGTTCGCAACAGGGAAAGCAAGTATACGACGTCATCCTTCACGTGAGTAAAGCTTACTGTTATACTAAAATTGAAGCCACTAAACTCGCAACTTGAAAACGTTGTAGTTGACCGATTTTTAATCGACGCCTCACTGTTGGCAATGCATGCCTGATTTCGCTCCTGCGCGTTGTACGCCGCGGCCTACCATTTGATGCCCCTGTCACACTGTTACTTTAGGTTGTCATACAGCTCGATCTGGACCGCGTGCAGCTACACACTCACTCGTACGCTGTCGTCAGAAGAGTCATGTCGAGTGAGCTAAACGATTCGGATTGTTGGATCGTGTGCCAGTGACCATGCTATCCTCGTTGACTCGTAAGGGACCCAGTCGGAGCCACCTGCTGCGCTGATAAACGAGATGTATTAACTAGGCGATCTTAATTTACGTGACGCGAATGTTGGTTTTTCATCATGTACAATGATCGAGGCTCATTAGGCCCCTTTCACAAGATACGATTTCGCTTGCGAATTCCTTTCCTTGCATACGCGCTTTGCTTTTACAATGATACATCGCCAATGTATATCACAAGAAAAATCGCACCATGTGAAACCACGCCTCTCAAGCGCCAGCGGCCGAAACGAGGATCGTCGAATTAGTGCTCGCCAGAACAAAATAGGCTTTCTTGGCATAAAATATTGCTCATCGCACATGCCAGTGCTATGCTGATCATACCGAATGCTAAGACAACTGCAATCAGTCGTCAAATCAGCAAAAGTCGTGACAAATTTCTTTTAAATGTTCAGCAGCTGGCCATGGCCGCTGGCGTCGCACAACGAGCTGTGAATAGAGCACTGCACGGGCCCGGGCCGGGCCGGGCCGTCCGAAGCGTTTGTCGGCGGGCTCGGGCCGGGCCCGGGCTTAAAGCCGCGTTAAAGCCCGGGCCGGGCTCGGGCTTGAGGCCGCGGGCCCGGGCCGGGCTCGGGCTTGAAGCCGCGGGCCCGGGCCGGGCTCGGGCTTGGAGCCACGGGCCCAGGCCAGACTCGGGCCCGCTCATTGAAGGGCCTAATTAGGCCTTCGAACACACGCGACCGTTATGCATTGCATGTTTCAATGTATTCTGTGCCAAGCTGAAGTGACACGTGCAAGATGACTGTCATCATCATCATCAGCCTATATTTATGTCCACTGCAGAACGAAGGCCTCTCCCTGCGATCTCCAATTAACCCTGTCTTGCGCTAGCTGATTCCAATTTGCGCCTGCGAATTTCTTAACTTCATCACCCCACCTAGTTTTCTGCCGTCCTGGACTGCGCTTCCCTTCTCTTGGTATCCATTCTGTAGCTCTAATGGTCCATCGGTTATCCATCCTACGCATTACATGACCTGCCCAGCTCCATTTTTTCCTCTTAATGTTAACTATTGAATATCGGTTATCCCCGTTTGTTCTCAGATCCACACCGCTCTCTTGACTGTATATCTTATCAGATGACTATATCTTATCAAAGAAAATAGTAAAACAGATGAAGTTCTCATTTTTAACAGCGGAGGTGTTTCAGCCGGGTCTAATGTGTCCGCTGAATACAAAAATGTGGGCCGATCCTGGCAGCAGTGCAGAAAGGGTCCAAGCGCAATAGCACATACACCTGTGAACTAGCGAAACTGAGCCTGGTTAAGTCTAGCTAAGAATGGTGGGGACTAATTGCATATCGATAGAAAATTGATAGCCAATCAATAGCTAGTCGATAATCGATCAATAATCAATAAATTCCCGAAAATGCTGGGGATGACTTTAGCCTAGCCCAAATACGTGGCCCATACCTTACGATAGCCAATCGACAGCCAATCAATAGCTAATCGATAATTGATCAATAATCAATATATTCGGATAAGTTGGTAGTGCTTAACCTATCCCAAATACGTGGCCAATATCTTGCAATAGATAATAGATAGCCAATCAATAGCTAATCGATAATCAATCAATAATAAATCAATTCCGGGAAATGCTGGGGATGACTTGGTAGTGCTTAGCCTAGCCCAGAAGCCAGGACTAGCTAGGTGCCCATCATCTCCGCTGTCTCTTTAGCATTGCGCCGCCAGTGCAAGCTACGCTAATTTTTTTTCTTTTCCGCAAAAACGAACATTGTTTCCGCGTAAGGAAAAATAAATTATACAAAGAACCACTCCTGAAACCATTTCCATGTTACCGCTTTTGCGATCGCACTATTACCAGTTTTAATACTATGGCATTATTTTAGCGCTAAGGCCAGTTACTTTGGTGCTTCAATGCATAAAACAGCGTTTTCCTCAAAAGGTTAATTGGAACGCCCATGCATTTCGTCGGACACTTTGAAAGTTAGTATATCGAAACTGGTTCAGTCCTGAGAATTCGTTCGAAGTGGATACGCCTTGCGAACTCAGCGGCTATAATTCGTAGATTGAAAGATATGCCGTAACATAATTAATTAAAAAGTTAATTCGCGTAATTATGTTAAATATTCAATTAGGCCATCAATGTCAGAATTAGCTTGGAACTACATAAAACAATTAGCATCCTTAGTGCGTCGTCGCATTAATGCGAACACAAGAAATCCTGAGATATGGTCCATTCCATACTTCAGAACACTCTATAAGCTTCAGTCGTTAATGCATTACCTACCATTCACTTTGAACAGATACAAAAATGGCGGTAATTTCAGTAAGAAAGAACTCAGCTGACACTTTGGTCGCTTGTAGTGTATCTGATGTGATTATTATTCTGCCTTTGTGTATGGTTCTGAGTATATAATGTAAATCCTGTTTCGTTTTCTTAGCAAATGTTGATCTTGTAAAATTCAGTCTCATGCTATGTTGTATAGGTGGTGTTGCGTTGTTTTGTATAGCTAGTATTGTTATTGTAGTGTTGTTTAAAATGCATTCTGTTAAAAGTTTTTCCAATTCTGTTAATCGCCGTGATGCAAATATTCTTTGTCTTTCCGTTCATAGCTATTTCGTCTATGAGGAATTCCAGCGATAGCTGGAAATATATGTGAATTATTGTGCATGTGTGCACACTGTTTGCTCTACTATTGCCTTGCCTGGTCTTTTGGGTCACGTCAAGCTACATCATCATCATCATCAGCCTATTCATGTCCACTGCAGGACGAAGGCCTCTCCATGTGATCTCCACTTACCCCTGTCTTCCGCTAGCTGTTTTCAACTTGCGCCTGCAAATTTCCTAACTTCATCATCCCATCTGGTTTTCTGCCGACCTCGACTGCGCTTTCCTTCTCTAGGTATCCATTCTGTAACCCTAAAGGTTCACCGGTTATCCATCCTACGCATTACATGGCGTGCCCAGCTACATATGTCAAGCTACATATGTAGCTTTTAGTCCAAAATGACCGTCCAGCATGTAAACTGGACAATAAATTGATTTGATTGGATTGATTTCGTCGGACACTTTGAAAATTATTATCTCGAAACTGGTTTAGTCCTGAGAATTCGTTCCAGGTGGATATGCCTTGCGAACTCGGCGGCTATAATTCGTAGATTGAAAGATGTGCCATAAAATAATTATTTAAAACGTTAATCAGCATAATAATGTTAATTCTTCAATTAGGCGTTTTGATTTCTCGTGGAAATAATGGTCACCTCATCGAGTAGTTTAGATCAAGGATTATAATTGAGCTATCTGCCACAGGCAATCTTTAAAAATTTGGTTCAGCTAAAATGAAACGCCCTGTATATTTGCATGCTAAATGACATCATAGAACTATATCGTACAAATCAAGGTAAGTGCATGCGCACCACCAGAAAAATAGTAGCACAGGCAATGGGCCGGATTACTGATGTTCCCGTGGGAGAAACAAAGATTTCGGCCTTTTATTGCTTATATACTGCACCTTATTAAGCCTCTAGAAGGTGAGGCTGACAGATACGGCACAATCTGTAAGTAAAAAAAAAGAATTTTTTTCTTACAGGCCAGGCCTGGTCATGCACACGCGGGCCCTAGCTAAGATTAGTAATGAACGCCCGGGCCCGGGCCGGGCCCGGGTCGGGCCCGGGCTGGTCTCGGTCATGTACGCCCGGGCCCGGGCCGGGCTCGGGCTTTGTACTACGGGCCCGGGCTGGGCTCGGGCCTTGTAAAGCGGGCCCGGGCCGGGCTCGGGCCGAAAAATCAGGCCAGTGCAGTGCTCTAGCTGTGAAACGCGCATGTGTAGCATGCTTTACAGAACAAAACCTTCTCAGAAATATCAAAGAAGCTGACTTACTTTACTCTCCTCACAGCTGCGATCCATTTCTTTCGCCGTTCGATCTCATAAGACTTGCCAGGAAACCTGCACAACTTTATCCCGGGCTGGCCTTCGTGGTTGTGACAGCCCTTTACGCAGCAGTATCGCCGGTTCCACTTGCGTTTTTTTTTCAGCTCCGACGCTTGCCGATGAAGCGCATGCCATTGCACCGTCGCAAGACGTATAAAAAAACAATAAGGAGGCTGGTGAAGAAAGCAAGACGGCTTCAACCGTGGCCGAGACGAAATGTAGCGCGCGGAAAGAATACTCATCGAGCCGGCCGAGCTGCGGCGCCCACTTCCAAACGCTGTTGCGTCGCTGCGCCAGATGGCGCCAGAGCAGCCGCAAACTCGGCTGTACGGAGCCTATGTCTAGTGAGCTAGTATCCATCTAGCTCACTGTAATACGGACTGTTTATTGTGCTGTAATACAGCACACTAAACAGAAAACTTACAATATGCACTATTATAATTTTAAACAAACATAGGACCCTGCAGAGGCGTCTGCGCAAGCAGGCGTTTGGTGGGTTGCGACACCACGGACCCGAGCACACGGGGGTTGGACCCTCCCACGCGTAGCTATGCGTGGGAGGGTCCCACGCATAGGGGTCCCACGCATTTCCTTTCCAGAGGCACGCAGGCGTTTTTCTGCCCACAATCAGTCTAGTCCTTCCTACACCGATATGGCGCGCTGGGGGGCAGCGTCACATCCTGCGGCGGTAGCCCGAGTCACAGAGAGTGTGACGGCGGTTACGCCATCAGCCCCCCTGGCAGGGGCAGCCAGCACTGTTCCGCCACCTACCACGCAGGGCCAGCAGACCTCAAGGCCTGCCGGTCCCAGGGCCACTGTTCGTGCAGACCGGCCCCAAAACCCCCGAGTGTACCCGCTCCACGGGCATCATCCAGCGCCTCTGACGAGGCGATGGATGCAAGCGGCACTACTCCGGCGTCCCAGACGCCCAAGGAACGGCGTAGCTCCATGGAGCGCGCCGGGAGAAAAGAAAAATCCCGTATCACGGGGCCTGAAAAGTTCTCGTGAGATAATTTATCTCCCTTGACACACAGCACAAAACATTTCCAATATGGCTATGCAGTAATTACATTGGAATGTGAGAGGTTTATTACACAATCTTGATGACATTAAGGAACTCTTATATAAGCTAAATCCAAAGGTGCTGTGTGTTCAGGAGACGCACCTCAAACCTTCACACACTAACCTTCTCCGACAATATGCCATTTACCGCAGAGACCGCAATGATGCCCTCACCTCATCTGGTGGTGTGGCTATAATACTAGATAAGGGTGTCGCCTGCCAGCATTTACAGTTGCAAACGCCCCTTGAGGCAGTTGCAATCAGAGCCGTGCTGTTTAATACGTTAGTCACAATTAGTTCTCTATATATCCCTCCCATCTATCCACTTTCCAAAACAGAATTCCAAAGCTTTGTCACAGAACTTCCCGAACCTTACATCATAGTAGGCGATTTAAATGCACCTAACACCCTCTGGGGAGATTCTCGTTGTGATGCAAGAGGGCGCTTACTTGAAAATTTTCTTTTCTCTACAGATGCGTGCTTGTTAAATAAAAAAGAGCCAAAATTCTACAGTGTGGCACACAAAACATATTCATCTATAGATTTAAGTATCGCATCAAGTACACTTGTGTCATACCTAGAGTGGGACGTCATCAAAAATACATACGGGAGTGACCATTTCCCAATCATCCTAAAATTAACAAAAGGCGATGAGTGTGCTCCACATCCACCCCGTTGGAAAGTCGACGGTGCCGACTGGAAACGATGCAGAGAGCTGACATATATGACCTGGGATGACATCTGTACGTTTCCTATCGATGATGCAGTGTCATATTTGACGGCGTTTATAACTGATGCTGCGTCATTATGTATCCCTGAAACGAACGGCTCGCCCTCTAAACGACGGATTCCATGGTGGAATGAGGAGTGTAAGGAAGCTCGCAAAAATCGAAATAAGGCTTGGAGTCACCTGCGCGACTCTCCAACTACCGAGAACCTAATCAGCGTCAAGAAAGTAAAGTCGGAAGGTCGAAGAACGCGCCGCCGTGCTAAAAGGGAAAGCTGGCAGAGATTCATCTCCAGCATTAATTCATATACAGATGAAAGAAAAGCCTGGAACAGGGTAAATAAAATAAAAGGCCGCGAAACTCATCCTCTACCATTAGTAAATACACAAGGAGACACAGTTATTGACCAAGCCGATTCTCTAGGGGCACATTTTGAAAAGATTTCTAGTTCATCCCACTATTCAGATACATTTCTGAGATACCGGAAGCAAGCGGAGCGACTGCCTCTGGATTGTAAAGGAAATAGAAATGAACCCTAGAACCGCCCATTTAATATGGCGGAATTTCAGGCTGCGCTAAATGGCTGCAACAAGTCCGCTCCGGGAAGTGACAGAGTCCTGTACGAGATGATCAAACACCTAAACCCCGGAACCCACAAAACACTACTATCACTCTTTAATTCCGCGTTCTCTGCCGGCTACATTCCGTCCGCCTGGAAAGAAGCAATCGTCATTCCTATTCTCAAAGAAGGCAAGGACCCTTCCTCGGCCAGTAGCTATAGGCCTATAGCTCTGACAAGTTGTATATGCAAACTCTTTGAGCAAATGATTAACCGCCGCCTCATCCATTTTCTTGAAAACAACAAAATACTTCATCCCCTACAGTGTGGTTTCAGGGAAGGTAGATCCACAACAGATCACCTTGTCCGCTTCGAAACAAATATCCGTGACGCCTTTGTGCACAAGCAGTTTTTCTTATCGGCATTTTTAGATATGGAGAAAGCATATGATACCACTTGGCGTTTCGGAATACTTCGTGATCTCGCAGGAATGGGCGTCCGAGGAAACTTGCTGAACGTAATTCAAAGTTATCTCTCTAACCGGACATTCCATGTTCGGATTGGTAATGTCCTGTCTCGTCCATTTACTCAGGAGATTGGCGTACCACATGGTGGAGTGCTAAGCTGTACTCTATTTGTTGTAAAAATGAACTCGCTCCATAGTATCATACCACGGACAATGTTTTAATCTGTATATGTGGATGACATCCAAATAGGTTACAAATCGTGCAATCTTAGTATCTGTGAGCGACCAGTACAGCTTCGTTTGAATAAATTGTCTAAGTGGGCGGACAAAAATGGTTTTAAACCAAACCCCCAAAAAGCACGTGCATCCTCTTCTCGAAGAAGAGAGGTCTAATACCGGATCCCGTTATTGAGCTCAATGGAGAACGGCTATCCGTTAGCCATGAACATAAATTTTTAGGCCTCAATTTAGACTCAAAATGAACTTTTGTCCCACACTTGAAATATCTGAAAGCGAAGTGCCTGAAGACAATGAATCTGCTCAAGCTCTTGTCCCGCACATCTTGGGGAAGTGACAAAAGGTGGCTCTTGAACTTGTACAAAAGTCTCATACGGTCACGACTTGACTACGGAGCCATTGTCTATAAGTCTGCTACGCCTAGTGCTCTGAAGATGCTGGATTCCGTCCTCAACTTGGGTATCCGTCTTGCTACAGGTGCATTCAGGACTAGTCCTGTGGAAAGCCTGTACGTTGAATCCAACGAATGGTCTCTACATCACCAAAGGACCTATTTAAGTCTCTCATACGCTCTGAAGGTCAAATCAGATGTACATCATCCATGCCATTCACCTATTCGCGATTTGTCCACGACCAGGCTGTTCCGTAACCGCCCAACCACTAGGCCTCCTCTTTCTCTCCGGTTGGAAGCGCCGTCAGAAGAAACAGACGTACCCTTCTAGAGAATGTCCTAATGGCTCCAACTCGGCTTTCACCGCCTTGGGAGTGGCAGACTATCGAATGTGACATCTCTTTCGTAGAAATATCAAAACGAGCACCTGAGTCACATATACATTCACATTTCCTTGAGCTTCAGGAGAAGTACTCCTGTGCTGAATTTTATACAGACGCTTCGAAGTCTCCTGCTGGTGTTGCTTACGCAGCTCTAGGACCATCGTTTTCACTATCCGGTACACTTAATCCATATACCAGTATTTTTACGGCCGAAGCATACGCGATCCTTTCTGTAGTAAAACATATAACTCAAACGAATCTCACTAGGGCTATTGTATTCACGGACTTATTGAGCGTAGTCCGAGCCCTAATGAGCTTGCGAAAACATAAACACACTGTCTTTAACAAACTCTTTGCATTGCTATGCTCAGCTTATAGAGACGGTTTTCAGCAGCGGCGCACGGGCGCGGCCATGTTTGATCACGTGATTGCGCCGGCATGACTGGCCTTGGGTTGAAGGCCAGCGAAGCAGCCGTACTGCTGTAGTCATGGGCGACGGTGCGGCAAGCGGCGTTGTTTTGGGTCCACCGATGGACAGCGGCTGGATCGACGACACAAAGTTCTGGCCCACGGTTCAACGATCATGTAAGTGAACCATTGTTTGTCATTTGAACATTGTTATGTGCTCGCGCCGGAGCGCTCTGGCGCTCGATCATCGTGCATGCGCGTCGCTCGTTCGCGCCGAGCGATGCGAGCTCATGGAGGCTTCTTGTGCGGCGTTCACGTCAATTCACTAGTTCTTTTTCTTTTTGTGGTTAGTGCGGTGTACTTAAGCTACATTCTGAGCTGTTTGAAGTGGTTGCCCAGCCTCTTGCGCTTTGCTTGACGGCCTCTAATGTGTATGCTTGAGCGCCGAGTGAAAAATCCGTGTCCGCTTGTGTGTTGACATCTCGCTAGCTCGTATTTTAGCTTCCCACATACGTTGAGGTAAGCGTTCGCCTCAATACTGGTGCACTGATCTCTGCAGAATTCACCAGTGTGGCGGGCACGCAATAGTTTCGCGTAGTTGACTTCGGAGCAGCAGATTGTGTTTGTTGGATGTACTAAGTGAATGCCCCCGAACAGGTGTTGTTTCATAGTAAAACCCCTGTTACACGGGCACGTTCGATCGCAATTGAGCCTCGATCTGAATCCAGTCGGTCGTGATCCGCAAATCGTAATCGAAGTGTCCGATTTCGATCGGAGACCGGCGTAAGCAGCTTCTAGCTCAGTGTGACAGAAAACGAGGTACAACGAGAAAGAAAGAGATCCGAAAAATTAACCCTCTAAAAAGGCCGTTTTAACGACAGTGCAAAAAAAATGATTTTTTCTGTACGTACAATTTTTAAAATCTCTGTGTGGTGTGTCGACGCCATGTACGTAGTTCTGAGATTTGCAGACGATCAGAATCGGCGGACGTGGCACGTCGTTTACCTAAAATACCGAATGAAAAAGTAATTTTTCTGAAAATTGATTTGTACCTTTACTACCTATTAGGCACGTTTATTATTTGCTTAGGACTTAGTTACACTTAAAGCGTTAGAGCCCAAACAACACGATCCTGCTCCTTGGACTGTGTAGTAGCGATCATTTTCGATCGCGATCGAAAGTGGCCATGTGACAGGGGCATAACTTTGGCTGTAACTCAAGCGTTTTATAAATGAGAGCTCCCGTTTCAACTTTTCAAACTCTTCATAGGAGAGCAACAACAGTTTATTAATCAAATATGTATTAATTATTGAAACCCCCGAACTGTAATTTATAAATCCGAACGATCAGTTTAATATCAGACTGTATCTATCGTGTTATTTTAGTTCTTTCAAACATCTGCAGATGTCTTGAGGAGTAAATAAAAAATCAGCTTTCTTTCATTGCCATATTTTTTTCATTCCCGCAGTACGTACAAATGTTTCTCCCCTATTTCAGTTGTCTACGACTACATGGTCAAGGCAATCGACCAAGATGGGAAGCCTGCACAGAACTACAGGGGGTTTGCTGAGGGCATCAACCTTTTTGACAGTGGCAATGTTGGGAAAGCTTTGTGTTAATGCAAGGATGGCATCTGCAGCATAAAGCTGTGTTCCAAGCTGCAGTGTTGGGTAGGGATAGTCCTTGGTTGGACGCCAATCAACAAAGTGAATAGAACATACCTGAAAGAAAAGGGTCATTCATGTAATATTTACAATGGTTTGATTTTATTTCAACATAAGAATAAAGGAGTCCGCATAAATAAAAAGCACGCACATGGGTAACGCATGCAGTTCTTATTGCAAACTGCCACAAATGTGACCAAAAAAGCAATAGAAATGTGCTGCCAATGCCTTTTCCATAATCACACATAATGTCATAATTTCATAGTGTCAAATAATGTCACAATTTCGCGATGTAGAAAGAGGCTATGAAAATTAAAGTAAATAATATATATATTCAGCATGCGCTTTGGGGGAACACTGAAAGACACAAGGCGGAAGGAAACAGCTGATTTGTAGTTACCACTACTTTAAAACGCAGCTAATCAAATAATGTCAAACTGGTGAGTTTGAAATTATTTACTTTTATTTTCATGGTTTCTTTTGACATCAAGAAATTGTGACATTGTATATCACTTTACGATAAACACTCAACCAACGCTTCTAGCCTTGTTTGAAACAATAACTTTGTCCTACAGCGGCAACACAGCTAGCTTTCGCGCACCTGTTGCTGGCCACAAACAACGCCAGGTCTACGTTCTGATCACACCGTGCCTCCGATACAGCAGCGAAACCAACATATGTAAAATCAGACGCGCAGGCAGGAATTCGTCAAGCTTAACGATTTAAAAATGCGATTCAGATAGCACTTTTCCAATCTTTTCTGCAGGAGTTCTCACCGCGACAACTAGTACGCCTTAATTGGCACCGATCCCGGCGCATATACGCACGTGGCGTGTAATTTCTATTAAGGATAAACATCACTGATAGCAGGTGACTGTTCCACTACGATATCGCTAATGCTTGTGTTCTGCCATGGAAACACCGCACGGTGACCTTAATGTACAGCAAGCGCAAGATGGGAAAAGTTTATACACTATTCCGCAAGTCGAGCGCGTTCGCTTATTCGGTACTATGATCTGCCACTTACTCTTGCCGATGTGCCTGGATTAAAGTTCTTTCTCTGTAAGTTCGCTATCCAGCATTGTCGGGTGAGCTTGTTTTTCTCTCCTTGAGGAAATCGGTACATGGAAAACGGCCTCGGGCACGGGCAGTCTTGATGCAGCTGTGGCGAGTGTATTTCACACGCCGGCGTGTTCCACTGCTTAATGTCACCATCAAGGTTTTTTATTGCGATAGCAATTATATGGACACTTGCACCGGATTTCTGCCGTCGGCGTCGCCGTCGTCGTCGCCGTGGTCGTCGCCGTGGTCGTCGTCGTCGCCGTCGCCGTCGCCGTGAGGTTCCCTATAGATAAAATCTGCGCCGCGCGCCGTATGCCCGACAGGAAGCGTGCGGGGACGCGCGCTATCACGGAGAGCGAACGCACTCAATCTCCCACGCGCAAGCAAGGAAGCGGAAAGCCAGCGCCGGAGGGAGCAGGGGGGGGGGGGGGGGGGGGCACTTCTCTGCCAACAACCGCGCTCGTCGCTCGTCCGCAGTCTCTTATCTCTCCCACGCGCAAGCAAGGAAGCGGGAAGCCAGCGCCGGAGGAAGCGGGGGGGGGGGGGGGGGGGCGCACTTCTCTGCCAACAACCGCGCTCGTCGCTCGCTCGCACCGTCTCTTATCTCCACACGGCTCTGACCTTTAAGCGCCGTGCATTCGCAGTTCAGTTTCCGTTGAAGCGATAGACCGCACGTACCTTCGCCCGCTGCGGCGTATGCTTGCTGCCAGCGTTTTGACAGTCGTTGTCTGCTGTCATTCAGTGTGATCTCTTCGTGTTTGTGCGCGCTCACACCACGCTTGTTCATTCAGTTCGTAATAGTCGGGCCACATTTTCCAACGCACGCTACACACGCAATGCTGCCCGGATCGGCAGTGCAGCACTACAGGTGTGTCCCTTCGCACGCGCTGCCCACGGGAAGCGCTTCTCATCAACACCACCGTTTCACACGCGCCTTCTCGTGGTCATCGAGTCTCTCTTCATGTCGGTCTACTTACGCCGCAGCACACCTGCTTACTTAATCAGCTCATGTTTACTACAATTCATATTGCTACCAAAGCCGCTCACCTTACTTCGTATGACATTGCTGTGTTGCTATCGCATTAATTGCTTCGCCCTTAGGGCGAAACTGTGACATTTTTTGCATCCGACTACAGCACACTGTTTCCATCTTAATCTCCACATGGAGCAGTATATTGTTCGACGTTTGACAAACTGCGCTTGTTAAACGCCGCTGGCTACGCTTTCGCGATTGAGCACATGGTAGTTTCGTTTACGCGCCCAAGGCCAGAAATGTCCAACACGCGCGGCGCTCCGGTGGCGCCATCTGATTTCAGTTGCACGAACCGGCTGCTGCAAATCGTCTATAGGGATACAACTCATCATCCTATGTTGGGTACCTGGACACAGTGGCATAAAAGTAACGAAGATGCTGACGAGAACGCTACCTCAGTAGCTTTTAGCGACACTGACATAAGCATACCCATCCCAGCCACAGACATTAAAACCATACTTGCGGCATAAGCTGAAGAAGCACTGGCAGAAACAGTGAGATACCCAGGTATCCAATAAACTGCACTTAATCAAACCTAAAATTAGGGCTCTGCATACCGGAGAAAACAGCAAGTTACATAGAAGTGCTCCTTTGTCGATTAAGAATTAGACACACCTTCGGCACCCACTCTTACCTACTGACTGGAAGTGATCCTCCGTCATGTCGAAGGTGTGGCGACAAGCTTACAGTTCTCCATGTCCTTATTCAGTGCAGGGAAATAGAAAGGGAGCGTAAAAAGTACTTTCATTTTGCCTATCACCAGCATATTCCACTTCACCCAGCATTCTTTTTAAGCAACGAACCGCTTTTTAACTTGAAAACAGTTTTTAGCTTTTTAGATGAAGTTAATGTCCTAGAAATTATTTGGCCGGGTAATGTGTAGCACAGCCTCGCCTTCGAGGCTGTAGCTACAGTGACATTAGTCTTTATAGAGCATGCCTCTGAGCTCTCTACTTCACGAGCCCTGGGGAGGCTTTATCGGAGTGAAACTTTTATGCACCTTTTACTTTGTCATGAATCATTGTCATTATATTTTACGCAGTTATCACCAGCATATTCCACTTCACCCAGCATTCTTTTTAAGCAACGAACCGCTTTTTAACTTGAAAACAGTTTTTAGCTTTTTAGATGAAGTTAATGTCCTAGAAATTATTTGGCCGGGTAATGTGTAGCACAGCCTCGCCTTCGAGGCTGTAGCTACAGTGACATTAGTCTTTATAGAGCATGCCTCTGAGCTCTCCACTTCAAGAGCCCTGGGGAGGCTTTATCGGAGTGAAACTTTTATGCACCTTTTACTTTGTCATGAATCATTGTCATTATATTTTACGCAGTTTACAGCAACCCGTTCTTAGGCCTCTTTACAGCCACATTACTTTTTACATTTCTAACTCAATTTAATCACTTCATCCATATTACATAAAGAATTCATTACGATTTGTCATGGCGCTCTTTGGTCATAGCTGTCCCTTGCGCCATTAAACGCCACACATCATCAACAAACAATAATTTTGAGGCCAAGCCCTTCTGAATTATCCATCCTCACAAGCAGTACAGTACACGGAAGCTATGGCAGTACATAAAGGCAATCAGTCCTGCGGCACATAATTCTTGGATAATATCTGCAGCTTGCAGAGCATCATCCTCTGCCGTTGAGCACGATGCCATTGTGCCGGTTCTTGCTACCACGTCACTTCGCAAGCTATATTACAGCGTAGCTGTATACCTCTACCAGCCAAAGAAATTTTCGTGTCGGCGTAAGCAAAAAACGCCAGGCTAAGCATCGAATACAAACAGCATATCGCCTTTGAAATCAGGCATACAACATACAGCTCAGAACTCGTTTTCAAAGGAAAAACCACAAAACAAGCATCAAAACTACATGATGAATGATAAGGCGCGTGTGAACAATGGGAACACCCTCCGACGCGTTCCGGTAAAGATTAGGTTTGCAGCTGCAACAAAAGGGGTTGACATTATTCAAAACCCTCATGAAACCGGTGTGTCTGGTTTCACTCTTTGTAGAGCCACGTTTGTGAATTTAACTGACGTCGCTGTTGTGGTATGGTGTGGCGCTGTTGTGGCAATCGTTGTGGGTGTCGTTTACAGCGTTCCTTCTCCCGCGTGTGTTTCCCGGTAAAGATTACGGTTGCGCAAGCTACTCCAAGTGGAAAAGTACCGAACAGCATAGAAATGACGTAGTGACAGTCACCACGGTCTTGCAACTCATTTAGTTTATTCCAGGCTACCATGGGGTGTGGTTAAGTACAGGTCACTTGTCTCTGGTTTCACTCTTTGTAGAGCCACGTGAGTGAATTCAAATGACGTCACAATGGGTAATCGTTGTGGGTGTCGTTTACAGCTTCGCTGTCCAACGACCTCTATAGCGTGGATTGGAGCCACGGTTTTTCATGAAAGTTTTTTGTCCCTCCGAAGCCCGCCCCGCACATTTAGTAGCGCATTTACTACGTCAATATCCAACCTACTACGACGCTTGCTCTTCACAATGCTCATGTTGCTAAAACATCTTTCTATACTGCAGCGTTCGAGAAAGGCAATGACAGCACTGTCATGGCGACCGTAGCCAGCTTGGCAAAGGGGTTTCCAACCTGCGCATCCCAATGGCAACCGACTTCTGTCCAGAAACCGTCGGTTGTGTTCGAAGAGCACCATTTTACGTGCCGCAAATGTCTCCACTGCGTTTCGCAAGCGGACACTGCTTCCTCAGAGAGAAACTGTCAGTCTTCGGGTTAGGCTTCGTTCTCGTGGCTCTAGCTTCTAAAATGCTCTGATATATGCTCTCATAGCGCCGCCCGAGCGACCGCTCGCGCCCGCCGGGCTGGAAGTAGAAATGTAAAATGTCATTAAATTTCGAGGGGCGTGACAAAAAAAGCTGTTTCTTTCATGTTCTTTCACAAAAATACGAAAACTTATAAAAAAAGACGATTGCGCACCGAGCTATGAAAAACCCGACACCTTGATTTCTTTAACAATGGAAAGAATATAATTGTTACATTATTGCATCACAAAAGTCCCAGCAGAGTTTCCGGGTACAAAATCCAGCCAAGATTTCACGTAAAGGCATTGATTTCACATGAAAGTGCTAAGACGGGAACTTGTATCAATCTGTGACCCCTTTATTTCCGCTTGAAATGCCTGTTTTCGCCACGTGGTTTTCGCTGTGCAGTGGACGAAGTTTTCCGGAGATGGAGGTTTTTTAAGGTTCAAAAACACAAGTTTTCGCATGGGAACCATAGGCGTATCTACCGGGGGGGCATGCAGGGTGGGCACTTGCCCCCCACTGTCAATAGTGGGGGGGGGGGGGGGGGTCAAAGTGTGCCATTTGCCCCCCCCCCCCTACTTTTGAAAGCGGGCGCTTTCGGCTGCACGCTGGGAAGTCCAACAAAACTTATGTCTTAATAGAGTGGCCACGTAAGTAGTGCTTTTTACTACGTATCCCCTATTGGGCAGCTAGGATTGTCCTTTGTGCCTCTTCGTGACGCGCTGTATCGGGCGACGCGCGGGATTCGCCAAACACGCTCGTATTGCGGAGAAGGCCTGGTGCTGGGCAGTTCCCACCCTAACAAATTTCCGCTTGCGCTGCCTGCATCATGCCCAGTTTTGGGACCGCCTAACTGTAGTTGAAAACACAATGAGCTTGCTATAATTTACCTACGGGCGAGGGGAGACGTCTGGTTAAAGTATTGTTACGCTAAAGCTACGGAAGTACGTAAGAATAGGAGAACGAAGTGCGCTTGTCTTTGGAGCGGCTCGTTGTCGGCGCGGCAACCCATTGCCCCTTTTCATCGATTCATCTTTAAATAAACGCACCCCCTCGTAACAGTTTTGGTGGAGGTGCAGGGTAAAACAACGGCGCGCCCGAAGAACGAAAACGAACCGACCACTGAGGCGCAATCCGTGGAGCTTCGACGAAGTCGCCGAATTGCTGGTCTGCAACAAGAGATGGCTTCTGACGGCGACAATCCGCCACCTTCTACCAGCGTTCCAAGGAGCCCTATATCGAGCAATGCACCTTCGCTGGAAAAGACGGAGAAGACGTGCATGGATGGCGCAGCTTCTACCAACGACCAAGTCGGTTCAACGGCTGGAATGACACCGCCCAGCTTAACAACGTCGCCTTCTTCCTCAAGGGAATAGCGTCTGTGTGGCTTGAACACCATGAAGAAAGCTTGACAACTTGGAAGAAGTTCGTAGACGAAATCAAGAAGTGTTTCGGAGATCCGACAGCTAAAAAGAAGCGTGTAGAGCAAACGCTAATGCAGCGAGCTCAAGTCCCCGGCGAAACGTGCACTACGTACATCGAGGAAGTGCTTAAGTTGTGCAAGGCCCTGGACCTAGAAGAGGACAAAGTTGGTCATCTGCTGAAAGGGATCGCTGAGGACGTGTACCAGTTCCTCATAGGAAAAGACCGTCTGGAATCCGTAAGGGACGTCGTTCTTCACTGCCGCACATTTGAAGCGCTCAAAGCGCGGCGTATCACACCGAAGTTCGGACGCCTGGCCAACGTGACTAACGTCGCCAGTGTTGATGTGGTGCCAGCTCCATCCGACCTCGCCTCAATGATTCGGCAAGTGGTGCGCGAAGAGCTTGACCGACGCCAGGCGGTTTCCCTCTCGACTCCTCGAGTTCGATAGCCTTTCTCTTCCGGCGAATTCGGTGAGAGGTCCATTACCGCAGCCTCCGTAGATGCCTGCAACTTCGCGCCTCGTCCAGGAGTGTCAAACCATACTACGAACGCGCATCCCAGTTACCAGTTCCACAACGGTTACCCACGCAGACCACCTGCAGTTCCTCAAGGGTGGGACGGCCGTGCCAGTTATCCTCCTACTGACAATTTCAGTGCGTCCCGTGAACGCTCTGCTTCCAATGCGGCATTCGCGGTCACGTCGCCCGATTTTGTCCTCACCGCCGTCGCACGTCACCACCGTCGTATGAACGACCGCGTAATTTTTATCGGCGGGGCAATCGGCAAGGTGACGAGACAGGTTGGTCCTCTGATTCCGATAGCAGGACGCTCTATCAGGCGAATTACCGTAGCGACTCACCAGCATCTGTGCGGAGCTTGAAGCCGCCTCCTTCACGCCAGCGCAGGTCTCCACCTCCGCGACGGCGTCTCACGTCACCGCCGCCGGGAAACTAAGCGGCGCGACCGTAGAGGTGCGGTCGCCAGTCATTTTCAGCTACATGCCCCTATGCCTCCGCCAGTCGCCATGTGTCATAACAAGATTCGTGTTTTAGTGGACAATGTTACTACTTTGGCCTTATAGTGGACACTGGAGCGAGTGTCTCCGTTATCAGCCAGGATTTCAAAACCCGAATAGGCCGTAAAGTGATGTTTCGCCGGGACACCTCTAATACATTTCATGCTGTGAGCGGCGAGTTGCTCCGACCTATTAGTGTGTGCACAGCGAAGGTTTATTTCTCCGATAACGTGTATCAAGCCGAATTCGCAGTGCTTGCTAAATCCACTCACGACGTAATTCTTGACCTCGATTTCCTACAACAGTGCGGTGCCACTGTTGAGTGCGGTACCGGTGAGCTTTTCCTCTCTCCTCTTGCGGACCAACCTGCTACATGTTCACCCACTCTCGCCGTCATTGAAGATGCTGTCTTACCGACACGTTCCTTATCCAGAGTAAGAGTTGCTGCTTGCGGTGTCGACGCCGATACATCTGATGCAATTGTTGAGCCTGTGTGCCTTCGATGGTTGTGAAGAAAAGTGTGCTCGTACGTCGATGCCTCCACTCTGTGGCCTGCGGAACAACTACACTATGGGTGTCAAATTTAGCCTCCCAGTCTGTTACGCTACCCCGCGGTATCCGACTTCCCTATTTTGAAGTGGATACCAGTCTCAGCATAGGCGCTTAACTGATGACACGTTCCATGAATCCCGAGAGCACGGGGCTGAAGACTCGTTGCCGTTTCTAAAAATGATCAACAAGTCATTGTCGTCAGAGAAGCCTCAAGCCCTGGTCAGCGTCCTTAGCAAGCGTGCGTCATTGTTTGATTTCGCCCAGAATGCTAACAAAGTTCGCGTTCGAACTACGCGGGCTCACCACAGGATCGACACGGAGCCCGCGCATCCCGCGTGTCCGCGTCAGAGCGGAAGATCATCGGTAAACAGGTCGACGACATGCTAGCCAAGGGCGTCATCCAAGATTCCTCTAGCCATTGGGCTGCGCCGGTCATCCTCGTGAAAAAGAAAGATGGGTCCTGGAGGTTTTGTGTCGACTACCGGCGTCTCAATTTGTGACGAAAAAGGATGTGTATCCACTTCCCCGGATCGATGACGTTATCGACTGCCTTCATTCCGCATCCTACTTTTCATCATTAGACCTCAGATCGGGCTACTGGCACATACCCATACATTCAACTGACAAAGAGAAAACCACTTTTGTGACCCCAGACGGCTTGCTTGAATTCAACGTCATGCCGTTTGGTTTGTGCAACGCGCCTGCAACATTTGAAAGGTTAACGGACACGGTACTGCGCGGCCTTAAATGAGAGATTTGTTTATGGTATCTTGACAACGTCGTCATTTTTGGCCGCACCTTTGCAGAGCACAACCATCGACTGGACGTTGTTCTGACGTGCCTTGAACAAGCTGCCCTTACCCTCACCTCAAAGAAATGTCACTTTGGCCAACGAGAGGCGCTAGTACTTTGACGACGGAGAAGCACGGGGTGCGACCAGACCCACAGAAGGTCGCTGCAGTTAGCTGCTTTAAACAACTGCAACCACAATGCGAGCTGAGGAGCTTCTTGGGTCCTTTGCTCGTACTTCCGACGTTTTGTGCCCAACTTTGCCGATACTGCCTACCCTCTGACTTCATTGCTGCGCAAGAATAACCCTTTCACCTGGACAGCAGATTGCTATTCCTCGTTTCGTCAACTGAAGTTCCTGCTATCTTGCGGACCCATACTTCGCAATTTGACCCCTCTGCCTCAACAGAATTGTACACCGACGCGAGTGGAATCGGCCTCGGCGCCGTCCTCGCCCAGCGTTTTGGTGACGCCGAGCATCCCATTGCCTACGCCAGCCGTTCGTTGAGCAAGGCCGAACAGAATTACACCGTCACTGAGCAAGAGTGCCTCGCTGTCGTCTTTGCAGTCCCGAAGTTCCGGCCATATGTCTACCGGCGCCGCTTTACGATCGTTACTGATCACCATTGACTATGTTGGTTGGTCTCCGCGACCCGTCTGGCCGCCTTGCTCGATGGGTGCTACGTTTGCAGGAATTTGACTTTGCAATCCGTTTCAAGAGTGGCCGGCATCATGTGGACGCCGGCTGTCTTTCGAGGCTCCCTCTACCGACAAGTGAATGTGACGCCGACACTACCGACAAGTGACTGTGACGCGGACAATTTCGATGAGTTTCTGGCCGCTCTCGACGACATTCTTTTTCCCGATCTGGCCACCTTCCGGGAAGAGCAGCGTAACGACCGCAGCCTGGATGGCCTCTTCGCGTCAGCTGTTCAGCCAACAGGTAACAGTGGCTTCGTCATCCAAGATGGCCTGCTCTACACGAAGAATTACGCTGCTGAGGGTGCCCGCCTCCTCTTAGTGGTCCCTAAGAATTTGAGAAACCACGTACTCCGTGCTATGCACGACGACTCCACCACTGGACACCTGGGTTTCACCAGAACATACCACCGCATTCAGGGCCGATTCTATTGGACTGGTATGCGACGCGATATAGAAAAGTATGTGGCCAGTTGTAACAAGTGCCATCAATTCAAGCGCCCTAATACTGTGCCGGTCGGACTCCTTCACCCTGTGGCGCCACCATCATCTCCTTTCGGAATGGTTGGAGTTGATCTTCTTGGCCCATTCCCGCGCTCACCCAACGACAACCGTTGGATTATAGTCTGCGTGGACCACCTGACGCGTTATGCTGAAACCGCAGCGAGTCCAACGGCCTCGGCTCTTGATGTTTCGAGCTTCCTCCTGTCCTCCGTTATACTGCGTCATGGACCCCCTCGTGTTATTGTGAGCGATCGCGGTTGCCAGTTTGTGGCCGACGTAGTCGAAGAGCTGTTGCGTCTCTGTGCTTGCCAGTTTCACCACGCGACCCCGTATCATCCGCAGACAAATGGTCTCGTCGAGCGCACTAACAGAACTTTTACCAACATGCTTTCGATGTACGTGGATTCCAGTCACGAAAATTGGGATGTTATCTTGGTTTTTATGACATACGCCTACAACACCGAAACGCATGAAACTACAGGCTACAGCCCTTTTTATCTTCTTTATGTTAGGCCACCCCGCAACTTCCTTGACACCATTCTACCTTTTACTCCTCATGCGGACTCTTCTATTGCCCAGACTCACTGCCACGCTGAGGAATCACGCCGGATAGCTCAGCTCCGTACGTGGGCATCCCAGGACCACTCCAAGATCCGCTATGATGCACGACATAAGAATGTGTCATACGACAAAGGGGACATTGTATGGCTTTGGACACCACTTCGCAAGCGCGGTCTGTGCCAGAAGTTTCTGGCTCGTTGCACCGGGCCTTTCCTCATCACCGATCGCCCCAGCGATGTAAACTACTTGATTGCTCGCCTCGTGTCCAATGGCTACCGGTCTAAGAAGACGCAGCTTGTTCACGTCGCTCGCCTGAAACGCTGTCATCCACGGGACTCAGAGTGGACGTAACAGATACTCGCCCAGCGGGCTTCGTCTGTGAAGGGACTGGTACACATCCTCAGCGATCCCTTTCAGCAGATGACCAACTTTCTCCTCTTCTTCCGTCCTTTGTAGCTTTAGCGTAAGAGTATAATAGTAACCCTGCCCAACGATTGGTGTGCCTTTTACGGATGAAACCGTTGGATTTATCAAACACTAGAAGTATTGAATTTCCGCCCAGAGATATTTTTCATAGCGTTGCAGTGTCAGTATTTTTTCACCATCAAAAATCTAATGAAACCACTTACACGTCTAACTGTCGAATTTCATTGTGTAATCAAAACTTATCGTAGGTATTTTCGAGAAAATGACCTTGGTCGAACGTGCAGAGCCATGTCTATTCCAATAGAACACTGAAACGAAGCTTTTCTAAAGGCATCTCTCACTACTGATTGTGTTTATTTAATTTTCAAGCCGTTTCTAAATAAGAGCTGCAGTATTACACGTTTCCCGGCAGGAGCAAGAACAGCAGATATTTCATATCTTGATGAATTGAAGGTCACTTTCAACAGCGGAGCTGTTTAAGCCGACCGTCAGTCCGTAACGCGCAAGTAGGAAATGTGGGCCGATCTTCGCGGTGATGCAGAAAGGGTCCAAGCGCAATCGTACATATCCCTGTGAACTAGCGAAGGTGTTTAAGCTCGAGGATTGTCCGTCGAGTGTACGGCGCAAAACCTCCGATAGCCAATCAATAGCTAATCGATCAATAATCAATAAATTCCGGAAAATGCTGGGGATGATTCGGTAGGGCTTAGCCTAGCCAAAATACATGGCCAATACCTTGCGACAGCCAATAGTTATCCAATCAATAGCTAATCTATGAACGATCAATGATCAATAACTTCCGGAAAATGCTGGGGTTGACTTGGTATAGTGCTTATTCTAGCCCAAGTAGGTGGCTGATCAGTTCCGCTGTTTCTCTAGCCTTGCGCCATAAGTGCAAGCTACGGTAATTTTTTTCGTGACGTGTACCGAAAATTTGAACAGTGTAGGTTGCTTATGTGCTCGAAAAACATTTACTGTACAGGTGCTTTTCTCCCAATTCGTTTGCGTTATACAGGGCACTTAGCTTTTAGTTTTTCATGCGTGACATATTGGGTCCGCCTGGTGTCCTCACTAAACTGAAGGGAGCAAGTTCTTATTGGTTTGTCACTCTGAGGACAAGATAATGTTTGATGCGTAGGTGAAGTTGAAAATAGATGGGCAATTGGGACTTTCGCTATAAATTACGTATGCAAGCATTCTAGTGGGTTATGAGCCTGTCTAACGAGCGGGGCCGAATTGAGCGTACTGTCCTGAAAGAAGTATGCACGCCACCAAGACAAAATTTAGCGAAAATTGGTGGCACAGTATGATATCTTTCTTTGAGTGGTTAAATGAGCTCGGATCAAACACCGCATTTGTAAAAAAATTTATTGGAAGTCCTAGAGCGTGTGATATGGCCACTTCCAGCTATGCTTCCCAGTGTCCCGACATAGCTGTTGGTTACAACATACTTGTATGTCATGGAATAGGGAGGGGGTTCATGGGAAGTGCAATGTGGGACAAAATTTTTACATTCCTGGTCTGGTTATAAGCGGTGGAAATAATTACTTAGCGGTCGTATTCCCCCCGCCCTCTATTTTTCATGCGTCATAACGCATTCTTAGTTGGTTTCAGCGATGTCCTCGCTGAACTAAACAAGAGACATTGTTTATATTTGGTGAAAGTAAAGGGCGCGGTATGGACATTAGTTCAGTAAACTTCAAATACAGGGGGCTGCTTATGATATTTGCAGTAAATTACGCAAGCAAGGTATCCGGAGCTTTGTGAACGTGTTTTACGAACAAAGCAGAATTTATCCCGCTGCCCTGGGAGAACTGTGGCTCAACCTATATCAAATCTAGCGAAATTGAGGCGGGGGGGGGGGGACAGTAGAGTAGGGAGGGAGGGAGTACAGCATGGCAAATGTTATGGCGAAGTAACATGTGTGTTTATGAAGTACTGGGTTTTTAAAAATTTCCTAACAAGTGCTCCAAAGCCTTACATGCGGGCAAGGTTTCAAACGGTACAGTCATATACGAGGAACTTTTTAAACTACGCGATATAATTACAGGAAATTGAAACTTTTATTGAAACTGTTTGAGAGGAACAAGTTCGCTAGAAATTTGTTTCATAGCACAAATGGTTTCCAGCAGAACGTACTGACGCGGACGTCTCTTTCTGTCCGTGTCAGTACGTTCTGTTGGAAACCAGAACACCAACAAATTAAAAGGAAAGCGTGCAGGTTTTCATTTGATGAAGCACCACAACAGCTAGATTGCGTCTGATCCGTTTGCTTACAAACTTAGCCTGTGTGCCGCTGGCGGGGCTTGGGAGAACCAGCTGGCCAAATTAATTCGTTGCTGCGTTCGACGTTGCAGCACTAGCAGCAAGCCATGTTTTTCTCAACAGAAACTTTCTCGTTTGCGCGGCACTATACCCTTAACACCTATTCCCACCCCAAGTCTCTCCTGCCCAAATGCCACGCACGCTATTCTGCCGAGATTCGACTCTGCAGCCTTAACCAAAGTGACACCGTGTCGAACAGCCTCCACTATATTGACGATATCCAGGGCTAGTTCGCCGTGCAGCGAATTATGCTCTTCATACAAAGACGCGAACTACAGTTGCACGTAATCACGGTTTCACCGGTAGTGGGTTCACCATATACACCACAAGGTGTTTGAACCCGCCACCTCCCAGCTTCGAAGGAACACGCGTTCTTCGCATCTCGTCACGAAGCTGGTGATCGAATCATAGTTTCCGGTGGTATATGTGTCTGTAGATGGCGTCCTTGCATCGTAGATACCGCAAACAGGAATACGGCCGTGGAAGTGATAGGGCAATTTTATCACGGGCATCGCGCTGCTGTGCTCAGGGAAGCGAGTTCCAAAGCAATCGTGGGGCCAACTTCGATCACGGGCATCTGGAATTGCATCTGCCGTTTTTCCGCCAACTTGGATCACTCCATAGTCTATGGTTTAGTGGTCCACAGCATGGCGCAGCTGTGATCAGGGAACCGGAAAGCAATAGTCGGGCCAACTTGAATCACGGGTGTCTGACATTGTACATGTGCAATTCTTTTAGCCAACGTATGTTACTGGGAATGTACTACTACCTACGCATAAGGCGCCGTTCCATGAAGCTAGTTCTTCTCAGCCTGGATTACTGGGTCCGTTAAGCTAGGGATGTGACACACTTCCATGAACCTCTTTCACGCTAATTTGGGTCACCGGGTATTTGTAACTGTGTGTGCCGCGCTGTTAATTTGGGCATTGAGTCCTGTCACACATTAGCGGTCCACAGAGACTACTTTTCTTTGATCTTTTGTACGTTTTGCTTTCACCAACTACTTTCGTACTGCCCCGTCGCGTCACTAATTTTTTTAGTCAATGCACTCAACGGACCTCGAATTCAGCGCGCGTGTTTATTGCCAAGAATGCGCGCCGAGCACTCGGCCGTTTCCCAGTTCTAAAAATGACCAGGCAGAGTGCATGTGTCTGGGTGCAGCTTCTTTTTTGAGCCGCAGGAACCCATTTATGCGATTGGTATCTTCTACAATTGCACGCGTTCGCCGTCGCACCCTTTGACAGGTTTCTACTCATTGGAATGCATAGCCTGTAGAAAACACACATGTTGGGCCGAAACGCCGAGCCCATAGTTTCCTCAGCAACTAATTTTATTAAAGTGATCGTCCAACTGAAGCACCTATACGAACAAATCGAATGTCGTCCAGATTTGTGTTCTGTATTAGTAAGGTGCTTCCCGTTACCACCATTTTAGTGTTTCCTGTGAAATTGACCGTGACCTGAGCAGCGCGTTTAAAGAATGAAGAACTCTATGGTGCTCCGTGGTGGCGTCTTCGTCGCCATGCAACTAGAGGAAACTTCATAGCTCGTTTATCTGTTTGTTTACCGCAGGAGTCATGTGTGTCTGAAATAAGCACCATGAAAGAAAAAGAAACATAAGTCGGGGGTGTAGCTCAGAAGCCAGTCTGAGAGTTTAGACGGGCTGATGTACAGCGATGAGCACAGGGTGAACACGCAAGCGCGTGGCTAACGGAAGTAAATATAGGCCGACGGCACTGTCAGCGCTGCGTCACGGTAATCGCTGGAAGCATTGCACGGGGGCAGTACACGTTTCGTGAGGCTGTATTTCCACCGCGCGCATCACGTCACTGGAGAGGCTCGTTTATCGCCTGCTAGCCGAGCTACTGCCTCGTAAGATGATACTTTCGGCATTTCAAGTTCGCTCGTTCTTTAAAAATATGTCTTTAAAGAGAACAGGACAGAAACAAAAAATTGGTGTAGCTTGCACTGTGGTGCAAGGCAAGACACAGCGCAGCTGATCGGTTTCTAGCTGGTCATGGCTATACGAAGTGTATAAGCATTTCCTCGTGGCCCGTGGCATCGGGGAACGCCTCACGAAGCACTTGCAGTCCTAGCACACGTCGGCATAGGTCGGCGCGCTGCAGGTGTTGGCAGCGCGGTTGCCAGTGAGTGTCAGTGGAGGTGAGAGCCAATGAGCGTGAGTGGAAGTGAGTGTGAACGTGGTGAGTGCCTGTGAGTGTGAGTGGAGATCAGTGTGAACGTGAATGAGTGCTGTGTGAGTGGAGCTGAGTGTGAACGTGACTGAGTGCTGTGAGTGTGAACGTGGTGAGTGCTTGAACGATAAGCAGAGGTGATATCGGTTCACCTTGCTTGCGGAAAAATGGAGGCACGTTGTGTGTACAAGCTCACTCGCGGTGATTACTTATCGCGCTAGCAGATTGTGCACTTCAAGATAGAAACCACTCACTAAGGTCGTAATAATTCAAGGTTGAGGCTTGAGTGAGACAATGTATAATGAAATGCGCGGATATATTGTAGCCAAAAAGACTGGCGCGCGCTATGGAGCATGATTATCATCGGCCCGCCGCTTTCGGTGTCCGACGCTCGAATGAGATGGTCGCGCTTCTGAGTCGTCAATAAACCGCATTACATATTTGGTGGAGCTGTGCTGGGTTCTACTTCCCCAACCCTGTAACTACGCAATCGGACACTGGCGGGCATCATGCCTGACGACGCCAGCCAAACAACACCTCCGGCATCGCCAACATTGATTTGTCCTGGCTCAATGCGTCAACCCGATCCCCGCATCTTCAGCGGCCCCGACGAATACGACGTCGAAGATTGGCTCTCGATCTACGAGCGGGTGAGTGCCCACAATAAATGGGACTATGCTGCGATGCTCAGCTACGTCAACTTCTATCTCACGGGTGTCGCTAGCGTGTGGTACCACAACCACGAATCCGACCTTCGCACCTGGTCAGATTTCAAGGCGCGCATTACTCAAGTGTTCGGTCGCCCTGCGGTGCGGAAGCTCCGTGCCGAAGAGCGCTTGCACAGCCGTTCCCAGCAACCCGGTGAGAATTTCACCAAGTACATAGAAGATGTTGTGGACCTTTGCAAGCGCGTCGATCCATCAAGACCCGTCACGTGATGAAGGGAATTGAAGACGACGCATTCCAAACGCTCCTCTCGAAAAGCTCGCGGACCGTGGTCGAGTTCACTGAACTTTGTCAGAGCTACTACGAACTCAGGAGGCAACATCTGCTCACTGGATGTTCTTTTGTTCCCGATACTTCCATTGCAAGTTTAGCCGCTGTGACTAACAACGACTATCTGCTTGGCGAAATCAAGGAATTCATACGCTCTGAAGTCGCCCGCCAGCTATTCCTCCTCACCGCCGTCCCCGGACCCACGCCGTCCTTGGCTCCTCCGTTGCGTCAAATGCTCCAGGAACAAGTGTACGAAGCGATGCAGTCCCCTCGTGCAACGCCACCATTGCCTGTACCTCTCAGCTACGCCGAGGTTGCAGCACGGCCACCTCCATCGACTTTTTCAGCACCACCGTTTGCTGCACCACCACGTCCATTCCCTCCAGTGTACACCACCAGATCACCAGCTAGGACGGGACCCTGGCGTACACCCTACAATCGCCCCGTGTGCTTCTTCTGTGGTATCCCTGGTCACGTGGCACGGCTCTGTCGCCGTCGCACATGATTCGCGCTTGCCGTCTACGCGCACCGTCATTCCTTTAGCCCGTGATCGTCGCTCGCCATCCCCTCGTCGCCGCTCACTTTCCCCCATGCGGCGGCGTCCGGCCCCATCGGAGCAGGAAAAGTAGCTACCGCAGTTCAAGAGGCGAGAACTGCGTTCCAGTCGAACCACACAAGGCCTCGCTCTCTACCGACGAACGTAATCGAAGTATCTGTTGAAGGAGTCGTCACACTGGCATTAGTGGACACAGGCGCCGCCGTTTCAGTAGTTACGGAAGAACTTGGCCGCAAGTTCGAAAAGTAATGAGGGCCTTATCTGCGCTGTCACTCCGGACTGCAAGTTCCCAGTGCATTACCCCTGTTGCCACATGTACCTCCCGCATCGTCATTCAAGAATACACGTATACAGTAGAGTTCGTCGTGCTGTCATCCTATTCATACGACGAAATCTTGGGGTGGGACTTCCTTTCCGATCATCAGGCTGTCATTGATTGTTCTCGCGCCGAAATTGAATTTTCTCCGCTTCCCGATACCCGCTCACATGACCTTGACGATCTCGGCGACAAACTGGCCGTTACAGAAGACACTACGATCCCTCCGCACTCTTCGGTGATTGCGCATGCCTGCTCTACTTTCGCCACGGACACTACTGTCCTGTTTGTGCCATCGGACATTTTTGTTTGCCGACAATGTTCCCTTCCCTTCGCTGTCCTAACTGTGAGTGGTCGCTGCACGAGACTGCTCGTTTCCAACGCTAAGGCCACGCCCCTCGTCTTACGTCGTGGCGACTGCCTTGGACGTCTTCAGTCTGCCGACTCAGTAACTATCTTTGACGCGCCTCTTGACGACACCTGTTCAGACGAGAACTCGTTATATATAGATTGCCTTGTTCCCAGAGTACGCACGACGTCTTCCATAGTTCAGTAGATGCCATTTTGAGCCCTACGTAGCCTTCGCAGCTTCTCAGCCTTCTACGGAAATACCAATCTACGTTCGACTGTCAACACGCCCCACAAGGCCGCACAACGTCTGTACGGCACGAGATCGACACCGGCACCCCCGCACCACTACGCCAGAGGCCTTATCGTGTATCACCCGCGGAGCGCCGCGTTATTGAAAACGAAGTAAGCGAAATGCTTGAGCGTGGAGTGGTTCAACCTTCTAATAGTCCCTGGGCGTCGCCTGTAGTCCTGGTTAAGAAAAAAGATGGCTCCATTTGATTTTGCGTTGACTACCGCAGTTATATTAAGATAACTGGCAAAGACGTCTACCCTTTACCGCGCATCGACGATGCTCTGGATTGTTTGCAATGCGCGGAGTATTTTTCTTCGCTCGATTTACGCTCAGGCTATTGGCAAGTGCCTATGGATCCTGCCGATCGCCTGAAGACAGCCTTCGTGACCCCAGATGGCCTATATGAATTTAACGTTTTGCCGTTTGGGCTTTGCAATGCCCCTGCTACATTCGAACGAATGATGGACAATCTGCTTCGTGGGCTGAAATGGAAGACATGCCTATGTTACCTTGATGTCGTTGTCTTTTCTCCAGATTTTCCCACACATCTGTACCGTCTTGAACAAGTCCTGCAGTGGATCACCGAGGCATGCCTCCAACTCAACTTGAATAAATGTCGCTTTGTAGTCAAGGAGCTTGCTATACTCGGACACGTCGTATCGAAAGATGGCATACTCCCTGATCCTTCGAAACTTCGCGCCGTCGCCGAGTTCCCGAAACCCACGTCCCTGAAAGAACTTCGGAGCTTCAGCGGGCTCTGCTCCTACTTTCGTCGTTTTATCCGGAATTTCGCTTCCATCATTGCTCCGTTGACTCAGCTGCTTCGCGGCAACACACAACTTTCTACTTGGACCACAGCTTGCGACGATGCTTTTGTAACTATGCGGTGTTTGCTCACTTCGCCTCCCGCACTGCGCCATTTCGACCCCATGGCCCCCACGAAGTCCACATCGACGCCAGCGGCGTAGGACTTGGTGCCGTGCTTGCACAACGAAAAAGTGGGCATGATGAATACCTAGTAGCCTACGCCAGCCGAACACTAACGAAAGCGGAATCTAACTACTCCGTCACCGAAAAGGATTGCCTTGGTATCATCTGGGCCCTTGGAAAATTCCGACCCTACCTGTACGGCAGTCCCTTCGACGTCGTTACAGATCACCATGCTCTATGTTGGTTATCGACTTTAAAAGATCCGTCTGGCCGCCTTGCGCGATGGGCTTTACGGTTACAAGACTTCGACATACGCGTTATTTACCGGTCTGGCCGTAAACAAACCGACGCGGATGCCCTCTCTCGGTCGCCTACACCAAGTGACATGACTTGCATTACAGCCATCGAATCGGCGTTTTCAAACCCTGTGCCCGTCAACATGGCTGTGGAGCAACACAAAGATCCCTGGATTGCGGCACTTATGAATTGCATTTCTCACACTTCAACAACACGCCCTTCACGCGCTATCCGCCGCCACGCTTCTCATTTCGAGTTGCGGGATGGTGTTCTCTATCGTCTAAATTACGCTTCCGACGGTCGCAAATGGCTGTTCGTCGTTCCCCGCCATCTGCACACAGATGTATGCTCTGCTCTCCATTCAGACCCGCAATGCGCCCATGCCGGCCTTTTCAAGACTTACGCCTAGCTTCGCTCCCGCTTTTATTGGCGTGGCATGTATAATTTTGTGCGAAAGTACATTCGCTCGTGCAGAGCGTGCCAACAACGCAAGCTTCCTGCTCTTTGTCCTCCTGGTCCCTTGCAGCTCATTCCTTGCCCTTCCCGACCATTCGACCTCGTCGGCAACGATCTCTACGGCCCTCTTCCCTGCACATCAGCTCGCAATCGTTGGATAATTGTCGCTGTCGACCATCTCACCCGCTATGCAGAAACTGCGGTACTGCAAACAGCGACAGCCCGCGACATTGCGTCATTCCTCCTGCATCACTTCATACTTCGTCGTGGGGCGCCGCGGGAACTTCTGAGTGACAGAGGGCGTGCGTTTCTTACCGAATTTATTAACGCCCTTCTGACCGCGTGCCATACCGTCCATCACACCAGTACAGCTTATCATCCGCAAACGAACAGCATAAGAGAAAGGTTTAATCGTACTTTGGGCGACATGCTATCGATGTACATGACATCGGATCATACCAACCGGGACCTCGTTTTGCCATATGTTACATACGCCTATAACACCGCTTCACAGGCCACAACGGGATTTTCGCCAGTCTATCCCGTATATGGCCGTGAGCCTACGTGTACGCTCGACACCATTCTCCCCTACCGGCCTGACCCATCAGAGGGCACGCCTCTGTCTGAAGCCTCCAAGTATGCCGAGGAATGCCGTCAGCTGGCCCGTTCGTTCACGACGGAAGACCAGAGTCTCCAAAAATTCCGCCGCGATGACGACCGACTTCCCTGCACCTACCAGCCGGAGTCACTAGTCTGGCTGTGGATACCTTCAAGCACCCCTGGTATATCCTCTAAACTCCTCGCTCAATACTACTGTCCCTACCGCGTCGTACAACAGACGACGCCGGTCAACTACGTCGTCGAGCCGCGAACGCCATCTACTGACTTGAGGCGTCGTGGACGCGGGGCAGTCCAAGTGCAGAGACTTAAACCCTATTACGACCCCTTGTCCTCTCCTCTCATTGAGTCGCCAGGATGGCTCCTTCTTCTCCAGGGGGCAGTTGTAGCGAAGAAGACTGGCGCGCCCTATGGACGCATGATCATCATCGGCCCGCCGACGAAGATGGGCTCGCGCTCTCGGTGTCCGACGCTCGACTGAGACGGTCGCGTTTCTGAGTCGTCATTATACCGCATTAGAATAGAGAGTTTTAGCAGTGGTACGTTACGCTACGGTAAGTACGGTAATACCGTACCGGCCGATGAGTGCGCATGCGTGGATTTTACCGTACGGAAAGACTTTCCGTGTGGTATACTAGACGGTAAGGAGCGTTCCGTATACGGTAACGGGCGCACCAAGTTTCGTCGAGCCAAGACGATTCAAGCCAAGACACAGCTAACCCCCAAAGCTGGTTCTAACACCTAACACTGAAAGATGGCGTCGACGACGGACCACACCGAGGCTGCTCGCTCCTCGCGTGCGTTTCACACGGGCGGACAACTTGATTTTGCTTCAAGTCGTCAACGAAATTCGCCCTGTGTGCGACCCGATGAGGTGGCAAGAAGTCGCCAAAATTGTTGAGGCTAAAACGTGCAAGTTGTGCTCAGCTCGCCGCGTCAGGGAGAGATTCGACCTCCTGCTGATACAGTTTCGCCGGAAGGACACTACGAACCGTGCCAAGTGAGTATACTCATATGTAGGTTACTTCAAAGACATTGTTTTGCCCCGGACCATCGAACATAAAATTCTGTGCTTTTACATAGGTCTGGTGTGGAAGAAGCAGTTGGCGAGTGGGAGGAATTGCTGCAGCACATCTCTGACTTGGCCAGAGAATGGGCTTACAAGCCGCGCGCCGTGGACCGGCAAATGAGGGACCGAAAGCGTCCCCAAAGCGCCGCACAAAGCAACGCAACGAGTAGCATAGCTGACACGCGCTCTGCTACATCCTAGTCGGTGCGGACTTTATGTGCAGCAGACATGAAGTCAAGGGCTATGAGAGCCTTCGCTGCGGCTTCGGCGGATGCTGACGGTGGCCAGACCTCCATCGGTAAGGACATATAGACGATTTCGCTCGCGCGATAGCAGCAGCGATAGTGCGCTGCCAAGAAACTTCCGGTCACGGACCTTATCAGTCTACTGTGCCACTCCTGCTAATCTGTATCACCGCCACTGCCTTTCTTGTTCGCTATAGTTAGCGGACTACGTCATTGAACCAAACCGGAAGCCGTCCAGGGTACATGTTTCTAAAAAGCGAAAAGGTCTATACCCACATTTGGTGTTGCGTTGTATTGCTTTGCCCGACCTGTCATATATGCTACGCTAACTCAAAGCGAAGTCCATAGTCGGTTTTGATGGGCAGAAGGAAAATTTTGGCTGTAGATACAAATTAATTACCTTTCAACCAAAATAGCATTTATTTTCGTTTTCTTTTTGTACTAATCTACCCACTATGGCCAGAAATAAAGATGAACACGTTGCTGCATGTTTCTTCATTGTGGAACTGTAGTTGCACATTACAGAGTCAAGAACAGCTTGTAGCAAAGCAATGAACAATTGTGTGGCTTTAAGTCTTTTAATGACCTGAGCAAAACTGTAGTCACATTGAGTGCAATTTCACAGGATAAATGCAGTCATGAGTGACATTTTACAGGATCACAAGCACAGATACTTTTCTTTAACTTAATAGCACTCTAGGTACAGTGAGAGGTTGACAAGATACACACAGCACATTTATTTCACTGTTTAATAACAGTATTTCAGCAGTTATACCAACAAATCCCCCGAAAAGCATACAATATGCTGCTACCAGCACAAGCCGAAGCTTAGCTCTAGTTTATGAATTAGCATCTGCGTTTGGCTGTGCTCAGGTGTTGATACTATTGTGACAATGTGTGACTTTCATGAGTCTGAAGTCTTGTAAAACTCCAATGGAAGTAATGCTCTGTCACGCTTTTGCACCACATAATTTTGAACAACAGTGTATCTCTGTTATGCAGATGATGGCGCAGATGTGTCACCTGCAGAGTCTATTCTGCATGGGCTGTACGGTGACGGGATTGCAGATCCGGGCATTAAAAATGAAGATCCGGGCATCCATGCGCTGTTGGAGGATTTCGAAACTTACAGGCCAGACAACTGTTTGAGTGCTGTTGCCGACGCAGCTGACCCTGACAATGGTGCTAGGGATAGAAGCCTTAGCACCATTTGTGGGCATGTCACCTGTGGCGGCAACAGCCCTCGAGCATCTTCTGTGGGTGAAAATGTAAATGAACGCATTGATAAAGGTATTGTTTTGCGTTTCATTTTAGATGTTGTACTTTGCTTTGCCACCATGCACATAAACAGATTGCTACCATTTGTGCAGTGACAAACTAACTGCGAGGTGTCAGACACTAGGCACGCGTCAAGCAAAGTATTTTGCAGTTATGCAAACCACACACCCGAAAGAACTTAATTCAAGTTAGTATGTGCAATGTGCATGCACGTCATTACCAATGCTACTCTCACTGCGCAATGCTGCCCTCATCTCCACGAACTAATGCTATTATATTAAAAATATAACCTTAGTACAAGTCTGAACAATAGGAGATCCAACGGCACTTCATTTTGCTGAAGTCATCTGAAGAAAACATAAAATAAGGCCGTGAGAAATCATAGGGTAAATTTATTTATGTCTATTTGGCATGCAGAAGTAAGCAAAGTGAAAGAGGGCAAGATGATGATGATGATGATGTGTGGTGTTTTATGGCGCAAGGGCCAGTTATGGCCAAAGAGCGCCATGCCAGTGTTTGTGAATGTGCCGTCGAGCAATGAATTCTGAGAAGTAGACGAAACATGGCTGTAAAGGGGCCTAAAGTTATCGCTGTAAAGTGCGCAAAATATATATGTACTAAAATCATGGCAATGAATAATGATGTGTACTATGAAATGAGGAATGCATTGAGAAAGAAGAATAATATATTTAAAATATTTAAGATACAGTAATTGGCAAGAAGCACTACTACCTAAACAGAGCCCTTGAACCACAAGGGCCTGGAGGCATGTGCTATCAAAAATTATCACAGCGACATCCTCTGGAGAGAGGATGTGCTACGAACTTATTGGGCTAATAACATGTAGCACAACATCATTCAAAAATGTGGTTGATCCCTCTTATATAGGAATCGGTATAGAACACGAAAGTGAAACGTGTCTTCACAGAAGTAGTGTAATGTTTATTGCACATTGATATATAATGTCTATTGGTGTTTTGTGGCTAAAGCGCCCTTAGGCGTTGATGCACCCACGCTGACGCCTGGTGGCACGTCTCCTCCATCACGACTACCAACGTCGATGACCATGAGCAACCGTCGTGCATATGGAAGCTGCACTACGCTGCACACGCTAGCACAACGCGAAAGACGAAGCACGTAACTGACACACTAATACAACGCGCAAGACAAAGCACGTAACTGAATCGTCACCGAGTCAAATCAGCGCGTACAGCGCGTCGTAATTGCAGCCTCCGCGATCAACTTCAGAAACATTTTCAGAGCTAATTGCGGAGGCCACGCTCCGCTGTGCTGAGTACGGTGAACGCTACCTAGGTGGCGTTGGTAGTGCTTCTTGATGCCAGCGTCCCTTCGAATGCTGGCATCGAGGCGTCATAGTGCTGAGACCACCGAAGCGTTCACTGTCGGTGCGCGTTAGTGTCATAATGCAGTACTTCTCTTTTCTGCTCGTAGGCGGCGGCACCGCCCCGAGCAAGAGCGCGGGTACACGGAGGAGTGTTAGATATATAAGGCGCGTCTGTGTAGCTCTCTGCAAATGCGTTTGTGGCGCAATGGGTTAAACGTTCGACGATCTATCGTCGCGGACCGAGAGGTCGTGGGTTCGATTTCCAAATTTTGCATGTTTGTGGAACTTTTTCTTCTGGTTTCTTTCTTTGTATTATGTTCGTGTACATTGTAAGAACGTCATATCCGTGACGGAAATACGTCAGTGAAGTCTTGGTGGACCCCGGCATAAAACACTTTCGTGTTAAAAAATCGAGGACTGCTTTGGCATTAAAAAGCGGTTCTTCACCAATAAATAGCATGGGATGTAGAGGGATATTGTAGCGGTATGCTACCGGAAAATGTTTCCTTCTGTCGGCTTCGGCTTCCCGACACTCCACGAGGACATGGAGGACGGTCAGCCTCTCACAACATCTACCACAGGTTGGTGGTTCATCACCAATAAGCAAAAAATTGTGGGTGCCATATGTATGTCCTATTCTTAGACGACAGAACAGGACATCAGTTCGTCGTGTTTTAGTTATGGGGGGCCAGTAACCTAGCTGTGGCTTAATCAAATGAAGCTTATTACTTGTTTGTGTGTCCCACAAGCGTTGCCAGTGGCTTCGTAGTTTCTTTCGCAAGAAAGGTTTCAAAGCTGTTGCAGAAACAGCAGCTGTAGAGTTAATAGCGGTTGATGTCACTGATGTGGCCATTTGGTCTGCAAGAAAATTGCCCTGGATGCCTCTATGCCCAGGCACCCAGCATATAATGACATGCTGGTTAGTTGCGTAAGCTCTACAAAGAACAGAATAGAGCTCAATGAGTACAGGATTTCCTAGTTTGCAGAATGACATCAAGGCTTTCACGACACTTTGAGAGTCTGTATATATGATAGTCTTTTGAAGTTTTGATTTCTTAATATGCTTTACAGCTGATAAAAGTGCATAGGACTCAGCCGTAAAGATACTTGTTTCCGGCTAGAGTACACCGGATTCCGAGAAGGATGGGCCGACGGCTGCATAAGAAACCCCGGCGTGTGACTTAGAAGCGTCTGTGTAATACTCTGTGCACGAGTACTTGGACTGAAGTTCTAGGAAATGCATTTTAATGTGTGCCTCTGATGCGTGTTTCGTGACTTCTATAAATGATGTGTCACAATCTATGAGCTGCCACTGCCACGGAGGTAACAGTTTCACTGGGGCCATAGGACGATGATCAAGCAGCGGAACACCCATTTCCTCACTAAGATTCCTCACACGCAAAGAGAACGGCTTTCTCGCTGCAGGTCGATTGTGGAATAGTGTGGCAGCGGTCACATCGTTTATTGTTGAATAAGACGGATGTTCAATATTTCCTTGCACTTTCAGAAAATATGTAAAACTGCTGTATGACCGCTGCAGATGAAGTGACCACTGATTCGACTCTACGTAGAGGCTCTGGATTGGACTTGTCCTGAAAGCACCAGTCGCGAGGCGGATACGTAAGTGGTGAACAGGGTCTAGTATTTTTAATGCACTTGGCGTTGCAGAATTATAAATTATAGACCCGTAATCAAGGCGTGAGAGGACAAGACTTTTATACAGGTTAAGCAGACACTTTCGGTCACTACCCCAAGTCGTACGTGACAGAAGCTTTAAAAGGTTCATTGTCTTCAGGCATTTGGCCTTAAGATACTTAATATGAGGAATAAATGTAAGCTTGGAATCCAAAATAATGCCTAGAAACTTATGCTCGCTGCTGACAGAGAGTGCATCTCCTTTGATTTGTATACTGGGGACAGGCATTATGCCTCTCTTGTTTGTAAAGAGTACGCAAGTGCTCTTCTGAGCGTTTACTTTAAAACCGTTCTCATCTGCCCATTTGGACAATTTGTTTATTACAAGCTGCACTTGTCGTTCGCAGATGGCAATATTGCATGACTGGAAGGCAAAGTGCACATCGTCGACATAAACGGAGTAAAACATTGACCGTGGAATGACTGTGTGCAGGGAATTCATTTTTACAATAAATAGTGTGCAACTAAGCACGCCTCCCTGTGGCACACCGGTCTCTTGGGTGAATGACTTAGACAAAGCGTTGCCCACTCTTACGCGGAATGTGCGGTTAGACAGGTAACTTTCGATTGTGTTTAGCATGTTGCCACGGACACCCATCGCAGAGAAATCTCGGAGAATGCCGTAGCGCCATGTCGTGTCGTAAGCTTTTTCTAGGTCGAGGAACACTGAAAGACAGAACTGCTTATGTATAAAAGCGTCTCTAATATAAGACTCAATGCGAACAAGGTGGTCTGTTGTGGACATACCTTCCCTGAAACCACATTGGAAGGGGTCTAGTAATTTGTTATTTTCAAGGAAACAGATTAAGCGCCTGTTGATCATTTTTTCAAATAGTTTGCACAGACAGCTTGTTAGCGCTATTGGCCTGTAGCTGCTGGCTAGGGACGGGTCTTTGCCTTGTTTAAGCACGGGAATGACTATAGCTTCCTTCCACGATGACGGGATATATCCATGCGCCCACATGACATTGAAAAGATACAGGAGTGTTTTCAGCGCTTCAGGATTCAGGTGCTTAATCATTTCATATATGACACGATCACCGCCTGGCGCAGAGTTATTGCAGCAAGCGAGGGATGCTTTCAGTTCAGTTAAAGTAAATGGATAGTTGTAGACCTCACTCGATGAGCCTTTACGTTTTAGGGGCTGTCGCTCTTCGCGTTCTTTGACTCTCAAAAATGCTTGTGTGTAGTGGGACGCACTGGAGATATATTCAAAGTGTTCGCCCAGACAACCAGCCTGATCTTCCAGGCTCTCTCCTTGAGTACTTACTAAGGGGAGTGGGTGTACCTCCCGGCCTTTTAATTTATTTACTCGATTCCACACTTTCGTCTCATCCGTGTAAGAATTTATACTAGAGATGTACTTCTCCCAACTCTTCCTTTTAGCACGTCGACGTGTTCTTCTAGCCTGGGACTTTATTTGTTTGAAATTAATCAAGTTTTCGGCGGTTGGAGAGTCGCGAAGTCGTCCCCAAGCTTTGTTTTGATTTTTCCGTGCTTCCTTGCATTCTTCGTTCCACCACGGGATACGACGTTTATTAGCCAGTCCGTTAGTTTGACGGATGCATGTTGTGGCAGTCTCAATTATAAAGCCCGTTATATATGCTACAGCATCATCTATATTTAAAAAGGCAATGCCATTCCTGCTTAAATAAGTTTGTTCGTGGAAACGTTCCCAGTTAGCCGAGTCAACCTTCCATCGGGGAATGTGTGGGGAACATAGATCTTGTTTTGTCAGTTTTAACATGATTGGGAAGTGGTCGCTCCCAAAAGGGTTCTTCAGAACGGACCACTGTGAACGGATCAGTGTACTCGACACGATACTTAAATCTATGGAGGAGTATGTGTTGTGCGCCATGCTGTAGTAAGTTGGCTCTTTCTTATTAAGTAAACATGCTCCTGAAGAAAAGAGAAAGTTTTCAATTAGGCGTCCTCTCGCATCGCAACGAGAGTCTCCCCACAATGTGTTATGTGCATTTAAATCTCCGACAACTATATATGGTGCCGGAAGTTCATCTATGTAGTTCTGAAATTCAGTTTTATTAAGATGATAATTAGGAGGGATGTATATAGAGCTAATAGTGACTAGCCTGTCAAACAATACCCCTCGGACAGCAACTGCCTCTAGGGGCGTACGAAGTTTCAGTTCTCGACAGGCAACACCTCTGTCAACTACGATAGCAACACCGCCGGATGACACGGAGGTGTCATCGCGTTCTTTGCGAAAGATGGCGTATTGCCGGAGAAAGTTGTATTGTGTAGGTTTAAGGTGTGTCTCCTGAACACACAGCACCTTCGGATTAAACTTGTGTAGGATTTCTTTGACGTCATCGAGGTTGTGTAGGAGTGTTTTTTGTGCTGTGTGTAAAGGAGACTAACTTAAGCTACAGAGCCCTTGTCGGACCCTGTGATGCGGGCTTTTTCTTTTTTGGAGCGATCACGAGATTCTCGCGGCTCCTTAGGCGCTGACGGCGCCGTCTGGCCAGTTGTGTCCATCGCCTCGTGCGAGGCGCTGGACACGTGCTCTTGCGAGCGGTTGGTTTGACGGGAAGGCCTCGCCTCGAGGGACGAGGCCCTGGAGGCCACCAGCCCAGAGGTCGATGGCCCCTTCTTGTGAGTTGGCGGAGCAGCGCTAGCTGCAGCCGCCGAGGGGGCGGATGGCGTCACTGCGGGCTCGCTGCTTGCGGGCCGGGCAGGCGCCGGAAGCCATTGTGTCGCTGCCCCCTGACGCGCCACATCGGCAAAGGTGTTTTTGGGCAGGTATGATACCCGCCTACGTGCCTCCTTGAATGTGATATTTTCTTTGACTTTAATAGTCACAATTTCTTTCTCTTTCTTCCATGACGGGCACGACCGTGAGTATGCGGCGTGCTCACCATCACAGTTGATACAATGTGGAGTGTTATTGCAAGTTTCGGAGGAATGTTCATTGGCACTGCACTTAGCACAAGTTTGCCGGCCTCGGCAATTCTGTGAACTGTGCCCGAATCGCTGGCACTTGAAGCACCTAAGAGGATTTGGCACGTATGGCCTAACACGAAGTCTGAGGTAGCCGGCCTCGATGGACTCAGGGCAGGACACTTGAACCAAAAGTAAGTACTAGGTGCTTGGTCTTGATTTCTTTGCCGTCGCGCCTCATCTTAATTCTTTTAACGTTTATCACATTTTGCTCACTGAAGCCCTCCAAGAGTTCAGCCTCGGTTAGCTCCATTAAATCATCATCTGAGATAACGCCACGGGTGGTGTTCATAGTACGATGTGGGGTTACTGTCACTTGGGTGTCCCCAAATGATACTAGATTGGGCAGTTTCTCATATTGTTTCACATCACGGAGCTCCAAGAGGAGATCCCCGCTTGCCATCCTGGATGCTTTAAAGCCTGGTCCAAAAATATTAGTCAAAGACTTTGAGACAAGAAATGGTGACATTGTTCGTACCGATTTGTTTGAGGTTTCAGAGTGAATGACATGAAATCTGGGGAAATTCGGTGTTTGGCGTCCAAAAAACTGGAACACATCTTCGGTGCGCCCTCTTTTCAGACGGCGATCAGGGAGTGGTGGAAAAGGACTAGCCTTAAGAATATCTGGGTTTTCGGCAGCAACGCCAGCCACCCACCATGGAGCCCAACAAGGGGACGCTGCAGGACCTGTAAACACAAGGCCTGCAGACGCCAGCTGTACGTCAGCACTATAACCAAATATGGAATATCCAAGGCTGGCTACCCACACAAGGTTAACCCTTGCCGCCCAGAAGATCAGAAGTAAAAGGAAGTGAGTAGGAGACAGGAAAGATTGAAAGTCAGAGAGAAAGACGAAGATTGAGGAGGAGGACAGGAAAGGGCGACTGCCGATTTCCCCCGGGTGGGTCAGTCCGGGGGTGCCGTCTATGTGAAGCAGAGGCCGAAGAGGTGTGTTGCCTCCGCCGAGGGGCCTTAAAGGTCCGAACACCCAGCATCGGCTCAACCCCCAGGATGCCCCTTTCCCCAGACACGGCTAAGCCGCGCACGGCTATACGCGGGAGGGTCCAACCCTCGTGTGCTCGGGTACGTGGTGGCGCAACTCACCAAACGCTGCTCACGCAGACGCCCCTGCGGGGGAAAGAGGGCAAGAAGAAAGCTTGCTGCAGGTAGGAGGAAAACAATTGCACTGCCGCAAGCGGATTCATTCTGAATTTTTTAAAGCGACTGGAACAACTTTGGTGGTTGTGTACAAGTGCTCTCAGTTGATGTCACTTGGGCGAGCCATGCATCGGCTTCCAACATGATGTCATCAAGAGTGCTTGAAACAAGCCACTCCATTAAGCTTATTTTAATAGCATTTGCTTGCCTTGCACTGTGGGTGTGTGCACGGAATAAACTGCAACGACTCTACACTGTAGAAGATGTGAGCACAGCACGTAAACATTATTTTGAAGTTGTCGTCACCACAGTAATTATAAAAAGTGGAAGTAGACAATGCATTTGTCACCACGTGTTGTGCCCAAGTACGCAAGACAACCCATGGCCAAACTGTGCAACGGTAGATGGGGAATGCAGTGGCTTAAGAGAAGGGTAATGTTTAACCATTTGTAGCTGTTCATTACAATGCACCGACAAAACATTTTTCCCGCAGGGGCGTCTGCGTCAGCAAGCGTTTGGTGTGTTGCAACACCACGGACCCGAGCACACGAGGGTTGGACCCTCCCGCGTGTAGCCGTGCGCGGCTTAGCCGTGTCTGGGGAAAGGGGGATCCTGGGGGTTGAGCCAATGCCGGGTGATTGGACCTTTAAGGCCCCCCAGCGGAGGCAACACACCTCTTCGGCCTCTGCTTCACATAGACGGCACCTCCAGATTCACCCTCCTGGAGGAAATCGGCAGTCGCCTTTTCCTGTCCCCCTCTTCAATATTTTGTCTTTTTCTCTCACTTTTCCATCTGTCCTGTCTCCTACTCACTTCTTCTCACTTCCAAATTTCCGGGCGGCAAGGGTTAACCGTGTGTAATGTATCCAGTCTTGGGTATGTACATTAGGTTATAGTGGCGGTGCATAGCTGGCGTCTGCAGGTTTCGCGTAACCTGTAGCGTCCCCTTGTTGGGCTCGGTGGTGGGTGGCTACCACCGCCGCCGAACTTTGAAACCATGTTATGGCAGAAGCGTTCCCCCGACTTTCAGATCGGCCTCTGAAAAGAGGTCGCACCGATGCAATTTTCCAATTTACCCCCTGAACCGACCTAGACACCTTCCCTAAGTACCATGTCCTTCATAGTGAAGGCAACACAAGCGTAAGAAAACTCTCACCCTTCCTTGTATCGAAATGCCTCGTAAACACGATTGGACCTGACTACAAAGCCACAAAGATGGCTAGCGGAGACCTCCTCCTCGAACTGAAAAAGAAAGACCAAGTTGAAAAGCTCGCCCAACTCACCAGTGTCGGTGGCATTAACGTCACAATCTCTCCACATCGCTCGCTCAACACAAGCAGGGGAGTAATATCAGAAGAAGATTTCCTAAACCTTAGTGACGAAGAGCTCCTCGAAGGGTTCCAAGATCAAAACGTAATTAAGGTACAAAGGATTACACTCAGACGAAACGACCAACAAATCCCCACAAAACACGTGATGCTAACATTTGGAACTAGTACTGTGCCCACATCACTCGAAGCAGGATACCTAAGAATTAACGTCCGACAGTACATACCGAACCCAAGGCGGTGCTTCAAGTGCCAGAGGTTTAGACATGCATCACAATCATGCAGAGGAAAATAAACATGCGCGAAGTGTAGTGCCAACGACCATCCTTCTGACAACTGCAATGCTCCTGCACATTGTGCCAATTGTAAGGGAGACCATCCAGCCTACTCACGGAGTTGCCCTTGCTGGAAAAAAGAAAAAGAAATAATTGCAATCACCGTAAAAGAAAAAATTTCATTCTATGAAGCGAGGAAAAGGTTGGGACACTTACCTCAACTTAGCTATGCCAGTGCGGCGCGGCAGGGGGCAGCGCCACACCGGTTTCAGGAGTCTACAGGGTCCGCGCGCGGTACTCCTGCAGAGACTCCATCCGCCCCCTTGGTGGTAGCAGCCAGTGCTGCTCCATCATCATCGAATACGGGCCGGCAGACCGCAGTGTCGCAGGGCCCAAAGTTGAACCGAACTCCACGGCCCGAGACACGCGTTTCGGCGCCTGGCTCTTGATCGTCCAGCACCTCGGAGAAGGCGATGGAGGTCGACCCAAAAACCCCGGCGTCATTGACGCCAAAAGATCCGCGCTCCCTGGAGCGCAGCAAGAAGGACAGACTTCTTGTAACTGCGCCGAAAAAGGGACAGGTAACCTGAACGGCTACCGTCCTTGATTAGAGTAGTGATCTTTCTATTACATGTCACCTATCACTTTTTAGCTCACACGCACATAAGTAAACAGTTTTACTTGTCTTACAATGGCTTTCATCATCCATTGGAACTGCAGAGGCCTGATTCATAATCTAGGTGACATCAAAGACATTATAAATAAGCTATCGCCAGTTGCACTCTGCCTTCAAGAAACGAACTTAGGCCCCAAAAATACACAATTCTTGAAAGGTTTTACTGTCGTACGCAAGGACCGCGAACACTCCAGCCGTCTGTCAGGAGGAGTCGCCATAGTAGTGCAGGGCGGCACTCCTACACGAAATGTCCAATTAAATACATCTCTCGAGGCTGTAGCGGTCACCGTTCTGTCTCATAAAACCATCACCATTTGTTCACTATATCTTCCACCCCATACCTATTTTACTAGTAAAGATTTAGAAAATTTAACAGACCAGCTGCCGGAGCCTTTCGTTTTAGTTGGAGGTTTTAATGCTCATTGTACTCTTTGGGGCAGTGGCAAAACTGACCCAAGAGGGCAGCTCATTGAAGATTTTATCCTGTGAAATGATATCTGCCTCTTAAACTCGGGTGCGTCAACGTATTTTTCACCTACTTCACGCACTTTTAGTTGTTTAGATTTAGCTTTTTGTTCACCATCTCTTTTTAGCGATCTTAAATGGAAAGCCCTCGACACGCCATATGGTAGTGATCACTTGCCCGCAATCATAAAAATCTTACCATCACCACCAACCCTAGGCATTAAGCCACGCCGGTGGAAACTGCAGCTTGCTGACTGGCCAGTTTTTATGGAACATGCTAAACTAGAAATGGTCTTCTCTCCAGAACTGAGCTTTCACGAACTCAATAAAAAGTTCGTTGAGGTTATAATCTCAGCCGCAGAAACAGCAATACCTCAGTCATCCGGTATTTTGCGCAAAAGACTAAATCCCTGGTGGACAGACGAGTGTACCAAAGCTAAAAAACAACAAAATAAGGCCCGGGGAATCCTACGAAGGTATCCAACCTATAACAACCTCCTAGCCTTTAAATAGGCCAAAGCCAAAGCAAGATTTGTTCGGCGTCAGGCAGAGAAACCGTCATGGCAAAAATATGCATCTTCAATTAATAGTTCAGTCACATCTAGACAAATGTGGGACCGGGTTAGAAAATTTAAAGGAGAGTACACATCATACACAATACCACTACTTACAAGTCCAGGCACACAATTAATTAATATGTGGTTTTTATTGGCGCAAGGGCCAGATATGGCCAAAGAGCGCCATGACAAATGGTGATATTTTTTCTTTGCACTATAAATAGAGTGGTCTATGAGTTGAATGGTTGATGTAACGTGGCTGTAAAAGGGCCTAAAAGAAAGACGCTGTAAATTGCGTAAAATATATTGGTATTAAAATAATGACAATGACTATTGATTAGAGTTATGACTATAACAATTCCGTTACGAATTAATGATGTACTAAAACGTATACAATAGCACTAGTGCCTCAGGAGGTTCCTTGAAAACAAGGGCTGTGAGGCACGTGCTTACATGTAAACACTTTTTCTACTGCAGCTGCAACCTGCAAAACGAGGTTGCGCTACAGATACCCTGGCCAGATGATTTGTAAAGTGTTTACGTCTGCTAAAAATTTTAAGACTGTACTAAAATCAAAAAGCGGCTCATGGTTAAGAAAGAATGCTGGGTGAAGAGGGATTTGCTGACGATAGGCGAGATAAAAGTACTTTTTACGCTGGGCTTCTATTTCAGGGCACTCTACAAGAACATGGAGAACTGTAAGAATGTCTCCACACCTATCACATTTTGGAGGATCACTTCCAGAAAGGAGGTAAGAGTGTGTGCCATAGGTATGACCTATTCTTAACCTGCAGAGAAGCACTTCTTTGTGTCTTGCCGTTTTATCTGTCATCCATTTCCCTATTCTGGGTATGATCATATGTAGCTTGTTTGAAACTTCGCTGTCCCACTGCCTTTGCCAAAATCTCCGCAACTGATGGCGCAAGAAAGGCTTCAGGTCTGTGTAAGGGATAGCTATGTTTTTATCTGTATGTTTAAAAACTACTGACGTGGCACTTTCGTCTGCAGCTACATTGCCTTTTATGCCTATATGGCCAGGTACCCAGCACACTATGACAACTTGGTTGCCCATGTAAGCTGAGCATAACCAGCTGTAGAGTTCATTAAAAACTGAATTCTTGTGTTTTCGTAGACTCATTATAGCTTTAACGACGCTCAATGAGTCTGTGAACACAATTGCTTTGGTAACATTCATTAGCTTTATGTGTTTAATTGCCGAGAGGATAGCGTATGCTTCCGCTGTAAAAATACTTGTATGCGGATTTAGTGCACCAGATGTGTAAAAAGACGGTCCCAGAGCTGCGTTAGCAACACCAGCAGGAGATTTGGAAGCGTCTGTGTAAAATTCTGCACACGAGTACTTCGGCTGAAGCTCGAGGAAGTGTGAACGTATATGAGTCTCAGGTGCGTGCTTGGAGATTTCTATGAAAGAGACATCGCACTCAATAGTCTGCCATTCCCAAGGTGGTGGAAGTCGACTGGGAGCAGTTAAGACATTCTCTTTAAGTAGTATGCCTGTTTCTTCAGCCAAGGCTTCTAGGCGCAGGGAGAAAGGAGTCCTCACGGACGGTCGGTTTTGATACAACCTGGCAGCCGATATGTCGCTTATAGTGGAATGACATGGGTGTTCTACATCTGCCTTTACCTTCAGGGAGTAAGTTAGACTTAAATACGCTCTTTGGAGATGCAGGGACCATTCATCCGACTCCACATACAGGCTTTCTACAGGGCTAGTCCTGAAGGCGCCTGTAGCAAGCCGAATACCCAGATGGTGAACGGGGTCTAACATCTTTAAAGCACTAGGTGTTGCAGAGTAATAAACTATGGCTCCGTAGTCAAGGCGTGAGCGTACAAGGCTTTTGTATAAGCTAAGGAGGCATCTCCTGTCGCTTCCCCATGATGTGCGTGACAAGAGCTTCAGCAGATTCATAGCCTTCAGGCATTTTGTTTTCAAGTACTTCAGGTGCGAGACAAAAGTTAACTTAGAGTCTAAGATGAGGCCTAGAAATTTATATTCATGACTCACAGATAGCCGTTCTCCATTAAGGTCAATAACGGGGTCTGTTTGCATACCTCTTTTGTTCGAAAAGAGGACGCACGTGCTTTTTTGTGGGTTTAGTCTAAATCCATTCTGGTCCGCCCACTTGGAAATCTTGTTGAGGCCAAGCTGCACCTGTCGCTCGCAGATAGCAAGATTACAAGATTTGTAACCGATTTGCACATCATCCACGTACACAGAATAAAACATTGTGCGTGGTATGACACTGTGGAGAGAATTCATTTTTACAACAAATAGAGTGCAACTCAGCACACGTCCTTGTGGTACACCAGTCTCTTGGGTAAATTGACGAGATAAGACGTTACCAACTCGAACACGGAATGTGCGGTTCGACAGATAACTTTGAATCACGTTCAGCAAGTTGCCTCGGACGCCCATTCCTGCCAAATCACGAAGGATACCAAAACGCCATGTGGTGTCATATGCTTTCTCCATGTCTAAGAAAACCGACAAGAAAAACTGTTTATGCACGAAGGCATCCCGAATATTTGTCTCGATGCGGACAAGGTGGTCTGTTGTGGATCTACCTTCCCTGAAACCGCACTGTAAGGGATCTAGTATTTTGTTACTTTCAAGAAAATGGATCAGGCGCCGGTTAGTCATTTTCTCAAAAAGTTTGCACAGGCAACTTGTTAGGGCTATAGGCCTGTAACTGCTAGCCGAAGTCGGGTCCTTGCCCTCTTTGAGAATAGCGATAATTATTGCCTCTTTCCAGGCAGCCGGGATATACCCACCACAGAATATGGAGTTAAAAAGCGACAGAAGTGTTTTGTGAGTTTCAGGATGTAAGTGTTTGATCATGTCATAAGCTATTCTGTCTCTTCCTGGCGCTGTCTTATTACAGCAACTCAGTGACGCCTGAAATTCCGCCATGGTAAATGGACGGTTGTAAGGTTCATTCTTTGTTATTTTCCGATCCAGGGGCAATCGCTCTGCTTGCCGCTGATACCGTAGAAATTTATCTGTGTAATGGGCCGAGCTGGAAATGTACTCGAAGTGGGCACCTAGGAAATCAGCCTGGTCTTCAAGAGTGTTTCCCTGATTGTTTACTAATGGCAGAGGATGAGTCTGCCGCCCGTTTAATTTGTTAACTCGGTTCCAGGCTTTCTTTCCGTCTGTGTAAGAATTTATGCCCGATATGTATTTTTGCCAGCTTTCCCTTTTGGCACAGCGGCGCGTTCTTCTACCCTCACTCTTTGTTTTCTTGAAATTTATAAGATTTTCTGCAGTTGGAGAGTCACGAAGGCGGCCCCAAGCCTTATTTTGTTTTTTTGATGATGATGTGTGGTGGTTTGTGGCGCAAGGGCCAGTTATGGCCAAAGAGCGCCATGCCAGTGTTTGTGAGTGTGCAGTGGAGCGATGAATTCTGAGAAGTAGATGAAGTGTGGCTGTAAAAGGGCCTAAAATAATCGCTGTAAAGTGCGTAAAATATATATGTACTAAAATCATGGCAATGACTAATGATGTGTACTATGAAATGAGGAATGCATTGAGAAAGAAGAATAATATATTTAAAATATTTAAGATACAGTAATTGGCAAGAAGCACTACTACCTAAACAGAGCCCTTGAACCACAAGGGCCTGGAGGCATGTGCTATAAAAAATTATCACAGCAACATCCTCTGGAGAGAGGATGTGCTACGAACTTATTGGGCTAATAACATGTAGCACAACATCATTCAAAAAATCGAGGACTGCTTTGGCATTAAAAAGCGGTTCTTCACCAATAAACATCATGGGATGAAGAGGGATATGATAGCGGTATGCTACAGGTAAATGTTTTCTTCTCTCCGGTTCGGCTTCCCGACACTCCAGCAGGACGTGGAGGACGGTCAGCCTCTCACCACATCTACCACAGGTTGGTGGTTCATCACCAGTAAGCAGAAAATTGTGGGTGCCATATGTATGTCCTATTCTTAGACGACAGAACAGGACATCAGTTCGTCGTGTTTTCATTACGGGTGGCCAGAAACCTAACTGTGGTTTTATCAAGTGAAGCTTATTATTTCTTTCAGCGTCCCACAAGCGCTGCCAGTGGTCTCGCAGTTTTCTTCGCAGAAAAGGCTTCAAATCTGCGGGAGGAATAGTAGCCGCAGGATTAATAGCTTGCGATGTAGTTGATGTGGCCAACTTGTCTGCAAGCACATTACCCTCAATGCCTCTATGGCCAGGCACCCAGCATACAGTCACATGCTGGTTAGATATATATGCTCTGCATAAACTGGAATAGAGCTCAGTAAGTACAGGATTTTTGTTTTTGCAGAGTGACATCAGAGCTTTCACCACGCTTAGGGAGTCTGTAAATATAACTGCTTTTTGAAGTTTTGATGCCCTTATATGATTCACAGCCGACAATAGTGCATAGGCCTCAGCGGTAAAGATACTCGTTTCCGGGTGGAGTACACCGGATTCCGAAAAGGATGGGCCGACGGCTGCATAAGATACCCTGGCATGTGACTTGGAAGCATCTGTGTAAAACTGTGTACACGAGTATTTAGATTGGAGTTCTAAGAAATGCATTTTAATGTGTGCCTCTGGCGCGTGTTTAGTGACCTCTATGAACGATGTGTCACACTCTATGAGTTGCCAGTGCCACGGTGGCAATAGTTTCGCTGGAGCCATAGGACATTGTTCAAGCAGCGGAACACCCATTTCCTCACTGAGGTTCCTCACACGCAAAGAGAACGGCTTTCTCGCTGCAGGTCGGTTACGGAAGAGTGTGGCAGCGGTCACATCGTTTATTGTTGAATAAGAAGGATGTTCAATGTTTGCTTGTACTTTCAGAAAATATGTAAAACTGCTGTATGACCGCTGCAGATGAAGCGACCACTGATTCGATTCTACGTAGAGGCTCTGGATTGGACTTGTCCTGAAAGCACCGGTCGCAAGGCGGATACCCAGATGGTGAACGGGGTCTAGTATTTTTAATGCAGCTGGCGTTGCGGAATTGTAAATTATAGATCCGTAATCGAGGCGTGAGCGGACAAGACTTTTATAGAGGTTCAGCAGACACTTTCGATCACTGCCCCAAGTCGTACGCGACAGAAGCTTTAAAAGGTTCATTGTCTTCAGGCATTTTGCCCTCAGATACTTAATATGAGGAATAAATGTAAGCTTCGAATCTAAAACAATGCCTAGAAACTTATGCTCGCTGCTCACAGAGAGCGCATCTCCTTTGATTGCAATACTTGGGACTGGCGTTACGCCTCTCTTGTTAGTAAAGAGTACGCAAGTGCTCTTCTGGGGATTTACCTTAAAACCATTTTCATCTGCCCATTTGGACAATTTGTTTATTACAAGCTGCACTTGTCGTTCGCAGATGGCAATATTGCATGACTTGAAGGCTATCTGCACATCGTCGACATAAACAGAATAAAACATAGTGCGTGGGATGACTGTGTGCAGGGAACTCATTTTTACGATAAATAGTGTGCAACTAAGCACGCCCCCTTGTGGCACACCGGTCTCTTGGGTGAATGACTTAGAAAGAGCGTTACCCACTCTTACGCGGAATGTGCGATTCGATAGGTAACTTTCGATTGAGTTTAACATGTTGCCACGGACACCCATCGCAGAGAGATCTCGGAGAATGCCGTAGCGCCATGTCGTGTCGTAAGCTTTTTCTAGGTCGAGGAACACTGAGAGGCAGAACTGCTTATGTATAAAAGCATCCCTAATATAAGACTCAATGCGAACAAGGTGGTCTGTTGTGGACATACCTTCCCTGAAACCACATTGGAAGGGGTCTAGTAATTTGTTATTTTCAAGGAAACAGATTAAGCGCCTGTTGATCATTTTTTCAAATAGTTTGCACAGACAGCTTGTTAGCGCTATTGGCCTGTAGCTGCTGGCTAGGGATGGGTCTTTGCCTTGTTTAAGCACGGGAATTACTATAGCTTCCTTCCACGAAGACGGGATATATCCATGCGCCCACATGACATTGAAAAGATACAGGAGTGTTTTCAGCGCTTCAGGATTCAGGTGCTTAATCATTTCATATATGACACGATCACCACCTGGCGCCGAGTTATTGCAGCAAGCGAGGGATGCTTTCAGTTCAGTTAAAGTAAATGGATTGTTGTAGGCCTCACTCGATGAACCTTTACGTTTTAGGCGCTGTCGCTCTTCGCGTTCTTTGAACCTCAGAAATGCTTGTGTGTAGTGGGACGCACTGGATACATGTTCGAAGTGTTCACCCAGACAATCTGCCGGGTCTTCCAGGCTCTCACCTTGGGTACTGACTAACGGTAATGGGTGTACCTCCCGGCCTTTTAATTTATTTACTCGATTCCACACTTTTGTCTCATCCGTGTAAGAATTTATACTGGAGATGTACTTCTCCCAACTCTCCCTTTTAGCACGTCGGCGTGTTCTTCTACCCTGGGACTTTATTTGTTTGAAACTAATCAAGTTTTCGGCGGTTGGAGAGTAGCGAAGTCGTCCCCAAGCTTTGTTTTGGTTTTTCCGTGCTTGTTTACATTCTTCATTCCACCACTGGATGCGACGTTTATTCGCTAGTCCATTAGTTTGACGGATGCATTTCGTGGCAGCGTCAATTATAAAGCCTGTAATATACGCCACAGTGTCTTCTATATTAAAGGATGCAATATCATCCGTGCGCAAATACGTAAGTTCTCGGAAACGTTCCCAGTTAGCTGTGTCAACCTTCCATCGGGGAATGTGTGGTGAGCTTATATCTTGTTTTGTTAAGTTTAATATAATAGGGAAGTGGTCGCTCCCAAAAGGGTTCTTAAGAACGGACCACTCTAGGTATGGCATTAGTGTGCTCGATACTACAGTTAAATCTATGGAGGAGTATGTATTATGCGCCACACTGTAGTATGTTGGCTCTTTCTTATTAAGTATACATGCTCCTGAGGAAAAGAGAAAGTTTTCGATTAGGCGACCTCTCGCATCGCAACGAGAGTCTCCCCACAATGAGTTATGTGCGTTTAAATCTCCGACAACTATGTATGGAGCCGGAAGTTCATCTATGTAGTTTTGAAATTCGGTTTTATTAAGTTGATAAGTTGGAGGGATGTATATAGAACTGATAGTGACTAGCTTGTCAAACAGCACCCCTTGGATAGCAACTGCCTCCAGGGGCGTACGAAGTTTTATTTCCCGACAGGCAACACCTCTGTCAACTATGATAGCAACACCGCCGGATGACACAACAGTGTCATCGCGGTCTTTGCGAAAAATAGCATACTGTGTGAGGAAATTTGTTTGTGTATGTTTGAGGTGTGTTTCCTGAACACACAGCACCCTGGGACTAAACTTGCGGAGGAGTTCTTTAACGTCGTCAAGATTTTGAAGGAGACCTCTGACGTTCCAATGAATTATTTGAGTGCCCATATTAAAAAGAGTTTTGTGCTGTGTGTTTAAGAAAAGAAAGTTAGCTTACAGAACCCTTTAGAGGCCCTGTAATGCGGGGTTTCTCTTTTTTGGAGCGGTCGAGAGACGCCCGCCGCTCCATAGGCGCTGGATACGCCGCTTGGCTGGAGGTTGTGTCCATCGCCTCTCCTGAGGCGCTGGGCATCCGCTCTTGCGAGCGGTGTGTTCGTCTTGAGGGTCTCGCCTCAAGAGGTGGGACCCTAGAGGCCACCAGCCCGGAGGTCGATGGCCCCTTGTTCTGAGATGGCGGAGCAGCGCTAGCTGCACGCGCCGAGGGGCCGGATGGCATCGCTGGCGGCTCACTATGCGTGAGCTGGACAGCAGCCGGTGGCTGTTGTGACGCTGACCCCTGACGCGCCACTTCAGCAAAGCTGTTTTTTGGCAGATACGACACCCGCCTTCGTGCTTCCTTGAATGATAGATTCTCTTTTACTTTAATCGTCACGATTTCTTTCTCTCTTTTCCAAGACGGGCAGGACCGCGAGTATGCGGCATGCTCCCCATCGCAGTTTACACAGTGTAGAGCGTTTTCACAGGATTCGGATGGATGTTCGTGGGCGCATTTGGCACAGGTGAGGCGGCCACGGCAGTTCTGAGAACTGTGGCCAAATCGTTGGCACTTAAAGCATCGCAGAGGATTTGGGATATAAGGCCTAACCCTGATCTTCATATACCCTGTCTCGATAGTATCGGGCAGGTTGCTTGAACCAAATGTGAGTACTAGGTGTTTGGTATCGATCTCTTTTCCGTCGCGCCTCATTTTAATTCTTTTGACATTGATCACATTCTGATCATTCCAACCCTCTAGAAGTTCGGCTTCAGTCAGTTCCATCAGGTCATCATCGGACACGACACCTCGAATAGTGTTCATAGTACGATGTGGGGTAACTGTCACTGGGATGTTCCCGAATGACACTAGCTTAGGCAGATTTTCATATTGCTTCTTGTCACGGAGCTCCAGAAGGAGATCACCGCTCGCCATCTTAGACACTTTATAGCCTGCACCAAAGGTTTCCATCAGGGATTTTGCAACTACGAAAGGTGACATAATTCTTGCTGTCTTTTCTGGTTTCTGGGAATGTACTACATGGTATCTCGGAAAGTTTTCTTTTTGTCGTCCAAAAAACTGGAACACTTCATCGGTGCGCCCCCTTTTCTGGGGGCGATCGGGTAAAGCGGGGAAGGACCAAGCCATAAAAATAATATTCATTCGGCAGGAACGCCAGCCACCCACCATGGAGCCCAACAAGGGGACGATGTAGGACCTGTAAACACAATTCCCACAAACGCCAGCTGTACGTTCCCGCTATAACCAAATACGTATAACCAAGGGTGGTTATGACACACAAGGTTAACCCTCGCCGCCAGGAAAGTTAGAAGTAAATGGAAGAGAAAAGAAGACAGGAAAGATTAAAAGTGAGGGAGAAAGACGAAGATTGAAGAGAAGGACAGGAAAAGGCAACTGCCGATTTCCCCTGGGTGGGTCAGTCCAGGGGTGCCGTCTATTTGAAGCAGAGGCCGAAGAGGTGTGTTGCCTCTGCCGGGGGGCCTTAAAGGTCCGAACACCCGGCATCGGCTCAACCCCCAGGATCCCCCTTTCCCCAGACACGGCTCAGCCGCGCACGGCTACACGCGGGAGGGTCTAACCCTCATGTGCTCGGGTCCGTGGTGGCGCAACTCACCAAACGCCTGCTTGCGCAGACGCCCCTGCGGGGATTTTTTTTTTCGTGCTTCCCTACAGTCATCATTCCACCAGGGAACACGTCGTTTGGAATGCTTTCTTTGTGTTTCTGGGATGCACATGGACGCTTTATTCACAATAAATGCTGTCAAATATGCCACTGCGTCATCAATGTTAAGTGTACGGATGTCATCCCATGCTAGGCGGGTGAGCTCTCTGTATTGCTTCCAGTCGGCAGAGTCAATCTTCCACTGGGGAACATGAGGATAGTTTTCCTCCCTTTTTGTTAATGTTAAGACGATCGGGAAGTGGTCACTCCCATAGGGGTTTTTGATGACGTTCCACTCCAGATATGGCATGAGTGTACTTGATGCTATGCTTAAATCTATAGATGAGTATGTATTGTGTGCCACGCTGTAAAATGTGGGCTCTTTTTTATTTAGCAGGCATGCATCTGTGGTAAAAAGAAAGTTTTCAATTAAGCGTCCTCTCGCGTCACAACGAGAGTCACCCCACAGGCTGCTATGGGCATTTAGATCTCCAACAACTATATATGGTTGGGGAAGTTCAGCGATAAAGCTTAAAAACTCTGATTTGGAAAGTTGATAATTCGGAGGGACGTAAAGGGAACTTACAGTGACCAACTTCTGAAAGAGTACCGCTCGGACTGCGACTGCCTCAAGGGGAGTTCGGAGAGGCCATCCGCTGACAAGCAACATCTTTGTTTACTATAATGGCGACGCCACCCGATGAGGCGAGTGCGTCATCTCGATCTTTTCGGAAAATGGCGTATTTCCTGGGGAAGTTACTTTGTATTGGTTTTAGGTGTGTCTCCTGAACACACAGCACCTTTGGATTGTATTTGTGTAGAAGTTCTTTAATGTCGTCGAGGTTGTGCAAAAAACCTCTCACATTCCAGTGTAATATTTGTGTATCCATATTGTTTATGTTAATATGGTGTGTGTCAAGAGGATTCAAGTTGGCTTACGAAGCCTTTCCAGGCCCCGTAATCCGTGGCTTATTTGTCTTGGAGCGTTCGCGAGAATCGCGTCGCTCCCGAGGCGCTGGCTGCGCCGTCTGGCTTGGAGTTGTGTCCATCGACTCCTGGGAGCCGCTGGACTTCCGCTCACTCGAGCGGGGTAGTTTCGGGGTAGGCCTTGCTTCGAAAAGCAGGGCCTTGGAGGCAACCAACCCAGAGGTCGATGAGCCCTCCTTCAGAGACGGCGCAGCAGCGCTGGCTGCTGTCACCTGGGGGGCTGGTGGCACAGCCGTGGCCACACTGTTTGTGGGCCGGGCCGATGCCGGAGTCTGCTGCAGCGTTGCCCCCTTTCGCGCTGCACCATCGTACCCTGCGGTATGCAGAAAGGAAACACGTTTCCGCGCTTCTTGAAATGAGATGTTTTCCTTCACTTTCATAGTAATAATATCTTTCTCTTTCTTCCACGTAGGGCATGATCGGGAATATGCCGCATGATCACCGTCGCAGTTTGGACAGTGGAGCGCACTACCACAGTTATCAGAAGTGTGTTCATTGTTGCCGCATTTTGCACATGTCAGTCGGCCACGGCAGCTTTGAGCGCCATGGCCGAATCTTTGGCACTTAAAACATCTGCGGGGATTCGGGATGTACGGTCTCACTCTTGTCTTTGTGTATCCTGTTTCAAGAGAATCTGGCAGCTCGCTTGTCCCAAAGGTGAGGATCAAATGCTTAGTAGGTATTTCTTTATTATCGCGCTTAATCTTTATCCTTCGCACTTCAATCACATTCTGTTCCTTCCAGCCCTCTAGGAGCTCTTCTTCGCTCAGGTTCAGTAGATCATCATCAGATATCACTCCTTTACTTGTGTTCATTGACCGGTGCTGTGTCACAGTGATTTGAAGATTGCCGAATGCCACTAGATTTGAAAGTTTATCATGTTGGTCCTTGTCGCGAACCTCAAGGAGAAGGTCGCCGCTGGCCATTTTGGTCACTTTGTAGCCTGGGCCCAGTTTGTCGGTGAGATATTTGGAAACACAGAAAGGTGAAATTGTCCTAGCGGTCGTTTCAGAGTTAAGACTATGAATGACGTGGAAACGTGGGAAGCATTGTTTGCGTTTGACAAAAAATTGAAAGTTTTCTTCGGTGCGCCCTCTTTTTGTAAGAGGACGATCATTGAGTCGGGGGAATGATGAAGCCATCAAGTGTTGATTGATTTCGGCAGCGATGCCAGCCGCCCACCACGGAGCCCAACAAGGGGGCGTGACAAGACTTGTGCATTGATAAAGCTTGCTATCGCCAGCTGTACACAGCCACTATAACCCAATATGTATAACCAAGGTTGGTTATCGCACACAAGGTTAACCCTCGCTGCCCAGAAAATCAGAAGTAAATAGAAGAGAAGACAGGAAAGATTGAAAGTGAGAGGAAAAGACGAAGATTGAAGAGGAGAATAGGAAAAGGCAACTACCGATTTCCCCCGGGTGGGTCAGTCCGGGGGTGCCGTCTACGTGAAGCGGAGGCCAAAGTGGTGTGTTGCCTCCGCTGAGGGGCCATGAAGGTCCAAGCACCCGGCTTCGGCTCAACCCCCAGGATCCTCTTTTCCCCGGACACGGCTAGGCCGCGCACGGTTAGACGCGGGAGGGTCCAACCCTCGAGTGCTCGGGTAAGTCCAGGCACAAACAACACTAGAAGACCAGGCCGACTTATTAGGCGAACACTTTTATAACATCTCAAGCTCAGCAAATTACTCAAACACATTTTTAAAATACAAAGAGTCGGCTGATAAACAGAGACTTCCCACTACCGGTGCTTCAATGGAACTATATAATGACACTCTTACAATGCAGGAATTAAACAGAGTTCTTTCGGCCGGTAAAAAAACAGCAACAGGTCTTGACCGGGTCCACTACACAATGCTGGCGCACTTATCTCAAGCATCGGTAAAGGCACTCCTTCAATTTTTCAACAAGATATGGCAATCTGGGGTAATGCCTACAGACTGGAAAAATGCAGTAGTAGTGCCTTTTCTAAAATCTGGTAAAACTGCATCATCCCCAAGCAGCTACAGACCCATTGCACTAACAAGTTGTCTAGCCAAATCATATGAGAGCATTATAAACGCGAGACTCACATTCATCCTTGAATCAAGACACCTAATAGACACGCACCAGTGCGGATACAAAAAGGGCTGCTCCACGACTGATCATCTCGTCCGACTAGAACATGAAATACGTGATGCGTTTCTACACAAACAACACTGTCTCGCGGTTTTCTTTGACCTAGAAAAAGCGTACGATACCACATGGCGATATGGAATTTTGAGAGACCTGGCTGATTTGGGCATTCGTGGCAGAATGTTAAACTGCCTATACGATTTCATGTCAAATAGAACATTTCAGGTACGCCTCGGCACAACACTTTCACGCACATTTACACAAGAAAATGGCGTCCCACAAGGTTGCATTCTCAGCACGACACTCTTCATAGTCAAAATGAACTCTGTAAACAAAATCATTCCATCGTCTGTTATGCATTCAATATATGTCGATTATTTGCAAGTGGCTTGCCGCGCCTCAAACCTATCCACCTGCGAAAGACAGCTACAAATAACAATAAATAAGCTCACACAGTGGGCCGACAAAAATGGTTTCCGCTTTTCAACCCACAAAACTGTACAGTGCTGTTTTCCCAGAAGCGTGGCTTACATTGCGATCCAGTTTTGACACTGGATGGCGCAACACTACCGGTCAAACAAGAGTACAAATTCTTAGGCGTAACATTTGACACAAAACTGAACTTCCTAGCCCACATTAACACAACGAAAATTAAGGCAAATAAAGCTATAAATATTCTCAAAGTGTTATCGCACAAGCACTGGGGATCTGACCGAATATGCCTACTACGTATTTACCGGTCCCTTGTGCGTAGCATTCTCGACTACGGTAGTGTAGTTTATGGTGCAGCCAGGCAATCCTACATTAAACGACTTGATCCAATTCACAATCTTGGCCTACGATTGACGAGCGGTGCCTACAGAACATCGCCTGTCCTAAGTTTATACGTTGACTGCAATGAGCCTTCCCTACAGCACCGCAGAGCACTACTAACCCTCTCCTATGTACTGAGAATTCGATGATGATGATGATGATATATGGATTTTATTGGCGCAAGGGCCAGGGATGGCCAAAGAGCGCCAAGAAAGATAGTATGAAGTAGTCTATGAAGTGGTAAATGGCAGATGGTGATTGCACATGGGCTGTATAGAGGCCTAAAACATACGCTGTAAATGGCGTAAAATATATAGACACTAAAATAATGAGAATGACAAGTGATATGGGCTATGATCATAAAACATGTTCTATGTCTGAATAATACAATTAAATGTGGCTACCCAATGGCACAGCTGCCTCACCAGAGCCCTTGAGCGCAAGGGCCCAGAGGCCTGTGCCTTACAGTACTACTAACGCAGCTGCACCCTCTATAGAGAGGGCGTGCTACAAATCTCTTGGGCTAATAACGTGCAACACAACATCGTTTAAAAATTAAGCACCGCTTTAGGCCCGAAGAATGGTTCAGCGCCAAGGAACAGTGCGGGATGGAGGGGGATACACTGCTGGTAAGCTTGAGGAAAATGCTTTTTTCGTTCAGGTTCTGCTTCCTGACACTCCACCAAGACGTGGAGGACAGTCAGCCTCTCGCCACATCTACCACAGCTGGGAAGTTCAGCACCAGTTAAAAGATAAGAATGGGTACCATAGGTGTGCCCTATTCTCAGTCGGCAAAAGAGCACATCACATCGTCGTGACTTTGATAGTGGTGACCAATTTCCTAACTGGGGTTTGATTGCGTGCAGCTTGTTCAAGCATTCGGCATCCCACAAGTGTTGCCAATAGCTCCTGAGCTTTTTACAAAGGAACGGCTTCAGGTCTGTGGCTGGGACTCCTATGGGCAGATTGCTAACTTTCGTTACCATGGCTTTAGCCATTTCATCTACTAGCACATTTCCCTCGATGCCTCTGTGCCCAGGCACCCAGCATAATACAACATGTTGGTTAGACATATAGGTTGTGCATAGCAGCGCGTAAAGGTCATTGATTATAGGATTTTTGCATTTCTGTAGTGATTTTAAAGCTTTCACTACACTTAGGGAGTCTGTGAATATAATCGCTTTTGGAAGGCGTGCTTTTCTAATATGTTTCACAGCCGCCATCACTGCATAGGCTTCTGCAGTGAAGATGCTGGTTTCGCGGTGCAGGACGTCGGATTCTGAAAATGATGGACCAGCAGCTGCATATGAGACGCCGGAGTGTGTCTTCGATGCGTCTGTGTAGAATTGTGGGCAAGAGTACTTGCTCTGGAGCTCAAGGAAGTGCATACGAATGTGTACTTCTGAAGCGTGTTTAGTGATCTCTTCAAATGACAAGTCGCAGACTATCTCCTGCCACAGCCATGGCGAAAGCGGCGTTGCTGGAGCCATTATTTCATGTGTAGGGAGCGGAATACCCATGTCCTCGCTCAATTTCCTTACACGCAGTGAAAAGGGCTGTCTCACCGAAGGTCGGTTCCGAAAAAGTGTACTAGATGTTGTATCGTTTATCGTAGAATAGCATGGATGTTCACAGTTCGAGATTACTTTCAGAAAGTATAAAAAAACTAGAGTATGTCCTCTGCAGATCAAGAGACCACACATTTGATTCTACATAGAGACTCTGTATGGGACTTGTTCTGAAGGCACCGGTCGCGAGGCGGATACCTAAATGGTGCACAGGATCTAGCATCTTCAGGGCGCTGGGTGAAGCAGATTGGTAGACTACAGCACCGTAGTCTAAACGCGAGCATATAAGGCTTTTGTGCAGAGTCATGAGGCACTTCCTGTCACTACCCCACGTTGTGTGCGACAGGATTTTAAGGATATTTAGTGTTCTTAGGCATTTACTTTTAATGTACTTTATGTGAGAAATGAAGGTGAGCTTTGAGTCTAGTATGATACCTAAGAATTTGTGTTCTGCATTCGTAGGAACGCGTTCTCCATGGAGTTCAATAATTGGCTCTGGGACCAAGCATCTTTTCCTTGTAAACAGGACACAGGAGCTCTTTTGGGGATTGAACTTAAATCCATTCTCATTAGCCCACTTAGACAGTTTGTTCAGGCCTAGCTGAACTTGTCGCTCACAGATGGACAGGTTACATGACTTGAATCCTATCTGGACGTCATCAACATATGCACAATAAAATAGACTTCGCGGTAGACAGGAGCGCAATGAATTCATTTTAACAATAAAAAGGGTGCAACTAAGGACGCCACCCTGAGGCACTCCAGTTTCCTGCACAAATTGCCTAGACAAAGTGTTTCCAATTCTAACACGGAATGTCCGGTTAGAAAGGTAGCTTTCAATTAAGCTAAACATGTTTCCACGGATTCCCATTTCGGAAAGGTCTCTCAATATTCCGTAACGCCAGGTAGTGTCGTATGCTTTTTCCATGTCGAGGAATACCGATAGAAAGAATTGTTTATGAATGAAGGCATCACGAATAATGCCCTCAATGCGTACGAGATGGTCAGTCATCGACCGGCCTTCCCTAAAGCCACACTGGCACGCATCAAGTAGTTTGTTCGATTCCAGAAAATGCAGAAGACGGCGATTAACCATTTTTTCGAAGAGCTTACAAAGGCAACTCGTAAGCGCTATTGGACGGTAGCTTGTTACAGAGGAGGGATCTTTACCCTGCTTTAGAACTGAAACAACAATAGCTTCTTTCCATGCAGCTGCAAGGTACCCAGCAGTAAAAATTTTATTAAAAAGTACTAGAAGCGTCCTTAATGTGTCTGTGTGGAGGTTTTTAATCATGTCATACATGATTCTGTCAGTCCCCGGGGCAGAGCTTTTACACACGTTCAAAGAAGCTCTTAACTCAGCGATAGTAAAAGGAAGGTTATAAGCGTTGTTCTGTGTGCACTTACGGTCGAGTGGCTTGCGTTCAGCTATCTGTTTGTGTTTAAGAAATGATTCGGAGTACTGGGTCGGGCTAGACACACGCTCAAAGTGTTCACCGAGAGCGTTCGCCTGGTCCTCCAAGCCGTTCCCTTGTTCATTGACAAGCGGTAATGGATGGGTTTCCTGCCCCTTTAGCCTTCTAAGGCCATTCCATACTTTAGACTCTTGTGTGTAGGATGTTATGCCAGACAGGAACCTCTCCCAGCTAGCCCTCCTTGCCTGTCGCCGCGTCCGTCTGCCCTGTGATTTTACTAGTTTAAATTCTATGAGATTTTCCGCAGTCGGGAAGCGACGCAGTACACCCCATGCTTTGTTCTGTTTCTTTCGTGCCAGTCTGCACTCCTCATTCCACCAGGGGACCCGTCTTTTACATGAGAGACCCTTTGTTTGTGGAATGAATTTTTCGGCTGCGTCAATTATAAAACAAGTAAAATACGCTACAGCGTCTTCAATACTAAAATTGTTCATAAAATCTTGTGATAAGCATGTTGACTCTTTGAAACTTTTCCAATCAGCCGACGGTATTTTCCAACGGGGGGCGTGGGGTGGACTGTCATGTTCCTGAAGCAAGTTAAGCATTACAGGAAAGTGGTCGCTCCCAAATGGGTTCTTGACAACATTCCAGTCTATGTAAGGAAGGAGGCTCGCAGTGCCGATCGCTAAATCTATAGACGAATATGAATTGTTATGAATATTGTAATAGGTGGGCTCTTTTTTATTAAAGAGGCACACACCAGATGTTACCAAAAAGTTTTCTATAAGTCGACCCCTGGCATCACACCGGGAGTCTCCCCATAAAGTGCTGTGAGCGTTAAAATCACCAGTTATAATATAGGGCTCCGGGAGCTGGTCAATCAGCCTGTAGAAATCGGTTTTGCTAAGTTGGTAATGAGGCGGTATGTAAATGCAACAGATTGTTATTAATTTGTTAAAGAGAATTGCTCGCACAGACACCGCCTCAAGGGGCGTCTGAAGAGAAAGGTTCTGGCAAGGAACAGACTTATCTACAATTACTGCTACTCCACCAGACGGGGTAACAGCGTCGTCACGGTCACTCCGGAAGATAGCATATTGCCTGAGGAAGTTTCTTTGTTGGGGTTTCAAATGCGTTTCCTGAACACACAGCACTTTTGGCTTATATTTATGGAGGAGTTCTGTGATATCGTCGAGATTGTGGAGAAGTCCTCTCACATTCCATTGTAGGATTTGTGTATCCATTTGTATAGTGTTTTATGCTGTGTGTTCAAGAATGCAGTGTTAGCTCAGGGGCCTTTTCCAGGCGCCGTGACACGAGATTTTTCTTTTTTGGAGCGGTCGATTGAATCGCGCCGCTCCTTAGGCGCTGGTTGCGCCCTGACACTCGGTGTTGTGTCCATGTCCTCTTGCGAGGCGCTGAACACGCGCTCTTGCGAGCGGTTAGTTTGACGTGAAGGCCTCTTCTCGAGGGACGAGACCTTGGAGGCCACCAGCCCGGAGGTCGATGGCCCCTTGTTCTGAGATGGCGGAGAAGCGCTAGCTGCAGCCGCCGAGGGGGCGGATGGCGTCACCGCCGGCTCACTACGCGTGTGCCAGACAGCCGCCGGGGGCCGTTGTGGCGCTGCCCCCTGACGCGCCACTTCGGCAAAGCTGGTTTTCGGCAGGTACGATACCCGCCTGCGTGCCTCCTTGAAAGTTATGTTTTCCTTTACCTTAATTGTCACTATTTCTTTTTCTTTTTTCCAGGATGGGCACGACCGCGAGTATGCGGCGTGCTCCCCATCACAGTTAACACAATGTAGAGAACTTTCACAAGACTCAGAGGAGTGTTCATGACCACTGCATTTCGCACAAGTTTGGCGGCCTCGGCAGTTCTGGGAACTATGGCCGAACCGCTGGCATTTGAAACATCGAAGAGGATTTGGCACGTATGGCCTAACACGAAGCTTGATGTACCCGGCCTCGATGGACTCGGGCAGGACACTTGAGTTGAAAGTAAGTATTAGGTGTTTGGTCAGGAGTTCTTTGCCATCTCGCCTCATTTTAATCCGTTTAACATTGATGACATTCTGATCACTGAAACCCTCAAGGAGTTCAGCCTCACTCAGCTGCAACAGGTCATCATCTGAGACAACGCCACGGGTGGTATTCATAGTACGGTGTGGGGTTACTGTTAATTGGGCATCTCCAAATGACACTAGATTGGGCAGTTTCTCGTATTGCTTGATATCATGGAGTTCCAAGAGGAGATCCCCGCTTGCCATCCTGGATGCTTTGTAGCCTGTTCCAAAAATATCAGTCAAAGACTTTGAGACAAGGAAAGGTGAAATTGTACGTACTGTATGCCTGACTTTTCAGAGTGGATTACATGAAATCGGGGGAAATTCTGTGTTTGGCGTCCAAAAAACTGGAACACATCTTCGGTGCGCCCTCTTTTCAGACGGCGATCAGGGAGTGGGGGGAAAGAACTTGCCATACGTATAGGTGAATGTTCGGCAGCGGCGCCAGCCACCCACCATGGAGCCCAACGAGGGGACGCTGCAATACCTGGGAAAGATTGGTCCTGCAAACGCCAGCTGTACGCCACTACTATAACCAAATATGGAATATCCAAGGTTGATTGATTGATGTGTAGTTTTTATTGGCGCAAGGGCCAGATATGGCCAAAGAGCGCCATGTACATAGTGATGAGTAATCAATGAATGGTTTAACAGATTAAGAAATTAGTTAAGAATGGTGGTTAAATGTGGCTGTAAAGGGGCCTAAAATCAATCACTAAGATGTTTAGAATATAAATATACTAAAATTATCGCAATGATTTGTGATGTACGCTATGATCATAAAATATTTGCGATGAAGAATGGTTAGCAGGACCTGGAGGTGACAGCAGCACTAGTACCTCACAGAGCCCTTGGGGGCAAGGACTGGTAGGCACGTGCTTACAATTGTGCTTGTATTGCAGCTGCAACCTCCAAGAGGAGGTCGTGCTACAAGTATCCGGGCCAAATGACTTTTAAGATGTTGGTTTCAGCTAAAAATTTCAGTACTGTTTGAAATTCAAAAAGCGGTTCATTGCTAAGAAAAAATGCAGGGTGTAAAGGTAAGTGATGACGATATGCGAAACGGAAGTACTTTTTCCTCTCTGCTTCTACTTCAGGGCACTCAAGAAGAACATGGAGGACTGTAAGACTATCGCCACACTTTGTACATGTCGGAGGATCACTTCCATTCAGTAGGAAAGAGTGAGTGCCGTAAGTATGCCCTATTCTTAATCTACAGAGGAGCACTTCCTTGTGTCTTGCTGTTCTCTCAGATATCCAGTTTCCTAATTTTGGTTTTATGGTGTGCAGTTTATTTGATACTTCGTCATCCCACTGGCTTTGCCAATACTTCCTCAACTTATGGCGTAAGAAGGGCTTGAGGTCTGTAGCTGGTATGGATTTATTTACGTCTGTCTCACTAAAAGTAACTAACGAAGCATTTTCATCAGCAGCTACATTGCCTTTTATTCCTCTGTGGCCAGGTATCCAACATAAGACAATGCTTTGGTTTTGCACATATGCTGAGCATAGTGAGGTGTATAGCTCATTAAATACAGAGTTTGTGTGTCTTCGGAAGCTCATTAGGGCTTTTACAACACATAATGAGTCTGTGAATATGATAGCCTTATTGAGATTAGTCTGCTTGATATGCTTTACCGCTGAAAGTATTGCGTAAGCTTCAGCTGTGAAAATACTTGTGTTTGGATTTAGAGCACCGGACGTCGAAAACGACGTCCCGAGGGCTGCGTATGCGACACCAGAAGATGACTTCGAGGCATCTGTATAGAATTCTGAGCGGGAATACTTCGCCTGAAGTTCAAGGAAGTGCGAGCGTATGTGTGCCTCAGGCGCACGTTTTGTTATTTCAACAAAAGAGATATCGCACTCTATGGTCTGCCATTCCCACGGCGGTGGCAGGCGAGTGGGAGCCATAAGGGTATTTTCTGCTAGTGGAATACCTATTTCTTCTGCCAATGCTTGCAAGCGTAGGGACAAAGGTGTTCTAATAGCTGGGCGGTTACGATGAAGTGTGGCAGTGGAGAGGTCCTGGATAGTTACATAGCATGGATGCTCAGTATCTGATTTTACCTTCATGTAGTAGGAGAAACTGAGATATGTTCTTTGAAGATGCAGAGACCATTCATTGGACTCAACATAGAGGCTTTGAACGGGGCTTGTCCTAAAGGCACCTGTTGCCAGACGAATACCAAGGTGGTGGACTGGGTCTAGGATTCTTAGGGCACTGCGTGTTGCAGAATGGTACACCACGGCACCGTAGTCAAGGCGCGAACGTATGAGACTCCTATACAAGCTAAGGAGACATCTTCTGTCAGAACCCCAGCTTGTGTGTGACAGAAGCTTCAGCAGATTCATCGTCTTCAGGCACTTCGCTTTCAAATATTTCAAATGGGATATGAATGTTAGTTTAGAGTCTAGAATGACACCTAAAAATTTATGTTCGCGACTCACAGATAGGCGTTCTCCATTTAGATGAATAACGGGGTCTGGTAATATACCTTTCTTATTAGAGAACAGCCGTACTTTTCTGAGGGTTTAGTTTAAATCCGTTCTCGTCCGCCCACTTAGACAGCTTATTTAAACCAAGTTGTACTTGTCGCTCGCAGATAGCCAGATTACATGATTTGCAACCGATTTGTACATCATCCACATATACAGAGTAAGACAATGTACGTGGAATGATGGTATGCAGCGAGTTCATTTTTACGACAAAGAGGGTACAGCTTAGCACACCGCCTTGTGGTACACCAGTCTCCTGCGTAAATGGACGGGACAGGGCGTTACCGACTCTAACGCGGAACGTGCGATTGGAAAGATAACTTCGAATAACGTTCAGCATATTGCCTCGGACTCCCATACCAAACAGATCACGGAGAATTCCGAAGCGCCATGTGGTATCGTATGCTTTCTCCATGTCAAGAAATACCGACAGGAAGAACTGCTTGTGTACAAAGGCATCACGGATGTTAGCCTCAATGCGAACCAGGTGATCTGTTGAAGATCTACGTTCCCGGAACCCACATTGTAAGGGGTCTAGTATTTTATTAACTTCGAGATAGTGAAGCAGGCGTCGGTTAATCATTTTCTCGAACAGTTTGCATAGGCAACTTGTCAGAGCAATAGGCCTGTAACTGCTGGCCAGGGATGGGTCCTTGCCCTCTTTGAGAATTGGGATTATAATTGCTTCTTTCCAAGAGGAAGGAATGTACCCGGCAGACCACATTGCGTTAAAAAGTGATAATAGTGTTTTCTGGGTTTCAGAGCTTAAGTGTTTTATCATGTCATAAATTATTCGGTCGGTTCCTGGAGCCGAATTATTGCAGCAGTTCAGTGAAGCTTGAAATTCCGCCATGTTGAATGGATGATTGTATGGTTCAGTCTGTCTGCTTTTTTGAACCAGAGGAACTCGTTCTGCTTGTCGCTGATAGCTCAAGAATGTGTCAGAGTAGTGGGAGGAACTGGAAATGTATTCAAAGTGTGCTCCTAAAGTATCAGCTTGTTCTTTAAGCGTGTCTCTCTCGGTATTGACTAAAGGCAGAGGCTGAGATTGCCGACCTTTTAATTTTTTGACTCTGTTCCAAGCTTTCCTCTCGTCTCTGTAAGAATTTATACTTGAAATGTATTTTTGCCAGCTGTCCCTTTTGGCACGGCGGCGTGTTCGTCTACCCTGAGCCTTTATTTCCTTGAAGACGATGAGGTTTTCTGTTGTTGGTGAGTCGCGAAGACGACTCCAAGCCTTATTTTGCTTCCTGCGTGCTTCCCTACATTCGTCATTCCACCAGGGAACACGACGTTTTGAAGGCGTCCCATTAGTTTCCGGAATACATATTGACGCTGCATCGACTAGAAATGCTGTTACGTATGCCACTGCGTCATCAATATGGAGTGTACAAATATCATCCCAGGTCAAGTACGTGAGGTCTCTGTATCGCTTCCAGTCGGCTGAGTCTACCTTCCACCTGGGAGCATGTGGAGTGTTTTCATCTTGTTTTGCACAGTTTAAAACAATGGGAAAGTGGTCGCTTCCATAGGGGTTCCTAATAACACTCCACTCCAGATAGGGAACAAGAGTACTTGACACTATGGTAAGATCTATCGAGGAAAATGTTTTGTGTGCAAGACTGTAGAATGTAGGTTCCTTCTTGTTAAGTAAGCAGGCACCCGAGGAAAACAGGAAATTTTCTATTAGGCGCCCTCTCGCATCACAACGACAATCTCCCCAAAGGGTACTATGCGCATTGAAATCTCCTGCAACTATATAGGGCTCAGGAAGTTCATCGATAAAGTTCTGGAGGTCTGTTTTCAATAGTTGAGAACCAGGAGGAATATATAAGGAACTAATTGTAACTAATTTGTTAAATATCACAGCTCTAACTGCGACTGCCTCAAGAGGCGTTTGCAGCTGTAATTGCTGAGCAGCAACTCCCTTGTCGACTATAACTGCTACACCGCCGGACGATGCTGCAGCATCGTCGCGGTCTTTGCGGTAAATGGCATATTTCCGGAGAAAATCTTTATGTCTAGAATTAAGGTGTGTCTCTTGGACACACAGCACCTTTGGGTTAAACTTATGTAGTAGTTCTTTAATGTCATCAAGGTTCCGCAGAAGACCTCTGACATTCCATTGTAATATTTCAGTATTCATGTCTAAATAAAAAGAGGTTTGTGCTGTGTGTCTAAGAAGATTACTTAGCTTACAGAGCCCTTCCCGGGCGCCGTAATGCGGGGTTTGTCTTTCTTGCCGCGGTCCTGAGATTCGCGGCGGTCCTTCGGCGCTGGCTGCGCCGTCTGGCTAGGATTAGTGTCCATTGCCTCTTGAGAGGTGCTGGACATCCGCTCTTGTGAGCGGTGTGGTCGTCGTGAAGACCTCGCCTCAAGAGACGAAGCCTTAGAGCCTATCAACCCGGAGGTCGATGGGCCTTGCATTAGGGACGGCGAAGCAGTGCTGGCTGCTTTCACCAGGGGGGCTGGTGGCACTTCCGCGGCCACACTCTTTGTGGACCGGGCAGCTGCCGGAGTCTGCTGCGGCGCTGCCCCCTTGCGCACCGTATCAGCATACTTTGTGGAATGAAGAAATGATACACGCTTTCGCGCTTCCTGGAATGAGATGTTTTCCTTTACTTTGAGGGTGATTATATCTTTTTCTTTTTGCCACGTCGGGCACGCTCTAGAGTAAGCTGCATGTCCACCGTCACAGTTCGAACAGTGGAGTGCGCCATCACAGTCATCTGAGGGGTGATCGTGGTCACCGCACTTGGCACAGGTTTGTCGGCCTCGGCAACTTTGTGAACCGTGGCCATACCTCTGACACTTGAAACACCTTCGAGGATTCGGTATGTATGGTCGGACACGGACTTTCGTGTATCCTGTTTCTAACGTTTCTGGCAGCACACTGGACGCAAAGGTGACGATCAGATGTTTAGTTGGAATTTCTTTGTTTTCCCGTTTGATTATTATTCTCTTAACTATGGTGACATTCTGCTCCTTCCAGCCCTCTAGGAGCTCTTCCTCGGTCAGGTACAGCAGATCATCGTCGGAAATCACTCCTCTGCTTGTGTTCATGGATCGATGTGGAGTCACTGTGAGGTTCACACCACCAAGTGAGACCAGATTTGGGAGTTTGTCATATTGTTGTTTGTCGCGGACCTCAAGAAGGAGGTCACCGCTCGCCATCTTTGTAACTTTGTAGCCGGGACCAATTGTTTCGGTGAGATTTTTCGCAACAGTGAAAGGTGAAATCATTCTTACGGTCTTTCCAGGGTTTTCACTATGAATGACATGGAATCGTGGGAAGGTTTCTTTGCGTTGAAAGAAGAATTGGGCTGTTTCTTCGGTGCGCCCTCTTTTTGAGAGAGGACGATCAGGTAGTTTAGGGAATGATGCTAATGCCATACAGGTTTATTGATTTCGGCAGCGATGGTAGCCGCCCACCATGGAGCCCAACAAGGGGACGGTACAAGGTTTGAAGATTACCTGCACACGCCAGCTATACACCGCCACTATAACCTAATGTACATACCCAAGACTGGATACATTACACACGGTTAACCCTTGCCGCCCGGAAATTTGGAAGTGAGAAGAAGTGAGTAGGAGACAGGACAGATGGAAAAGTGAGAGAAAAAGACAAAAGATGAAGAGGGGGACAGGAAAGGCGACTGCCGATTTCCTCCAGGAGGGTCAGTCTGGAGGTGCCGTCTATGTGAAGCAGAGGCCGAAGAGGTGTGTTGCCTCCGCTGGGGGGCCTTAAAGGTCCAATCACCCGGCATTGGCTCAACCCCCAGGATCCCCCTTTCCCCAGACACGGCTAAGCCGCGCACGGCTACACGCGGGAGGGTCCAACCCTCGTGTGCTCGGGTCCGTGGTGTCGCAGCACACCAAACGCCTGCTGACGCAGACGCCCCTGCGGGGTATCCAAGGTTGGCTACCCACACACGGTTAACCCTAGCTGCCTGGGAAAACAGAAGTAAAAGGAAGTGAAAAGAAGACAGGATAGATTGAAAGTGAGAGAGAAAGACGAAGATTAAAGAGGAGGACAGGAAAAGGCAACTGCCGATTTCCCCTGGGTGGGTCAGCCCAGGGGTGCCGTCTATGTGAAGCAGAGGCCGAAGAGGTGTGTGGCCTCCGCCGGGGGGCCTTAAAGGTCCGAACACCCGGCATCAGCTCAACCTCCAGGATCCCCCTTTCTCCAGACACGGCTAAGCCACGCACGGTTACACGCGGGAGGGTCCAACCCTCATGTGCTCGGGTACGTGGTGGCGCAACTCACCAAACGCCTGCTGACGCAGACGCCCCTGCGGGGCTGAGAATTCGGTCAACACCACAACATATATGCTACAAAATCGTAACACAATGCAACTCTCGGTTACACTACACAAACAAACCGAACATGATACGACCACTTGTCTTACGACATGAGGAATACTGTCAGATTTATAACATTCCTCATGAGGTCCTGCAGGTTGCTGAAAGGCCGCAAAGACTGGCCCCATGGTGCGATTGCACACAACTATGTGATTGGACACTAACCCACTTAAAGAAAAAGGACACCCCACACGAACACATAATGCAAGAGTTCCGCACTATTCAAGAAAAATATAAAGATCACACAGAATTTTACACAGATGGTTCTAAAACACAAGAATACGTGGGTGTGGGAACCGTAACGGAAAATTGGGAAAATAGCATCCGAATACATAATTCTGCTTCAGTCTTTACCGCCGAAGTTATGGCTATATGGACGGCAGTAAACAAAGTTATCACCGACAAACAGAAGAGTGCTGTCATTTACACCGATTCGTTGAGTGCACTCAGAGCTTTAAATTTAAAATCTGACTGTGAACCGCTGCTCGGCGATATCTTAAACATGGTGCCTAATAACAAATACGGACGAACCATACGATTCTGCTGGGTCCCTAGCCATGTTGGGATACCAGGGAACGAATCAGCAGATAGATGCGCGGCCATGGCAGCGCACAAAGACCTAACACACACAAAACTTCCATACAAAGACAGTATACGAGCAATTCGCAAAGCCCTGACATCAAAATGGCAACAAGAATGGGACTCCTGCATTAATAACAAGTTACACATAATCAAACCCCTGCTTGGCGAGTGGAAATCGTGCAGTCACCAGCAACGGTTCTACGAGGTGATCCTATGTCGACTTCGAATAGGGCACACACATCTGACACACAACTTCTTACTTAGAAAAGAAGATCCGCCAACCTGCGATACGTGTCATGAACCTCTCACAGTAATACACATTGTTATGACATGTCCACATATAGAAACACACAGACGGAAAATTCTGCAGAATCTGTATAACTTACACATACCTTTACACCCCGCCTTATTATTGGGAGATGATCCGCTAGTGCCATTCACTGACTTGTTCAAGTTTTTAGTTGAAGCCGGTTTATTACATATTATATAAGGTAACGCAATTCTCGCTACATTAACATCTCATTTCTTAATACCTTGTGCCTGGCGCAGCATGGCCTTTGTCGCTTTTGCGCCATTAAACCTGAATGAATTAATTAATTAAAACATTTTTGTAAAAAAGCATGCCTTGCGATATAGTACTCTGTGTCTAGGCAGTCTCTTAGTCTAGACAAAGTCTGTTTCAAAGAGTCTTTATGCTGTCCCTTATCATACAACTGGTGTTATTCGATGTTGCAACGCTCAGCAATTCATCCTTTAATTTCATTTCTTATCAATTTCTTTTAAGCTTTCTATTATGAGTTCAAGCACAACTTTTGAGCCTCTAGATACACTTTCTTGGCAGCCACACACTTGGCGCTCTTTACGTCAGTTGACACGACCGCTTTTGCTCACATAAGCAAATTGGGCACACGTTGCTTGTTCTCCTACATGCATCCAAATTCCCTGGGCTACAGAATTGATGCTCACTTGGTTGATAACCTTACACACTGCTTTTTTAAAACTTATTAAAGCCTCTCAATAACATTCATCAGAAATTTGTAGTTTGTACTCAACATATCACCACTACATTTTGTTTGCATTTTTGCATATATTACCTATTGCAAGAAACAGCTTAGCAACAGGCAACTTGACAGGAAACTCTTGTACGCTACCTCATAGCACAACACCGCCAGTCAAGTATTCTGTAAGAAGAACAAGGCGTTTGCAGGGGATTTTTCGTTAGTTACAAGGTGCAATATTATAGGCGTAAGACTCAAGGTGGCTCGGCATTGTACCTTGAATGGCATTGTAAAAAAAGTGAGTTACCAGCTTAAGTTGGCACACAACTTTTTAAGATCACAGAGGTCTGATGGAAAAAACTTTTATTGATAAAACCACCTGCAAGGTTGCCGACCCGGGCTCAGGCCACCCAGGCATTATCTGCGGTGAGGCATAGCCTTTCCACCGCTGCCCGGGCCCCACTGGATTGCCCATATTTTATCACACAGAACATCATTTCCCTTTTTCTATTTCATATACGCTGACACTTTCTCTTTGAACTGAGTGAAAGAAGAGCAGCAGCTAGCTCTTCACAAAGAGAAATTCCAGCACATTTGGCATTCCCCTGGCTAGTTAAGTGGGAGAATCATATTGTAACATATAACAGTGTGCAACATGCACATGATAACACTTGTGCATTATCTATGCTGCTTTATATTTCATGGACGCGCAGTCACTACACACAGAATTCCTCCACAGCCACAATTGGGGAGTGCTCAGCAGTCCACAGCCACACAGCCACCATTGAGAGGTGAGTGAACAAACAATGTTCTGAATAGGTATCAATAAATAGGCAGAAATAAAAAAGTGCAGGTATAAATTAAGTATATAAAAATGTTACATTGATAGATATTGAAGCATTTTGACACACTGTCAATAACCAAGTACGAAGTGGCGCCTCTCAAGGCGTCAACGAGCGAGGCCAGTGAGCGTGCGCTGTCGCACGTATTTGTGGATGCAAACCGCCATTCCTCGCTAGGCGCGTAGACGCGAGCTTGCACTTGTCCGCAAGCGTACGTGTGGTCTGGGCTTAAGTCTATGCATGGTTCTTAGATGTGTGTCACGCTTACTATTAAGTGTCTGCATCACGTGCTGTGGTGCTATTTAGGGGTGTGCAGAGAGCACAACCCCTCTTGTTTTGTAGAAACTTGGAAAAAAACAAATATAATATGAAGTGAAGTTTGTTTTTCTTTCTTGTTACAAAGAAGGAAGCCGAGGCCAAAGGCCTGATGAAGGCCTCCGCTGCCCTGTGCAGTCTGAAATCACTTAATGCATAACTGAATATACTGCAACATAAACTCAAAATCTCAGGTGCACTTACAAGCGGCACATAGAAGCAAATAAGCAGAAGACATTTTAAATGGAATTATACAAAACACAAGTCAGAATCAATTAGTTACGATCTGATTATGAGGCACGCCGTAGTGGGGGACTCCGGAAGTTTGGACCACCTGGAGTTCTTTAACGTGCACCTAAATCTAAGTACACGGTTGTTTACGCATTTCGCCCCCATCGAAATGCGGCCGCCGTGGCCGGCATTTGAACCCGCGACCTCGTGCTTAGCAGCCCAACACCATAGCCACTGAGCAACCACGGCGGGTAAAACGCCATAATTTAATTAAAATTTAATTTGTCAATTAATTATGGTTGAGTTTTTTAGTATGCTTAAAGACGCACTCAAATTAACATTTGTTGACACCTGATTAAGTGTTGCAGTTTATTTGAAAATTCATCTTTGACTTAGTTGGTGTGTTTTAGGGTCCTGGTAGATTTGTGTACAAAAGTAGTATGTGTCATTAGACATAGGATTGTTTTGAATGTGGAATTATTGGACATAGCTATAGCATTAGCACATAGCATAGCATTGTGTGTATTTTACATACGACTAACAACGTCTTGAAGGTGGCGGTTCTTTTGGAATTGCTTATATATCTTTGAGCAGATATTTTCCATGGCAACCTTGAAAGACGCTGCAGCCATCAATCTCAAGAAAGGACTGGGCCTTGGAGACAAAAAAATGAACTAAAAATTATTTCTAATCTACATATCACGACACACGTGCTGGCTTAAAGCTACCCCAAAATGGTCAATTTTGCCCATGAGAGCACGCAAAATGACCCATTTTGTTCTATTCGTCATTCCAAAACCGCTTGTTGGCGAGATGGCACGCCATGCACAAGAGTGTATGGAGAGTGCCCTGAAAGAAAGTTTTTGTTGCGCAATTGTTGCGCAACTGTTGCGCAATTGAGCTGCACTCAATTGTGGTCACCTTCTTTGTTGAAGATAGGGCTTAGTCAAGTGCATACTGCTTTAGTTTAATCACCCTGGAAGGACATTAATGGGGCGTAGCATCGGCAAATTAATCATATACAGCTTTGTGACATTGGATGTGCTGCTGTCCGATTGCGTAGCTTACCAATGTAATGGGGAAGAAAAATGCCGTAGCAGCAGCGCTAATGGAGGCCCATGAGCGCATTGTAGAAATTGGATGTCCATTGCATTTGATAAACATTAGGGCAGCTTCTTGTCTCCCATCAAAGGTAGACGAAATCCTTGTGGACTTTTTCTTCTTTGAAAATAATTTACAAAAGAAAATGTGCACTTAAGCAGTTCGGTGGATTTCGCTGGGAAAATGCCTAGAGGCTCCTAAATGAATGTGTGCCTCGAATGTTTTCCTTCTTGAAGTGAAGAAGAAATGCCACAACAGGTCCCCCATTTCTGACCTACTGCCACATCCACAAAATGCCAGTGGCGTCAGCACAAACGGAATAAAGTTTGAACAAAACAACAGATATCAGTTGGCTCTGTGCCTGTGAAAAGAGCGAAAACTACCGACGTGTGCAAGACTGGGTCAACTACATAACATGCGAGGAACGCTGTTCGTGTTCTTGAACTCATGGTTCAGCAAAGCTTGCTGTCTGCATTTTAAGAACATTATTCCTGCTTTTGCTACAGTAAGCTGCCGCCTGCAAGCACAAGCTCTTCCAAGTACAGAAGGGACAGCCTTTACATCTTGGGCTTCTTTAGGACATTCTTTCAAGGCTTGCGAGGCCAGTGTTGCTAAAGCAGCACAAGGACATCCGTTTGACTAAACGAGCAGAGATGTACAAAAGCACGATGAAGATTTGGTAATTGGGCAACAAGCTAGGTGCGTTGTTGACAATTCAAGTCAAGTGTCTGAATAAAGAAGAAAGAATAAAGTGAGAAAGAATATGTTGAGGCTGTTATAAATTAAATGGTTACTGCCTGCGACTACATGTGCTGGAAATGTTCTTGGATTTGATGTGCTGATTAATGCACGAGTTGCGGGTATAGAAGCCATCAATACGATGTCATTTAAAGGTGTGATCCGGTGGATTATAATCCCAGCCTTATTGTAAACCTGCAGCCTTTCGAAATTCCTTCCAATGTGCTGCAAGAGGAATGGGTGAGCATGCAGTGGAGAACCATCTCGCTGCTTAGAGGTGCAGATGAACTTGTAAAATGCAGCCTTATCGCTCAAGTGATGCTCGGAATTCTTTCTGTACCGCATAGCAGTGGTGAATGGTGAATGCGAGCGGCAATTCAGTGAGGAAGACTTACTTGCACCAAGGTCCAAGCTTCTATGTCTGACAAGACGCTCGGACAGGCAAGGACATGGCAACATCATGGCAAGGACCATTATTCGCAGGTCTATTCCAACGTCTATTGAAGAGGCCAAGTGTGCCACAACAAAAATTTGGCAGCAGTGGTAACTGCATTAGGACATGGCTTGGACTCTTGCAGTTACGTGTGCAGGCAGAAAACTGACTTGGTTTATCACTCCACTTCAAGTATTACATATACATATATAATGCATTTGGAAAACTCCTTCCCCAGGTTCCTGTAATGATATAATTATTTTAAGACTGCCCCCTCCCCGCTTAGATTTATAGTGCCTTGTCTGTGAACCTGGCAGGTATTACAATGTTTCTAGCTGTACACGGGATAGTAGCTTAATCAATGAGAAAGTTACTACCCTGTGTACAGCTACAACATGGTTCTCGAACTGCACGCAGGCATGCTCTTAAAAGCCGATATCAAGAGCAAGTGCTCCAGACTATCTTTGATAATCTTTGCTTTCCAAACCTTCCTGTAATAATTTCGTGCCACAGAAGAAACGAACCTGCAACCATGAGCGCATGCTGACCGTGTGTGTTGCAGCGGCGGTAAACTGGTTATTTGGTCACATTTCTTGCTTTGCAATCCAAAAGAAAATAAATTATACATATATTTTCCAGATTACATCACTTCAGAACAACAGACTTAAGTTGGGAATTTTAAAGAAAAACGAGGATGGCCATTCAAAAATATTCTTAAAGCACCGCAAACTAAACAATGGCCTAAACTTGAGTGCTTCTCGTAAATCTTTAGTACTATCTAGACCAAAGATATTTGCCTCAAATTTCAACAATGGCAACATCCTGAAAAATTTTATAAACTGTTCCAATCGAAGGTACAGAGAACAAAATGAGACAAATGTTTCATGTGCATGGTTTTTTTATTTTCATCTCAACGATCATACAATGCTTTGACACATACTCTATCACTAAATATTTTTAGAGCCGCAGCCAAAACACTTCCGGGCCGGGAACTACTTCTGACTGGGAGCTTGTATATTTTTCTCTTGAAGACAAGGTACTTCTCACACAAAACTAAGATTGGTTTCCTCTTTCTTGGCTCTACTCTATAGCCAAATATAGTTCTTTTGATTACCATTAAAATGGTCAGTGGTCA